>NC_056525.1:101839595-101980177 GCF_019175285.1 Sceloporus undulatus | reverse complement strand
CTTGCTTGCTTGCTTGCTTGCTTGCTTGCTTGCTTGCTTGCTTGCTTGCTTGCTTGCTTGCTTGCTTGCTTGCTTGCTTGCTTGCTTGCTTGCTTGCTTGCTTGCCAAAGGGATTTCCGGCCCCAGTTAAAACAAACCCTGGCTGGAGCTTTCCAGCCCCAGTCCATATTTGGTGAGAGTCTGGAAGGCCTCGTCATCCCTGAGCATGACGCTGGTGCAAGAGGCCCTTCTGGGGACCCTGAATACCAGGGAGCCAGCTCACTGGGACACCCCTCTCACCCTGGAGGGGATTCCCTTCGTCTTAAGACATTGGGGGGGGGAACAGGCATGTCCTCCTTTTCCCGGACATGCCCTCCACTTCAGCCTTCTGTCCTGGAGGGATTCCAGTGTCCTCCATTCTGAGCATGACCAGGGTACCTAGATGTCCTCCTTTTTCTGGATATGCCTTCCATACCAACCTTCTGTCGAGAAATTTCAAAATGTCCTTTCTTTGGACATTTGGGTGATCAGATGTGTCCTTCTTTCCCAGGACATGCCCTCCACTTCAGCCTTCTGTCCAAGAGGGATTCCAAAATGTCCTCCATTCTGAGCATGGCCAGGGTGACCCTAGATGTCCTTTTTTTCCAGGACATGCCCTCCATTTCAGCCTTCTGTCCAGGAGGAATTTCAAAATTTCCTCTATTTGGACATTGACCAGGGAGACCAGATGTGTCCTCCTTCCAGGACATGTCCTCCATTCCAAGCTTCTGTCCAGGAGAAATTTCAAAATGCCCTCCATTTTGGCCATGACCAAGAAGCATGAATTTATAAGTGTTTTTAGCTTTTATTTGGGTCGTGTCCTGCATTTTTCTTGTTTGTCCTACATTTTGCTCTGCCTTGTCTTCTTTGCAGTGAGGATGCCTGGTCACCCTGGCCTAGGAGGGCTTTTCCTTCATCCCAGGCTCTCTAGGGGTGCATGTACACTGTAGAAAATAATGTAGCTTGACACCACTTTCAGTGCTGTAGCCACAGGATGACCAGATGGCCTCACCACAAAGGAGGACAAACCATTGCAAAAGGCAGGGCATTCAAGTCAAATGGAGGACATAACCAAATAAAAGCTAAAAAATACTCCTAGAAATATAAATTCATGCTGCTTAGTCCTGCTTCAAATAGAAGATATTATGGAATTCCTCCTGGACAGAAGGTTTACATGTAGGACATGTCTTGAAAAAAGAGATCTGCTCACCCAGTATCTATGGAATCCTGGTCTTCTTCTATGGGCCCATCTACCCTGTAGAACTAATGCAGTTTGACACCACTTTAACTCTCATGGCTCCATCCTACAGAGTTCTGGGATTTGTAGTTTGGGAGGCACCATCACTCTTTGGAAGAGAAGGTTAAAGTCCTTGTAAAACTACAAATCCCAGGATTCCATATGATGAAACCAGTACTTAAAGTTGTGTCAAGCTGCATTAGTTCTACAGTATAGATGCACTCTAAAGCTCAAGTGTGTGACTTATTGAAGATGGCCAAGCAAGGATTTGAACCCTGGTTTCCTCAAGCCCTAGTCCAGTGTTCAAATCACGATGCCACACTGACTCTCATTCCTACTTGTGCTCTATTATTCCTGCTTCATCCTGCCGGTTTGCGTTGGTTGGATCATCCCCAAACCAGTGCCTTTCGTATGTGTTGAACTACAACTTCCTATCATTCCTATGGCCATCCTATCGGTGGGTGATAGGACTTATAGTCCTTCACAATCAAAGGATTCCAGACTGATGAGGCTGCCTTAGCGAAAGTATCAAATTTTTACATATAATAGATTTTACAGGGAATAAACTGTCAGGATGTGAGCACCTTACTCTAAGGGTAGAAACTGTACAGCTTCCTATATGTTGCTGGATTGAATCTCCCATCAGCCCTAGCCAGCATAGCCAATGGTGAAGAATGGTGGGAACTGGAGGAAGGAGGAAGGAGAAGAGAGAGATGGAAAGAGAAGGGAGGAGGATAGATGAGAAGTATGTAAGAAGGACAGACAGAGAGAGAGAGAGAGAGATTAGAAGGTTTTCAAATGTGAAGTGATAGGAGAAAGAGTATTAAAGATGAAGAAGTGATAGATGGGGATAGATGGTGTAGAAAGAGAGTGGATAGGAGATAGTTTGTAGATGACTGGGATTTAGATGACATATTGATAAGTACAGTCACCCCTCTGTTTTTGCAGGGATCCATTCCAGATCCCCCCGGTGCGAAAACGGAAAATCACTGATATTGGAGTCCCTATGGCAGCACATTCCTGTGTGCACCACCATGTGCGTGCCTTGGGCACGCGCCCCATTGTGTTACCCTCAGTTTGCCCCTCTTGTATTTTGAAAGGACGTGGACTCCATGTCTGCAAAAACGGAGGGGCGACTGTAAATGACATGAATTATGTGTTAATTATATGGACAATTATAATTAATGTATGGAAGTTTTATATATTTGAACTGTATTTTGAATAAAGATATTTTTTAAAAAAAGAATGGTGGGAGTTGTGGTTCACCATCTAGTAGGCCACAGAATTCCCATTCCCTGCCTTATATATAAAGTATATCTTAAGGACATTTGACTGTCCTTTGACTTATGTCTTCCTGAGAAACTCTATGGTTCATGTACTTCCCTCATTGTATAAACACATTGTCAACCTTGTCATAGTCAAGGGCATGATTGGAAGGTGCCATCTTAGAAGAAGCATATCACCTAATTTGTTTCAGGTTACTTAGTAATGGGCAGAAGCCTTGTCATTTGGTAGCTTCAGATGTCCTTGTGTTCAATTTCCTTGTGTTGCTTTCTTTGAACAGGAGCAGGCTGTTGTTGCTGAACTTCGGGATTTTAATAATCTGTAAGACGTTGGATTGGACTGTGAGGGGCAGTGCCAAAACAATTATTAAATGCCACTTACTGAGAGGCTTGTTAGTTTCTTAAATTGCAAGACCTGGCAAGACTACTTGTTTGTTTCTGTCTTCTGAGACTCTTTTAGAATTAGCTATCACAGGAAACACCACTAGACCATAATATGATGATGGGATGACTGAGCAATTATATTTGGTATGGGCATTCACATTTGCTGCATAGCTTGGCTGTCTTAGTCAAAACACCTAATGTGCTCTTACAGGCATGTACTAGTAAGTGAAGCTAGCTTTGTGCTCTTAGCTGCACCTAAAATGCCCCTGCCCTCAAACCACAGTCTCATGGGAATATGTTGGAAAACATCAGTGCTGTCTCAGTCCAGCATACTATTCCACATGGAGCATGGTGTGCTGTGTGTTGGCATGCTGTGAAGCAAACCATTCCCAGATTCTAACCATCCACTGTACATGTGTCTCATTTTCAGACAGACATAGTAATTAATTTGCTTTGGACTACAGATGGTGCCACCTTTCAGCTTTCAGTTTGTCCTGAAGGTACCTTGACATCTGTTCTATGGGAAAGATGTACAGTTTGCTCTCTTTGGAATACACAGATCATGGGGGCATGTTGTACTGTGTGCATATGCCAAATTTTAGGCCTTTATTTCACTTTAAGTGATATTGGCCTGGCCAATGAGTGAGTTTCAAGCAGAGCTTGTGAGAGTTACTTTTTGAAGCTAGGGCCTCCAGAATTTTCCAAGTCAGCATATTCAGTGGCCACGTTGAAGACTGGGGTTGGTAGTGGATTTTACTTCTGAGGAAAGGGCAGAATCTGGAAATGTTACTGTTTTGGACCGCAGATATAATTAATTAATTAATTAATTAATTAGTTTTATTTATATACCGCTATTCCAAAGATCATAGCGGTGAACAGCAAGTAAGCTAATTAGCAAGTAAGCTAATTTGCCCCCAACAGTTTGGGTACTCATTTTAGCAACCTCGGAAGGATGCAAGCCTGAGTCGAGCTTGGGCCCTTTTGTTGGTCTTGAACTCACACAACCTTGTGGTCTTGAGTGAATGGCTGCAGTACAGGCATTTAACCACTGCGCCACCAGGGCTCCTATGCTCCCAGACATCCTGTCCATACCTAGCTGAGGGAATTCTGAGAGCTGTTATACAAAAAACATAACTTTTGCAAGCTCTGAGATAAGGTTCTTGCATTTGTAGGCTGCCGCTGTTGAAAAACAAGTGATGTGAAGGGTATGGAAGGCTCAGGTCAATGTATGATATTAATAATTTCATTCCTATGGGTAATGGCTGTCACAGTTCTGTTAAGCACACTGGGTGTTCTGTTTTGTATATGTCCCATTGGTCACTGAATGTTAGTGATGTGTGGCCAAAGGAGTATGTATTGCAACTGCTGCTGAACACACACTGATCTATAATGTTATGATATGTCTGTGAGTAGTACTAGTACACACTCTGGGTTCTCATTACAGTTTAACGCTTTAACACTACACCTCTCATCTCACTAATGCATCTTCTGTCTTCTGTATGTCAAAGTCAAATAGGCATGATGATGGAGAATTTGGCTCTTGCCTGAGCCAAAGGGCTGCTACAATCCTCTGTCTGCAGCCCCTTGCACTGTGTATCCCATTGTTCCAAAGGTCTTCTGACCCTTAGAAATTGCTCTTGAAGAGGCACAGTGGAATGTGGTTAGAAGGCAAGAGTGGAAAAGTGCCATAGTGCAAGTAGATTTCCATCATTGCTTCTTTGGATCCAAGCCAGCATTTGTGTTTTCAGACTATCAATCCCACAACACAGTGTGAGGTTGACAAAAATATGAATGTATGTGAATGATCCTTTCTCAGTTTTATGACTTTCAAAATTGTATATAGTATAATCATATTTATAAATGCTTGTGTGACAGTATCTTGGACCTAGATTTTATTGAAAAGATGAGAAAGTAGGAAATGTGCTGTGCATATAAATTTTGTGTACGATATATTTTGAATAGGCCATGGAATTTTCTGCAGAAATACACTGGTTGGGGGTTGGGAAAGCCATGTGAAAGCTCATTTCTTTGCACTTGACAATGCCAAACCTGTGACAGACACTGCTTGCAGTTCCTTTTATTATTTGCTGGTGAACATTTGTTTTATCAGCTTCGTTTCTCCTTTGAGGTTATTTTCCCCCAAAGGTTCCAGAAATGTACTATATTTAAATATTTTGACATCATCTCTTACAATTTATATAACTCTTACATTAATAATTTTTCTACATGACCCAAAATCATGTTAGGCATTTAGAGAACAAAGGGAGAAAAGGTGCTGTCCTTTCTCCAAGGAGCTTAGAATCTAATTTTACACATGACAGAACAACAAGGCCATGACAAACAATAGGAGAGATGGGATGAAAAAGGACAAAAGATCCAGCACGCTAGGTAAGCTTCAGTCATCCATTCAAAGAGGGACATATCACCATGTAACTTAGGTGACTGCCTGCTCATCAAAATACAAAACAAAATAAAACATCCAAACCCTAACAATATATTAGTCAAAGTTAAGAATTAATGAACACCCCTTGTGCTGAAATAGATCTGCATGAATTCTAGATTTAACATTGCAATCTGAATAGCTTCAGTGGCAAACTAAAGCAAAAGCCTAATAATTTTTACCTGGTAAAATTGTAGTTTCTGTGTTGGAGGTGTCTCTGTCTGCCCCCTCTTTGAACTATCTATCCATGAATCTTAAGTAAAAATGTGTACAGGAAACCCATCCTGTGTTTTGCTGGCTTTGTCTTATCTCTTTTACATCTGGGGAAGCTAGTCAAAATGATTAGTGTGAGCTCCCGCAGATATTAATTGCATAAAGACAATAGCCACTTTTTGCTCTCCAACAGCAGCTATTACAAACTGCTACTGAATATGGCCTAGCTTTTGATATCATAATTGTCCTTACAACGCATAAATAAAATTTGGTCAATCAGGCAGTGACTAGACAAGCATATATCATGAACAAGTTTCTTCTGTCCAAAAATTTGTGGAGAGGGACTACTCCACCCACTCTGTGGTTTGGCCAATATGTCAGCAGGAGACAAGTGAACAGACATGATGTCACTTATATACATGGAGACATTTCAGAAAGCCATAGGGACTTGTCGTATGTTTGGCTTGTCGACAATGGCTTTTGCAGGATGGTGTGGGCGTGTCAACAAATGAAAGGCATTTTCATTGTGCCTTCCAATTTTCTTTGGGTAGGAAAGAAAGAATTTACATGTGTAAAATCACATGTAAAATCTAAATACAGAGCTCTCCTTGGTCTGTATTGTCAGAGATCATAATTGTGGTGTTGCTACTTGTCACATGGCAGAAGTTGGTATGGTACCTTAGTAGAGAGACAGATGTGGTATAAGTAACAGAGAAATGGGTTTGATAGCAATTTTTTTCATTGTACCCCCACTCCTAGCTAACATCAGTGCTCCTGCTCAGTGTTCATAGGTGACTACTCAAGGACTTCAGGATATTGTAAGGCTCAAAAGGCAAGGAGCTGAATCAGGACATTCCAAACTGCCCCCATCCCCATGTATCTTTTCTGCATCCACACCATCTCACATAGTGTGTGTCTAGCCTGTCTCCTGCCCCTACCCTTTTGTTTCCATTTTTAAAACAAAGATCTGTTGTATTTTGGGGGGAAAATAGGCTTCTCCTATGCATGGTGTTACTCTTCCTTGTTTCTCTGTAATCTCATTATGGTGGCATGTTTTATTTATTTTTCCACTCATCGTCTGAGTTTGCTATTAGATGGATGGTAGATGGTAAAAAGGAAAGGTCTATAAAAGCACAAGTGTTACAACAACCTGACAATATGTCTTTAAACATTTGCTATTTTTTCTGTCTTTTTAAAGAAAGCCACCATAAATAGCATTCTACATTCAGGTTTGTTAGCAGCTGAATTATAAATTCTTCTTAAATGTATTAGGAAGACAAATGTCCTAGTTTTTTACCTTATAATGCTTTAATAAAACATCTTCCCTAAGTCCTGGCTTTGAAAAAAGAAGATTAAGGCCTGTTACAGACAGCCAAAATAAAGCTGCTTCGAGTCACAGTGGAGGTATGATATTTCAATGATGCACGTGTCCTAAGAGTCCAGAAGCCGCACCAAAGCCACGCTCCAGCCCTAAGGACTGGAGTGTGGCTTAGGTGCGGCTTCTGGACTCTTAGGACACGTGCATCATTGAAATATCATACCTCCACTGTGACTCGAAGCAGCTTTATTTTGGCTGTCTGTAACAGGCCTTAGTGCTCATTTCTGTGCTTCTTCACTTATTTTACGTCCCACTGAAATTAGCAGCACTTTCTCTGAAGCAAGTGAGCAAAAGATATTGCAGTTAATTACTTGTAGTTGTTCCTTTAGCAGAATGCAGATGCACTTATTCAACATCATTGTTGACATTCTCCATTGTAGAACATCACATATATGCTACTCCAGAAAAAATGGTTTATATCCCAAGGCAGCCAAGCACAGGATTTTAGTTTCAGTTCATCTCCTCCCTTGCCAGTACCTGTAGGTGATACATCTTGCCGTTGGCATATATACCGTAGTTGGCCATTAGAAATGTTCCAAAGCTCATCTGAATGTAATATCTACCAGGTGTGCTGTAGTTCTTGATTTCTATGCTCTGGAGTGGTGCCATTACATTCAGTGTGAAGTTCTATAGAATGTAAGGAGGACCGGCTATTAGACATGATGGCTGTATGGAAGTTTTGGGTTGTTTGTCAGAGGGCAGATATTCAGAGGGCAGCCATTTCAGAGGGTAGATATTAAGTGTCACAAAGGGCAATAAATTGTTACTCATTTGATTTGTTGTTATTGCCTTTGTAGGAAGAAAGGTGCTGGTGAGATTTTCTGCCTTATTCACCCAAATAACTTGCCTGGCTTTAGGTACTATGAACCTTGACTTGGCTTGGGGGGGGGGGCACCATTTGCTGTTCTGCTTTGAACAGCAAAATTTTGGGGATGGTCCTGAGTTGCTCAAAAACCTTTCCTCCACGAATTGGTTTAGTTTGCTGTTAAACGCATGTAAGCATGGGAACAACACCACACCACATCCCTTGTAAACATAGTTCCTTCTGCTGGTGCCTTCTCTGATGCCCAGACCTTGGCCTGAAGGGGTTTCACAACCCTCCAGAGCTGGATTGAAGGATACAGAAAGCTGCAGTGGAGAAAGAGGTATCACTCCTTTCCAGTTCCACTGGATTCCACCAGCATTCTGCCCTTAAAGAGTGCCAGATAATGTGAAGTGACAGGAGAACCTTTCCTACAGTTTCTGATCTAGTGACATACTTAACACATTAAAATCACAAATCCATTAATACTCATTGGAAGAAAGGATAGTGCTGGGGAAAGTGGAATGCAATAGGAAAGGAGGAAGACCACATTACAAATGGATTGACTTAATAAAGGAAGCCATAGCCCTGAGTTTACAAGACCTGAGCAGGGCTGTCACTCACAGGATCACCATAAGTTGAAGCTGTTTTGATGGCATGATCTGATAGCAACAAAAAATATGTGAACCTAATATGTCTCGTTCTTGTTCCCCTATCTGGAAGTCTTTTAGCTCAGGAAAGGCCTCTGCCCAACATTCTCTGTTCTGCCTTTGTAAAGTAGGAAACTGTCTGCCAACATGACACAACCGACAGACAAATTTTCTGTCAGCTTAAAGACTGATAAACAGGTGTTGATGGACTAGACCAAAGCTGTCACAAATGTATGGCCCATCACTTCTTAGACTCCAGTTTCAATCCAGCTGTTCCAGTTGTGACAGGCAATGGGACTTGCAACCTCTGGAGTGCTCTGGAGTCCCCCCCCCCCCCGAAATAAAGCTTGTGTCATAATATATTTGTTAGTCATTAAGTTGCCTTTCTTGTGTCTGCTTCAACAGAAAAACACAGCTATCCTTCTGGAATGTGATGTGAGGAATCCTACCCCAGCCACACACAGCATTGCTCTTGAAGATAATAAGGCCTTCTTACGGAAGAGTGGGTCGCTTGGATTGTCATGGGGCCTCTGCTTTTAGGGGCTTTTGTTCTGAGAAAGGAACCCAAAGGCCTGTGAGAAAGAGAAATGTAAGTAGACACGATGTCATCCTTTCCTACCAATAGAGAAGACTTGCCGGCAGCCAAGAAATCATGTATATGCTTTAAGAATGATTGTTGACGCAGGGCTTTCTGTTCAGGAATGCACAAGCAATGGCCCATCCCACGGTTACACATCTATGAATGAAACAGATGGTAATATTTGGAGCTAACAAACGTCTTAGCATGACTAGTTTCCAAATCTTCATGATATTTCATACTTGAGAGAGGTTTCTGTCTCAGTTAAATAGAGTGGAATGATGGGATCGGCGTGGGGTGTGGGAGAGTGAGATGGCATCATTTTGTTCTTGTTGTTAACTGTCTTCAAGTTGACTTCAACTTATGGTGACCCTATGAATTAGAGCCCCCCCCCCAGTCACCTTATGAACAGCTCTGCTCAGTTCTTGCAGACTCAGAGCTATGGCTTCCTTGATTGAGTCTATCCATCTGGAAAGTGGCCTTCTTCTTTTCCTATTGCCTTCTAACTTGCCAAGCATTATTGTTTTTAACATGTGCTCTCATGATATACTGTATCTAAAGTATGACAGTCTCAGTTTAGTCATCATGGCTTCTAGAGAGATACTATCTAGTATCACAATACTGTACTTGGTATAAATTTGGTACTAAAATAAAGGCATTGGGAAGGTTTTCAATGAGCTGTTTTGTGGTGGTACAACACAACAAAAAGAGCCAGCATAGTGTAGTGGTTTGAGCAGTCCTATGACTCTGGAGACTAGGGCCTGTTACAGACTGCCAAAATAAAGCTGCTTCGGGTCTCTTTGGAGGTATGCTGTTTAAATGATGCATGCACCCTAAGAATCCAGAAGCTGCACCAAAGCTGCACTCCAGTGCTTAGGAATGGAGTGTGGCTTTGGTGCGGCCTCCGGACTCTTAGGACCCATGCATCATTTAAATAGCATACCTCCAAAGTGACCCGAAGCAGCTTTATTTTGGCAGTCTGTAACAAGCCTAGGGTTCAAATCCTGGCTCAGCCATGTAAACCCACTGGGCAAGTCGCACACTCTCAGTCTCCAGAGGCAAACCCCCTCTGAAGAAATTTGCCAAGAAAACCCCATGATAGCCATAAGCTGAAAACAACTTGAAGGCACACAACAATAGCATAACAGTTGCACTATTAACATGATGGCAAATTAAGTTTACTTTGGAAGAGCAGAGATCAGAAAGTTACTTTTAAAAAGCATTTACTGTAGTTGAAAGAACATTTCCAGGCCCCACTGACTCAAGTATCTAGTTATAGCTATAGCTGCAGTCTAACAAACAACTCTTTTTAAGTTTCTTATCAATCCTTCTTCATATTCCAGGAGCACAACTGATACAGTTGTTGTTTAGTTACTTTTTAAAAATACAAATTGTACTAGCCCTCTCATTCACTTCATTGTCACATCAAAGCTCAAAACAGAACATAAGGCAATGCACCAGGGCAGGGCAAAACATAGGCATTGTTCCTAAATAACAATTCCCCATGGAATTTGTTTCACTCCCCAGATTTCTAGCATCCCTTCAATTGCGCCTTTATAAATAGAATTCAGGCTTCAAAAGAAAAGAGTCAGACAGAGTTACCAAGGTAATGTAGACATAGCCAAGATGAGAGCTCTAGGTATGGAGGATTGTAAATGTCTCCCTCTGCAATGCTAGAAATTTGGGGAATGCAAGAAAATTTCATTTAGGGGGACGCATTCTCATTTGGAGGGGAAATGCCCTCATTTTGCCCCTCCTGGTACCTATACCCTGGAATTGCACAAGGCAACACTTGAACCATGTGATATCCCTCCTCCACCATTTACCAAGGTTATAACTCCACAACTAGAGAAATAGTTAAAGAGTTAAAATTACACCACAAAAGGAGTGAAATTGCAGCCATAATATAATGTAATTATACCTTCTTTATCAGGAAAATGAATTAATTACAAATAACTTTATTTGTAGCTAATTACTAACAAGCTCTGTGGTTGGGTACTGAGTGGTGATGTAGCAACATGTAAACATGAAAATTATGTTCCATACATTCCAAGAAGGAGTATACATTTGTATTATCTGTGTTTTGTTAGATTAATTACATTTTTAATTATGGTGGTTCACCCATTTTATTGCACTGATGTACTTTTATTCTTGATAGCTAACAGGGCAATCCTATTTACCCAGAGGTAAGCTCCATACCATTCTCTAAGGCTCATTTCCTAGTAAACTGGCATAGTATTGCAGCCTAAAAGTGCCCCCCCCCCACCTCTCACCACTCCCATATCCAGGGTTGTAGCAAGGCAGATTTTTCAGGGTTGAAGTGCAGGGGTGTTTTTGATTAGCTGGGACAGTGTTGTAGTCTGCCACCCCCTCAGAATTCCTGTTCCCTCTGAGGTTAGCTGTAATCCTTATAGAGGAGATATCATTTTCTTTATCAACAGTCTATTGTGAACTGCAATGCCAAGTATTTTTATAGCAGTTTAGTCTTCAAGGGCAATTAAGACCTATTTGGTTTACAAAAGACTTGCTCCTAGTGGAAATGAAAATGACTAAAGCTGATTTGTTTGTATGGATCAAAACAGCTGCCTCTTTTTTTGGACTGAAGCTGGGGACATGGTTATGGTGACCACTGTGATGAGCATCTGCACTTCGGAATTTAGTGCTACAGCACGGGCAATGCCATGGTGGTTTTCCTTCAAGGTTGTTCTGGTCACATCTGGATTCCTAGATTATATTCTAAATGTACAGATGGATTCTTGGGTCCATAGAAAGGAGATTCAGTGTCATGCATATGGACATGTTGTCTAGACACAATGAGCAAAAGACAGGAAATGTAGCAAGACTGTGGTAGAAATATTCATAGATATGTACATATGTCGTCATTGTGGGTAATGGGTAGGCTGACCATATTTCGTTGAAACAAAAACGGGACATTGGAGTGGCAAAAATAGGACAGGGTTATGTAATATTCTGTATTTATGAAAAAGTAAGACGATAACAAAAAGTCTTATTACGTGAACATGTTGAGCTAGCAATAATTCTTCCATGACGGAACTCATACAAAAATTTAGGTAGACATAGAGAGGGACTGCATTTTATCATGATCGTACCATGAATATTACTCAAAGTAATCTCACATAGCAAATTTCAGTCTTTCAACACCTTATCATAAAACTTCTCACACTCCACGACACAATTTTTTTTGACAACCACAATTTCAAACAGGTATCGTCAAACCATTTTTGCAACATAACAAGGCGTTTTTCTTGAAAACAAGAGAAAATTGACATTTATATTAAAACGATGGGATGGTGTGGAAATATGAAAAAAAAATGTTACTGTCCATACATATGGTCAGCATAGTAATGGGAAAAAAACATAACAATGCTGCCTGGTGCTATGGTGCGCTAGAATAGTGTTAATACAATATGCATGGTGGATGGGTGGGTTAGAATCATTACGTCATTATAGGTTTCAAGCATTTTGTTCTAGTGTTGTGAATAGCAGAAGATAAAACTGTGGCTGGAAGCACTTTTTAATTTCATAGTAACATCATTATGTACTGTATATACTCATGAATAGTAATTTATAGTATAGTACAGAAAATTTAGTAAAAAACCAACCCAATAAAACAGAGTTGACTTATCCATGGGTCAATGTAAGTACTGTACGTTAACTCTTACCAAAACGGGAATCATCCCGTTCTCTGAATAGAGTGTCAAAGGCAAGCACTTAGTCCGTCTTGGGAGAACTTAAAAGAAGCACCAACCCCTTCTACTCTCTACACTGCAGTGCTACATCTGGCCTTTTTGAATGCCTGAGTGGGAAAATGGCCCTCAAAGGAGCACTGGTTTTCCCGGGATGGACTAAGCTCTCGTCTTTCACCACTCTACTCAGAGAAGGGCACAGTTCCTTTTTTAAAAATAAGAGTTAATACTGTAGCTTTACTCTTGTCTTTACATCCTTTTTGACACGTGCATGTTTTCTTAGCTTTGGCTGTGCCTGGTCACCGCCACCATGCATCACACAGCCACCATTTACTGTAGATCCCTCCTCATCCAGCCAGCCTTTAGGTTGAAGGCAAACAGTTATGCCTGCTGGAATGTTGTAAGTTCTTTGACATCCATTTCCTTTGCTTCATCCTTTGTATCCTTTGTTACATAACCCTAGGTTTTATCCTTCACTTATCTAAGCATCATAGCAAAATCCATAATTTTGGCCCCAACATTTGCCCTCGACTTACACATGAAGTTGATTTATACACAAGTATATAAAGTAACATAGGCCCCGGTACAGACGGGCACTTTGCGGCTTCCTCAACGCAAGTTAGGGCTAGATGAGGCTGGGCATTTACATGCCCAGCAGCCCTAGTTCCCAAGGATACTGCCATCATGGCACCGTGATGGTGCGAGCGACACACAGTGCCCCAAAGACACTGGCAGGAAGTGATGCAGTCAGGGGGCGTGCGTGCATCAATCGCGCCCCTCTTGCTCCTGGGAGGGAGCACATCGTTGCTGCGCTATTTGGTTGCTCCAGCAATGATGCAGGGCAAAGAAGGGCAGCATGGAGCTGCCCATCTGTCGAGCCCCATAGTTAGAAGAACTGAGATTGCTCATTTGAAGTGTCCACATTGTACTTGAGTATTAAATTGTCAAAGATCCTGATGAATATCATTCCCAGAAAACATAAAAGAGAACCCTGCTTCTGGATCTACTGAGTATAAAGGCCAAATTATGGATGAATTGCCTTCAAACCAGCTGATGTTTATTTGCCATTACACTTTTGACCCTTCTTTCTGCTTTACTACTTAACCTCCAGTGCTATCTTTCTATCTGGCTCTTTATTATTATTACTGTGAGGAGATTACTTTGTTTCTAACCCAGCAGTGGTTTCCCATTCAGACACACTGTGTTTTAATTCTGCATTTGTAAAGTACACAAAGTTTGTTCCAGGAATGTAAGAACCAAATTTGCCCTTCCATGCCAAGTAATGGGTAGGGAACTAAATATTCTCAGCCTTTGGTGACCAGAATAACTTAAAAAAAAGAGACTGCTTGCATATTCAGATTTTTTCTAGTACAAAATTCTAGGTTCTGCATGGACAAGGAAGTGATCCTAGACTTAAATATGTTGTCCAAGCTCTGCTGGTAACACTTTTCAATGCATACCTTGAAAACTCTGAATGGGTAATGTACAAATTTACTTGTCCACATTTATGCTGACTTTTCTCAGCTTAACAGCAAAGGCAGACAGTCTGTTTATAGTTGGCTCCATGCGCTTGCACAATGCTGTACTGTTCAGCTTGAGGGCTCAGAGGGGAATGTTTTAAAAATATAAAATGGCTCCATTGACTGTTTCTCCTTCTTTACATCAGGAAAATGTTGCTGTTAATATTAGCTGGTGGAAAAGCTTCCTTTTCAGAAAAACAACAACTCAGTCCTATATTTGAGACTTGGCATGTTGACATAAGAGAAAGGAGCAGAATCCTAGATCGGGTGCCATACCATTAGCAATGAGTGGCCTGAGGCTGCAGGAAGAGGAAACAAGGAGCCTCCACTACCTTATATGTCCTGTGTAGGAGGCCGTCAGAACAGTAAGCCTTCAAATTAATACAGCACAGAAGCAACCTCCAAATAATTGCTTACCCACAACCACCAGGAGGATAGAAGGGAAAAGGAAGGAGCAATTATAACTAACCTTCAGCTGTCCCTGGAAAACCCTGTTCGCTGCCTTACTCTACTACCCCAGAGGGTAGGATTGCCAATTCTCATTGAGGGAATAATAGCATTCCCCTTTTCTATTGATTTTAAATGTTTATATATTTAAAGGTTGTATTGCCCTAGCTAATGCCAAACTGTATTTTAAAAAATCTAAGGGCCAGGCAAATTTAAAATAGATTTCTCCATTCTGGTAGCTCTACACCACAGAATTAATGCAGTTTGACACTGCTTTATCAGCCATGGCACAATGCTATGGAATTCTGCGATTTGTATTTTTGTGAGATATTTAGCCTTCTTTGTCACAGAGCTCTGTTGCCATAACAAACTACAAACCCCAGGATTTTATAGGATGGAGCCATGACTGTTAAAATGGTGTCAAACTGTATTAATTCTGCAGTATGGAAGCAGCCTTGGACTCTAACCTCATTTAGTGCAAGCCAGTATGGCTAATGATCAGTTGCAATGGGAACTGTGGTCCAAAACATTTGGAAGTCATCAGGTTGAGGAAGATTCAGTCAAAGCATAAAGGTCTCTGTTGGCAAAATAGGTGTGAAAGCTGGGGCCTTTTTGAAATATTATGTATACATATGTGTGGAAAGATGTCTTTTGAGTGGGTTCACTTGCAATAGCTGTTGCATGAGTGTCATTTGAACTGGCTCTTTATATGACTTCAGTAAATGAGTAACGCCTGCTTTATTCTTCATTTCATCAGGTTCTGTTTCCTTATTGCAATTAGCAGACATATGAATTCCTGAGGACCTTCTCTTTTTTCCATGCCACTTTACAACATGATTATGTTTTTGTATAATATAGCAACCTTTTAAGAGATCTCACTAACAGTTCCAAGAGGAAATAAAATTTAGGTAGTCCTTCCAAATATTAATAGGCAAATCAAAACATACATTAATAAATATGCACCAAGATTAAACAATGAGCTAATAGTTCATTTTATAAGAAAATAGTAGGGAAATATAAAATTTTATCTTGAATAAAAGGAAAAATATATTTTCTCTGATTGAAAATGTTACCTCTACCAACAAACTCTGTACCAGAACCCACTCTGATGCCCTCCCAGCAAATCCAGTAAGAGAAGCCATTGCCTTCTATATAACTGGAGGCCTCTTCTACCCAGGCCTGGTGGAAACGGGCCAAATAGTGCACATTCACTGGATGACACAACAAGCCAAGCAACTCTGGTGTGCTAGTGCACACGTCTCAGTTGCTTCTGCTTGCAGATTTGTTCTATGGTTCCTTTATTAAGCCATCCAAGCGCACTGGATACAGCTTCTACTCTATCTTATTTCTCTCCCCCCCCCATCCCATATCAGGGGCCATTCACACCTCAGAATTATAGTACCCTGATTCCACTATATTTGCTGTGACCACATCCTATGGGACTTCCAGTTTAGGGAGTGGCATTTAGAATTCTCAGCTAGGGATTTCAAGTGCCTTTATTGTGGTTGTCTGACTTCGTATTGTTTCTGACTTATGGCAACCCTAAGGTGAACCCATCATGGTCACGTTTCTTCAGAGGAGGTTTCTCATTGCCATCCTCTGAGGCTGAGAGCGTGCAACTTGCCCAAGATCACCAAGTGGGTTTACATGGCCGATCCAGGATTCAAAACCTGTCTCCAGAGTCATACCAGACTACAAATCCCAGGAGTCCACAGAATGGAACCATAGCAATTAAAGTGGAATTTGTGGAGTATAAAAGGGGCTCAGGTTAGAATAAGAGTTTGTTTTAAAGTTTATTTAGCTGCCTTTTGTTGTGTGTGTGTCTGTGTGTGCAGAAGAGAAAACAAGCTAGAGTAGTGACTGTTCCAGTGTTCAGACAGCATAATAATAACAACCCCTTTTTTATTGCAAATGGCTACAGTCAAGCAGCATACATTAATACAGTGCTCATACATAACAAGCTAGGTTTCTTGTAGTTTTCTGGCTTCTTGTAGTTTTCTGCAACATCTGTACCTTTCAGTGGCTTCAGTGCCATTGTTGCTTGCCAGTCATGTGTGTTCCATACCCAGTTTTCTGAATACTCAATTCCTAGAATGGTAGTAGCTCCTAGGCTCTCAATGCTACCAACATATAAATTCCATTGTCTGTCACTCACCTCTTCTTTGCCTCCCCATGGCACTAGCCTGTTAATCTTGCATTTGCTCCCTGATATTTCTGTGTAGTAAAAGTGCTTAAACCTCAGAGGTTTAAAACAGGTAGTTTAATTATAATCATTAATTATCATTAATTATAACAATTATAACAAAATGCAGGGCTAAGTGGCCATTTTGATCTCCATCACCTGGTAACAGCTGCCTGTCACAAACCATCCAGGGCTGGCTTTGGGTGATGGAGGCAAAGATTCAAAATCTTATTAGCCACAAAGAACATGGGATAGTCTCTTGGCCCTATGGTCACTTGTTTCTCAAGGCGATCATGGTACCTTACTCATTCCTGAAGGTTATATATAGGATGAAAAAGAAGTGTAAAAATGAGAAGGGAGGCTTTGCAAGAGAATGCAGCACGAGGGTAAAAACTAGGTTCAAGTCTCCTGAAGCTGAAAAACTACACATGTTTTATTTCCTGTAATCTTTAATGCCAGCAATTTTCTTTCCCCCAAATCTCTCACTCTTTTTGGTAGACTCAGGGACAGCTGGCACAATGACAGGAGATCTAAAAAATGAATGCTTTGTCAGTCTCCGTCTGGATGTTACCATCATTTTAATGCTAATGTGGTTTCTTCTCAGTCTTTTTCCCATCTGAATGTAAGCAACTAAAGTCTCCTGATATTTATGGGATTTTACTAGATTAACTAAAAAAACCTTTTAAAGCAAAGAGGCAGTTCATTCAGTAGTGGGTTTTTGCTAAAAGTGCCACCTCAGATAAAATATTACAGGAGTCAAGTAAGTATAAATAAGACCCTTGCCTATGAAATGGTTTCTTATGTGAATTTGGGATTAAGGCCAAGAGTATGTCTAGGCTTTAGGGAAATTTATTAGCCAAGGTCAACTGTATTTCTAGGACTCGGAAGATGGGATGGCAAAGAATTTGCCCAGTTGGAGTCAGGCGCTTCCTCAGTTCCTTGCCTTCTTTTCGCTGGATGTTTTTCCCTCCCATCCACCCTTGTTTACTTTTTTAAATTCCCGGGATTATTACAATTTTCAATTATGCAGTTTTGAATTTCACCTTCCTTTCTGAATTGCAGCATATTAAGAAAAGTCCCCCACAATGAATGTATGATTCCAGCATACCATTCGGAGAAGCTGTTCAATGGTAATGCTTCTTTTTTTGAGGTAATTCTCTGCTGTAGAAGTTATTCTTTCTACTTGCTCTACTCATTTTTTCCAAACAGATCCATGATGGGCCCATCTTAATTCATCCATTTATCACTGCTTTGCCTTTTGGATTTTATTGTGAGTCAGGATATGGTTTATTTTAACAGCCTCTTATTGTGTGTGTATGCCAGGGGTAGGCAACCTGCGGCCCGTGGGCCAAATGCGGCCCGGCAAGGCCTTGGGACCGGCCCCCGGCCTGGTCCTGCCGCCGATTGCCACTGGGGCTTTTGAGGGGCAATTGTCTATAGAAGCCTCAGAAACATGCATTTATATTAAAAAAAATTTTTTAAAAATCAGCAAATTTTTTCGCATGTCCTTCATTTTTTTAAAAAAAGTGTCTTCCATTTGAAAATTTTGTCCTACATTTGTCCTGGTTTATTTATATATTTAATTTTTTTAAATATATTTAATTATTTATTTTTTGGCTTCAGCCCCCCAGTTGTCTGAGGGACTGCAACCTGGCCCCCGGCTCAAAAAGGTTGCCTACCCCTGGTGTATGCACACACCTTCATCACGTCTCAACTTAGGGTGGCTGTGTGAATTTCATAGTGTTTTCTTAGGAAAGGAATACTCAGAGGTGGTTTTGTCAGTTCCTTCCTCTGAAATATAGCCTACAGCACCTGGTATTCATTGGTGGTCTGCCATCCAAGTAATAACCAAGGCTGGCCCTTCTTAGCTTCCATGATCAGACAAAACGACAAAAATGGACATGGATATATTTTTAATTTCATTTTTGTTTTGTATTTTTGACTTTTTTCCATCCTTCCATCTGTTCTAATCACACTTCTGTTTCCTACACTTCCTTTCCATTTGGTCCTTTAATGGGCCCTTCTGCAACCTTTCTCAGAATCCAGCTGTTCACAAATCTTACTGTCAAAGATGGTAAAGGGCAAATTAAAACACTAACCTCCAACAGATTACACATATATGAATCATAGAAGAAGCTTCTTTTCTTTTCTTTGATGTTTTCTACCCTTCTAACACCACTGTGTTACTTCCCATTTGCTAACGTTCTGCCTTTTCCTAAGAAATCCCATGATTGTTCTTTGTATCTCTGAGATTTCACCCCTTGTTGTCTGATATGTTTCTGATGAATTTCACTGGCATGCTCCACACATATGGTTGATGTTTAGCTCTCTGTGATTATGTTAGGGCAGTGGTTTTCAACTGCTGTGCTGTGGGAAATTGATGTGGTCTGAAAGGTCCATAGGTGTGCCGCATCAGTGAGCCACAAGTAAATGACAGGAAGTGCCGTGCAGGTTGAAAACCACTAGGCTAGGCGGTTTGACTTCTTAAAAAGTGTTGTGGGGTTATTGCAGTTTGAATATCTTCTTTAAATAACAGATAAGGGGATGAGAGTGAGAAGGGAAAGAGGCTACACCTATTCTTCTCACTCGTTCCCTGGTTCATCTGCTCCCTAGTCAATGGGATGGGTAATGTGCAAGAGGCGCTTGTCCAAGCTTGGCACATGTTTGAACCAAGGGGGTGGCAGTGAAGGAGCTTGGGTGCTAAGATGAGGACCTCCTAAGACAACAGTGGATGCATCCCTTTTTCCTCCAACTCAGCTAGGGTGACCAGATATCCTCCTTTCCCAGATCATGTCCTACATTTCAACCTTCTGTCCAGGAGGAATTTCAAAATGTCCTCCATTTTGAGCACAACAAAGAAGCCTGAATTTATATTTATATGAATGTTTTTAGCTTTTATTTGGCCATGTTTTAAATTTTCTTTAATGTCCTACGTTTTGCGGTGCCTTGTCCTCTTTTGCGGTTAAGACATCCGGTCAACCTGCCCTCAGCAGTTCTCGGTGGCAGAGGAACAGAAAAGGCACTGTGCCATAATGGATAAGGACTGTCTCTGTTTGAGTGGGGGATACATGGTAAGGAAGAAACCAGTGAATGGAGGTGGGAAGGACAAGCAGCTTTGGAGTAAAGCCAACTGAGACAAAAGAAAATTATCTGCAGGAGACAAGACAACGCCTTGCACTTATGGTAATAGGGAATACAATGGCTTGTATGATTCTGACTTTTGTGCTAAGTTGTACGTCTTTACATTTTAGGATCTTTTCTAGTTCTTTCATAGCTGCTCTCTGCATTCTTAATCTTCTTCTGATTTCCTGTTGCAGTCCCCGTTCCGATCAAAGTTTGATCTCAGATATGAGAACTCTTTTACTATTTCTATTTCCTCATTGTCTAGTTTGAATGTATGTAAGTTCTCTGTGGTCATTATTTTTGTTTTCTTTACGTTCAAGAGTAGGCTTGCCTTTGCACTTTCCTCTTTGATCTTTCTTAGTAGTTGTTCCAGGTCTGGGAAGTTTTCTGCTAGTATTATGATGTCGTCTGTGTATCTTAGATTGTTGATATTCCTTCCTCCTATTTTCCCTCCTCCTCTTTCTTTGTCCAAGCCTGCTTTTCTTATAATATGTTCTGCATATAAGTTGAACAAGTAGGGTGATAGAATAAAGCCTTGTCTGACCCCTTTGCCAATTAGAAACCATTCTGTTTCTCCGTGTTCTGTCCTGACAGTAGCCTCTTGTCCTGAGCGCAGATTCCTCATTAGGAGTATCAGATTTATTGACACTCCCATGTCTTTAAGGGCATTCCATAGGCTTTCATGATCTATGCAGTCAAAGGCTTTGCTATAGTCTATAAAGCCCATGCTGATTTTCTTTTGGAACTCCCTGCTACGCTTCATTAGCCATCATAAGTTTGCAATGTGATCCCAAGTGCCTCTTCCAAGCTAATTGGACTTCTGAGATTTCTCTCTCCATGTGTGGTTGGAGTCTATGTTGCAGAATTTTGAGCATGATTTTGCATGCATGGGAGATTAATGCAATGGTTCTATAGTTGCTGAAGTCTCTTGTATCTCCTTTTTTGTGGATCAGGATGTATATTGATCGCTTCCAATCTGTTAGCCTTCGTTTTGTTTTCCATATTTGTTGACATATGTTGGTTACCACTAGAGTTGACTCTGTCAATGTGGATTGCAACAGTTTTATTTGAATATCATCTGTTCCTGGAATCTTGTTTTTTGCCATTGCCTTTATTGCAGCTTCCACCTCAGTTTTTAGAATTTGGGGTTCCTCTTCATATGATTCTTCATTCCATGTGTCCTTCATGTTGTCATCTCTTTCATATGACTCTTCTGTGTATTTGTTTAAAAAGTCCAGTGTATTTCAACTTCAATGAGAAAAGGCCTTCTTCAGGGGCTAGAAACAAACACAAATACACATACGGTATATTGTACATTTTAAAAAGACAGGGCAACACTAAATTAACTATGTCCCATAAAATCACATAGGATTACATT
Source organism: Sceloporus undulatus (assembly GCF_019175285.1). Lineage (NCBI taxonomy): Eukaryota > Metazoa > Chordata > Lepidosauria > Squamata > Phrynosomatidae > Sceloporus > Sceloporus undulatus. Next base: position 101,958,838 of record NC_056525.1, on the reverse strand, counting down.
ATAAACATACCCTTCAGCAGAATTCACTGGAGTTGAGAACACTTTCCAAAACACAGGGCCACTAAGTACAGAAAATAATAGATTCTACAGTTTTTGTTTTATACGTATACATATTCCAGATAGCCCTTGAAAAGGAATAACCAATGATGTGTGTTGGATCACTCCCAGGGACATCTGATGCCATGGCATATACAATTCCGTGGAACTTGTCTCTTTACCATTTTATGCTTTTGACAATTTTAGCATCTTGTGAGTGTGCAGTGAGATGAAAAAGGTTGAAAAACCATTAGGTTAAGGGTAAGAATAAAAGAGGGTGGCCCTCTGGTGTTTTCTTAATAGGTTTCTTTCCTCTTTTTTTCTTACCAAGAACAGTCTGTTAAGAAAGAAAAGATAAAATAACTGCACTGTGCCTTTTAATTGTTGGCAATAACAGCCTTCTGTCTGGAAGCAAGATGCTTCCTTTATACTCTGAATGACTAGCGTAATAAACAATTAAACCATGTACTGGATAGGCATGCCAAAGGCACACATTCCTTTGCTTAATAAAAAGGTGGCTGTTTGACCGGAGTTGATAACATTGCTGTATTATGAGGCATCAAAAAGTAATCGCATGAAGTGCTCTTGAAATGCCCTGGAATCTTGACCCTCCTGCTTTGAAATCTTTCTCACACACCCATCCCTGACTTCTGAAATGAAGCACCTGTACATAATTTCAGGGTATACTCACTCCCAAAAAGCGCTATAGTCCCTGATCCCCTTTAAGGAGTGGGATTTTCACTGTGACACACATTGATCTAAAGTTAGTCCACAAAAGATGTGTCTAATGTCAATCCATCTTGTTGGCATTTTCTCCACTGGAATACTGAAGGCAAAAGATATATTTTTTTTGTCTGGGGCTGCTCTTAGATCCAGTCTTTCTCTTAAAAAGTGGTCAGAAGTGCTTAGATTAAGTGTGCTTTTAAAACTGTATTGGTAATACTGGCTTTAGGGTGTTATGAAAATAATAAAAATAGACACAACAAATTCTCTCAAAGTACATTGGGGGTACACTCCACAATTGGGATGTCATACTGAGGAGGAAGTTAACTTGTTTTCTGCTGCTGCAGAGAACAGGACACAGAACAATGGGTGCAAGCTACAGGAAAAGAGATTCCAGCTCAACATTAGGAGGAACTTCCTGACAGTAAGGGCTGTTTGACAGTGGAACAAACTCCCTCAGAGTGTAGTGGAGTCTCCTTCCTTGGAGGTCTTCAAACAGAGGCTGGATGGCCATCTGTCGGGGATGCTTTGATTGAGATTTCCTGCATGGCAGGGGTTTGGACTGGATGGCCCCTGTGGTCTCTTCCAACTCTATGATTCTATGACTCTATGATTAATTTACTCTCTTAAAACTTTTGTGTGACTCTTTATCCCCCTGTAGAGAAAGCACATGTAACTCCTTGTACAAGTAGGACCTTGTTCTTCCCACCTATTCATTCATGATCAAAAAGGCCATCCTAGTTTATGGTAACCGAGTTTATGTGTGTGTTAGCAGTGATATCCCTAGGGTTGGGGTCACCCAGTGCAGTAACCCAGCCCCTATTTACCTCCTCCTATACCACACCATATAGAAACCATAGTAATGTTTTTGTACTAATATTACTCATAAATCATAATTCCCATAAATAACTGAATGTAATGGTAAAAGTTGTGACGTAAATACCTAGCATGATTAAAATTATACTTTTAAATTACAATATCATACATGTAGCCTAAATGTATTTACATATGCATAGTTTCACGTGCTTAAAGTGAAAATTTGGTGATGTTTTTAGATAAATTTTAAAGAAATAATTTTAAAAATTAAAAATTCATTTTTTGAAATTTGAAATTTTATTTAAAAAGCCTAGGGCCACTCCTTTCTCCTCCCATTGAGCTTCGCCCCACTCATACCATCTCTTCAGCATTTCAGTGGGACATAGATGAATGCCATAGCCTGTTTCTGCCAAAAGGAAAAAGTAACGTTTGAGGAGCAGTGGTATCATCCTCTCTTAGTGTGTCACCTGATGCCCCCCCCCCAGTGATGCCATTATGTGTTACCTCCCCTGGGTTGGCTCTTGAAAGTAAATTGATTAACTTTGAGCCAGTGGGTGATGATTTTGTACTTTTGAAGATATTTCTGCTCATGTTTCAAGTTATCACAGCTCAGGATGACAGCTCTTGCTGCTTGGTTCTCTACAACCAGCTAGGTCAGAAGTTGTGGCACCCAAAACACTGGTTGTCCAATGCGAAGCCTACAAAGAAGGAACAATCAGAGGTTAACACGAGTTCATATCCATCAAAAATATGGTGAGAAATACAGCCAAGCGTGAACTGCTTTGCAGCCTGTTCAGGGTTCAGTCTGATAAAGATTTTACCAAACCTCTGCTTGAAAAATGTTTTTTATTGTGGAGGTCAACTCTGCAAGGGTTGATGTAAAACGAAAGAACATTGGACCTCTAAATATGTGCTGAATGTTTTCTGCTAGCAGAGAGATATTACCAGTGCCCATACCTCCAGGATTAGAAGTGAAGGTTTAAAAGAGAGAAACCATTATGACTTCTTTCCAGTCTTAAGTCCCAGTGTTACTCATTTTAGAAACTCTCCCAAATAAATCACCAGTGTTGATGTACAGTGCTCGAGAGGGTCTCCCGTAATGCCCCACACACACACACACATCTCTGCAAAATGTTATGGGACTTCATTCATCAAGTTTACATTGAGCAATCCTTGGGAAAAGTGCTCCTTTTTTCTTTATTTCTTACACACCACATACACACTTCTTGGGGCTTAGAGGCAAATGAAGTAGAATGGCTCTCTGCCTCTGATACAAATCAGTGTTTTAAAAGCGATGCATTAGGAGACCCACTTAGGCATGTCATTTACAATCCCTCTGGCATATGACCAGATAGACAAAGTTTCATTGAGACTTCTTGGTGATGCGCTGAGCTGAAGTGTGGGAAAAATCCTCCACACTGCACTTGGCTTTTTGTCTGCCATGCCATTATGAACCCTGGAATATTTGTCTTTCCCTTTATGGAGATTTTGCTTGCTCTTGTGCAGCATCTTTGGCTTGAGCATCTGTCAAGTCTATTTCATCCTTGTAAAAATAATACAGTTCTTTTAGCATAAAAAAAGGCAGAACAGACAAGGAATAATACAAGTCAGACTGCTCAATTTATTCCTCTAAGGTTCAAAAATACCAACAGAGATTATGGCTTTAGCTGAGCATGAATAAACTCCTTTGATTTTAATAAATTAGACTGTGTTTTCAAGGCTGTTTTTTCTTCCCACAGCAAATGGCCATCAGCTTTTGTGTCTGTACCTGAGTAGAGATAGATCAATCTGTAGATATTGTTTCCACCCAGCAAGGTTCCCCCCCCCCAGTCTTAAATTTATTTCTCCTTGTTTCTAAATAATGTTTTAAAATGTATTATAAAACTGTGCATGCATTTTCTAAGATATGCATTGGTGTATGCATCAATGTGCACATATTTGGCAAGCACTTTCCTTTTACAGAAGGTACTATTTTGCATTATTTTCAGTAATATAGGGATTTTTGTGGATATGTTTCTCTGAGGTACACAATTTCTGACTGAAGAATTGTATAACCCCACTTAATGATGTGAGGCAGACTGCATTTGTGAGCTAAAACAAATTTGTGAGCTGGGCTGGACTGCTTGAGTAAATGCAGGCATAACACTAAGGCAGAAATTGCCACAGGCAAATGCACAACTTATGATTTCAGTAAGATTCTCAGCAGCTTGTGCATGGGTATGTATAAGATGTAAGCTGCAACCCTTATTCTCCAAAGGAGAGAGGAGTACTTGCCTGGGGCTGCAAGCGGTCCAAAGGCTGTTTTTCTGCCCTCGTCCCCTCCATACTCCCTTTGATTGCCCTTTTCTAACAAAAGAGAGGAATGGGGGCTTTTGAATTTTAAATGAGCTGTGGAGCCCCCCCCCCCCACTACACTGTTTAACACTTTGAAAAGTCCTTGTGTGTAGAAGCCAAAAGACCTGTTCCCCCCTTCTGTTTTGGCATCATCCTGTTAGGACAATGCACATCCCAACCCCAGTTCTGGTGCAGGCAGTCCAGCACATTGTGCACTAAAAGATGTCCAGCACATTGTGCCTGAAAACTGAGAATTAACAATCTTAATATAAATTTTAAAAAATCTTATCTGTTGATCCAGATTTTCCAGGAAGATCCAGAGCCCTCCAATCCTGCATGGTGCTGGGTGTCTACATGGGTCTCCCACTGGGCCACCTGAACCATCTACCAATGCTGCAGGCCATGCTGTCAGGTCCATACATGCTATCAGATCCAGCGTGTGTTTGTCACTGGGCTGCTAGTTTCGACCTCAGAAGTGAGTGACCTATGGTGGACACACTGGGTGGCCCAGCAAGTCATACATGCAGACAGCCACAGTGGCCCAGGAACATAGGACAAAGTAATTGGGGCAGGTCAGGGGAGCTGCAGGGCTGGGGCATCTAGCCTATACTTCCCATAATCCCTTCACACCAGCCATTCTGGATGAGGGTGATGGGAGCTCTGGTCCAAAATATCTGGAGAGCCAGATTGTCTATAATGATCTAAGAAGTAAAGCTGTTGTGTATACTTACAAATTCATTGTCACCAATCTTTACTATCCTTTACTATTTGTCACCAAGGTTTATTGTGGGCAGAACTGGCATCTGGGTTTGTGGCTCGTATAGGCACACGCAACACCCCTTCCCTGTCTCTTAAAATCATTCTGTGGACAAACAGCTAGGAAATATTGGAAATGAGGTTGCCCTCAGGCCCTGGTTCTAAGCTTGCCTGAATCATATGTCTGGCCATTACTGCAAATTGCATTACTGGCCTAGATAAAGACAAGAGTCTAGCCTGTGTTCTTATCCAGTCTCTTCTGATGGCATATGTCAGATTGGAAAAATTTGCTGTAAGATTTGTATTGTTTGGGGGAGTCTGTGAATAGTAGTCCAAAAAGTAACTTTTCATTTAATAAAAATAAAGGTGCAAACTATCTTGAAAGCCTAACTATCCCTAAATAACATATACCATATATACTCAACTATAAGCCGACCTCACGTATAAGCCGAGAGTAGGTTTGGGGCAAAAATTATGGATTTTGATATGACCCATGGATGAATCAAAGGTAAAACGTAAGTGTATGTAACAAAGGATCTAAAGAATGAAGCCAAGGAAGACAATGCTAAAGAATGTACAATATTCCAGCAGGCAAAACTGTTTCTGCTCACACTAAAGGCTGGATGGATGAGAGAGTAGAGTGGTTTCAGTGTTTCCAGTACAGATTATACTCTTGCCTTTCACCAGGGGAGGGTTCCTTTTTAATAAGAGTTAAAATATAGTACTTACATTGACCCATGGATAAGTCGACTCAAGTTTTTTGGGTCAAATTTTTGACTAAAATTTTTAGATTTATACGTGATTATATACAGTAATCCTATGTCATGCCCTCCAAATCATCTCTGCTCTTCCATGTTTCCAAAGCCTTTAAAATGTCCCAGTTTATCTCTCCTCCTCCCAATTTTTCCCCTTTGCCCTCAGCTTACTTCAACTGCTGCAAGCTGAGTTCAGAGTGGTAAAACAGTTTGTACTCAGATAAAGCAGCAGATGGGGAGGGGCAGAATCTTGATCTTCCCAGTAGGCTTGGACAAAAGCATGCCATTGCAACTTCTCCTAGCTTGTGTGTTCTTCCTCACTGATAACTTCTGTCACCTTGGTCACACTCTGATGTTCCTTGGCCACATGTGTCCCAGTTTTCATCTCTAAAATGTTTGTGGGTATGCTGTGTATGTCCTTCTTGGGGCACTGTGGAGGTTGATATTCCCTGCCTTTCTTCATAACACTCAAAGCCTACAACCTGTTGTACAGCCCCTGGAGCTGCCCTCCTCCAGCATGGTCATTTTGTGTCTCTTGGATCACAAGTAAGATGGGAGAACCCTTTTTCTATAGGAACACAGCCAGACGCTTCTCCAATCCTGCCAGATTTCCATGAAGCACAGAATGTCTGTCTGTCTGTGTGTGTGGTGTTCAAGAGCTGTAAGGTAAGTCCAGAGAGGTGGTATATGGGTCAGCCTTACATAGGTCCGCATGTGGAAATTACTACACAATATTGAGCCAGACATATTTGTACTTAAATACTAAGAGCATGTGCTTGTGTTGTGGAATGCATTCTTGTAAGACACTGTGTTTGGTGATGTGTCAGAATAGTGTGTGTCTCGTTCATTTACAAGCTGTGTCTAGCTACTATGCAGGCCATGTAGGGAATTCACATACAGACATGTGAATCAAAGCACTGTTTCCCTTAAGTTTTTATTACAGTGAAATTTTAATACTCAATGAACTGTGTTTTGATTTTTTTTAGCAGCCTTCTTCAAGTTTAAGACAGAAGCTTTAATTTTTATCATGAGCAGAGGACATATATATTTAAAGGGAAAATTACATATATACCTAATTAAGTTGAAGACAATCAGCATCTGATCTAATCCTCAGCTAACTCTGGTAAAGTGCTATAAATACATACACGCCTATATTAATATGGAAAGGGGCTGCACGCCCAGAAAGTCTCTTGGCAGCTCCTGCTGTCTGGTTAGAAAAGGAAGCAAGCAACAACATTTGAACATTCAGTTCTGAGACTTGAAAGATTTCTGGATTTTATTATGGACTCAACAGGGTTTTCATTATGCATGTGGCCAGACAGAGAGGTTTATGCAAGAAAAACATATTGCCATTGAACGTGTTTGTAATTTTACATATTGTTAAATAATTGAGATAAATAAGATACCTTCAAACAATAAGCGGATTGAAAAATGCCAAGAGAGAGAAAGGGCTGCAATGGCAGGAGAGACTGACAAGAGTAAACAAAGGCAAAAGGACATCCTGAACCCTGTTCTTGATCTGTCTGCTCTAAGATTTATTGGCCTCATCCAACAAAAGTCGAATCCAAGGGACAATCCTATAGTCCAGTTAAGGTGGGAAATATTATGTGGGAGTTTATATTAGGGCTTGAACAGACAGGCCAAATAAATGCTATTTAAATGACACATGCATCTGAAGAGGCCAGAAACTACGCCAAAGCTGCGTTTCAGTCCTTAGGACTGGAGTGTGGCTTTGGCATGGCTTCTGGCCTCTTAGGACGCATGTGTCATTTAAACAGCACACTTCCAAAGTGACCCGAAGCAGCTTTATTTTGGCCTGTCTGTTCGGGCCCTTTGTTTAACTACTCAGGAGGCTGTAGTATCCCAAGAATATAATACAAAGAACAGCAATAGAATAGGTCACATGTTGAATGGTGCCTAGTATTAAGACAGTTATAATGTAAAGTCGAAGGCTTTCATGGCCGACATTCATAGTTTTTTGTGGGTTTTTCTGGCTATATGGCCATGTTCCAGTAAAGTTTCTTCCTGACGTTTCGCCAGCATCTGTGGTTGGCATCTTCAGAGAATAGATGCCAATTACAGATGCTGGCGAAACGTCAGGAAGAAACTTTACTGGAACATGACCACATAGCCCGAAAAACCCACAAAAAAACTAGTTATAATGGTTTAATAAAATCAATTGTCCTCTAACAAGCCTGTTAAAAATCCTCTTGCCCTCTGGGACAGGTCTTTTCCCTTTCTTGTGTGAGAACCCTTCAGTTTTTGAGGACTGCTCTTCCTTTCCATTTGCTTAAGCCTCACCTTTTCCATTAAGACTCTCTCCTTAATAATCCCCTGGGGATATGACTCTGCTAAGTGGTGTGATAGTGTAAGCTTGGTGTGCCATGTTGTTGTTGTGTACCTTTGAGTCCCTTCCGATTCATGGTGACCATAAGGCAAACCTATCACTGGGTTTTCTTGGAAAGATTTGTTCAGAGGGGGCTTGCCATTGCTTTCCTCTGAGACTGAGAGTGTGTGACATGCTCATGGTTGCCCAGTGGGTTTCCATGGCTGAGCTGAGATTCAAATCCTGGTCCCCAGAGTCGTCCACTGCTCAAACCACCACACACACTGTCTCTTTTTGTGCACCATACTAAAGCTTTGAGTCTGGTTGTTACATGATCCAAAGTGTCTATTAACACAAATATCTTTGCAGCATGAAAAAAGAACTTCTGCTGATCTCTTAGAGTGTAATTTAATTTTATACTTCGCACTTAAAAGTTAGAGTGGAACTCTGGTGAGGGATCATGACTTCAGGCAGCAAAGATGTTGTGTAGATTGACCAAAGTGCAAAGGGAAGGCAAAAATAAAGAGATATTGCAAAGTCAAGGTCACCTAATTGAAATTCTTCATCAGTGCTGAGATGAATGCACAAAGACTGGCGAATAGCTTTTAAAGCCCATGGACACAAAACTGGAAATTGAAATTTTGAACACACAGCAAACTAAGTTTTGAAATAGTGATATCTAATAAAAATAAAGTCCACTAACAACCTCCCACCATGTTTACATATGAAGACTCACCTGCTGAAGGACACCTGCTGTATTTATGAAGAGTCCTACCCATCCAGTCCATGTAATGCATTGCATTGGAACCCTGTTTTCAGTTTCTGTTTATCCTGCTCCAGGTACCTGGCTCTTTTGGGGTAGGAAATCCTACATAACGTGTCTTTGGCTGCCAGAGGGAAAAGTAATGGCAGAGTGTTTGGTGCTCATAAATAAAAATGACTGTACTCCCTATTGCCTTCAGCATCCATGAAGGAAACTTCCCAATGGAACGTTCTTATGACCAGTACACAGTAAGCCCAAGAAATGGAAAATTTAGTTTTAAAAATAATTATAACACTAATCTTTTCAATCAACCCTCCCAACATACTTATTTATCACTGTAGTTCTTTATAACATAAAATTCTATTCACTTTTGTGTTTCCAGTGGGAGGCATCACATAAATCAGAATTTAAATAGTGTTATATTCCTTGTCCACCATTATCAGTGAGACTGCACACTCTGTAACTATAAATGTAACTCTGAAAGTTATAGTATGTAGAGAGATCTTGTAACATGTTTGAGACTAAATGGAAGAAAGAAGTTCGGAGCATGTGCTTTCATAGACATACATCTATGAAAGCTCATGCTGCCAACTTCTTTCTTTCAGTTAGTCCAAAGGTGCTACAAGATCTTTCTACAGACTAACATGGCTATATCTTTGAATGTTACAGCTACACTGCAAAAGGAGTCACATTAGCCCTCATTAAGTTAGGGTTGTGATGTCAGTTATGTGTACTATTATAATTTGTATCTAATTAACAGTAACTTGTCATTAGTAGTTAGTTACTTTCAAGCTGATAGGTGGAGAGAGGAGGTAGGCGTCATAATTCAGTATTTGGCAAACTATGGCCTATCTGAACATGAGCGTACTGACTGGGTGGTTTTAAGGATTGTTAATCCATAAGAGTAACTTTCCCAAACTTTGGTCTTGACATGTAAGCTTTCATCATTTGCTGGTGCTGCAATACCCAATGTCAGGATTGGTTAGAATCCTCCAGTTAAAGGTTTTGTTTTGTTTTTAATTTTGCAGCAGTTCCTTGTTTGGCCTGCCATGGTTGAGAACAGATCTGAGCTCTGAGAAATGACAAGATTTCAATGACATTCTCTCCTCTCTACCCAAATATACTCTTAACTCCCCCCAAATGTGGCAGTAATATAATGTAAAGCCACTGTAATGCCAAAGTGAATCCACTATGCTAGTATAACACTTTGTTCCACTAACACATCAGAATTTAGTTATGATCCTGGCCTTACATAATTCAAGGATGGCTAAGTTGTAAAAACTAACATTTCACTGGTTCACAATTCATTAAAAAATCTAGATAATGAACATCATTACTCACAGACTGAGGAAACTGTTAAAGTCTGCAAAAGAAAGTTGTTTCTTCTAGGAAAAGTGGTAACTCTTGGGAATATGACAGCCACCTCAATTCTGTTCTGCTAAATTGATACCTCGGTGGTCACTGGGCAGAATCGACATTGACTATGAAAGCTAGTGCTACTCAGATTGTTGGTTCATGGACTGATGCTGGCCTGCAACAAGTTTCCAGGAAAAAAAGAAACAGTTGTAGCCATTAGGCTCAAATAATCCCTTCACTTTGTCTATTGGTTGGGATTTATTGTCTCTTAGCCTAGTACTTATTGGATATATCAGCATTTTTACTGACGGGTTTTATTCCACATCCGGGTTCTGCACACAGACCCAAGGATCCCTGTCTGCCTAATAGTTTGGCAATAGTTTTAACCCACCCCTTTTACATATAACCCATTCTTCTGTGTATGCATGTACAGAGAGAGCGAGAGAGTAAACTTTGCAGTTTTCTGTAGTGTATCTAAATCTGTCTTGAGGATCTCACACCTCGTCAGCATTTTTAATAATAATAATAATAATTGTTTTTCAAACCTTGTGGTATTTCTCCAGAACTTCCACTAACTGACTGGCTGCGACCTTGGCCAGATCACATGCAGCTAGACTGCAGTGCTAGATACTCAGCTCAAAAATAATTTTCTGTGGTTTCTTGTTCACGTTGCTTGCAATGCACTTGCCTTGCCTCACCACTGTTCATTACCATGCTTCCATAGCTAATGCATATATTATTTCTTTTTCTCTCTTTGCCAGCATGCATGGAGTTATACTTGGCTGTCTTTTGCTTGTTTGTCATCTTCCTGGAATGACCTTTAAAAAAAAGAAAAGGAATCTTTTCAAACATTGTACTCTTGCAGACTCATGTAATCCTGGAACAGCCTAGGAGGAATGAGAAACAAATGGCACAGTCCAGCCATAGTTAAGCACTTTTAAGTCCCTGTCTGGGTAGTAAAACACCCCCACCCTTCCCGGCTCCTGCTGTGGTTTTTTCCTATCCCACCCCCTGTGACCTCAGTTGAAGGGAAAGAAGTTTTTTTGTTATCCAGATGCCTCCTCCCTATGCTTCGCACTACACAAGCTCCAGAAAGCTTCCTCTTCTGCAACCAGTTGTTCTGAGAGTTTGCGGACAATCTCTATCATCCCTTTCTTACTACACAATTATATGACTGAATTCACTATAACTGCCCTGGCTGCACCCTATGTAATCCTGAGATTTGTAGTTTGCTGAGACACTAGAGCTCTCTGAATGAGCATTCTATATCCCTCTCCCAGGATACCATGGGCAGGTAAAGTGGAATCATAGTGCTATGACTGAGTAGTTTGAAAGGCCCCTGAGCCACACATGCCTCCTACAATCTTCTTGCAAGATTGCTTGGTCCCTCAAGAGTTTGAGAATTTCTTGCTGTAGAGATATGGAAGCCTCTTCTGCTGGTGAGTCTACTAGAGTGGATGTCTACTGTCCCAGGTACAAAGGTGCCACACTCCTCTTTGTTTCATTCAGTGACAGTGACAGAGCAGTCCAAAGGCTGGGGATTTCTTTTTCTTTTTTCCCCCCAAAGATATTTTCCTGGTGCTAAAATGGCATCAGAATAGATGCCAGAGATATCACTTTCCTGAGAATGATAATGCATGATTACAGTGCCAGAGCCAAACAGATTTATTCATTCCAAAAGTTTGATGGCACTATCACTTGGAAAGAAAAGGCCTAAGAGAAAAGACCTGTGTAGCCAGAGAACTGTTGTCTCATATTCATAGTGTTCCATGGTGGTGGTGGTGTTTTTTCTTTCATAGGATACTGATGCTTACAAGGCTACATTTATGATTCAGATACAGAAATTTGGCTCTTTTGTGGAGGGCAGGGAACTAACACCCCAGGATCCTTCCCCCAGTATGGCCACTGAAAGGATTCTGTGGAGCTAGAGTCCCCCCACAAAACAATCCTCAATCTGGGCACCATGAGAGTAGTTCAGTTGGGATTGCTTAAGAGGGGGTTATCAGCATGGGATTCCATTGATCTGTTGAAATGACTGTTTTACTCTGTTCAGGGCACTGTACTTGGGCAGTCTAGTTCGTGCCCCTGTTACAAAGAACATGAGAATGATTAAGGGGCAAAACAGACTGCCCTGAAGGCAGCCCCGATCTGGCACTTTTCCGCTTCCTTTTGGCCCAGAAAAAGGGCACCCTTGCTGCCACTGCACAGCTCTTCCCCATTTCTTCAGCACAGGTTGTCTAAACACTGTGCTGAAGAAATGTCATGACGCCACCAGCTGTCTGGTCAAGTGAACAGTGTGATGCCACTTTGGGGATGGAGCTGGGGCATACAGCATGCGGTTGCCATGCCCCAACTCCACCCCGACACTGGTCCTTTTGGCCCGTCTGTACAACCCCTAAGTTTGTGGAGAGGAGGGAAATTCAGCAATTATGTTACTGGTCTGAAAATCATAAAAATTTTCTGACTTGTTTCTCGGTTTGAGTTGACCGGAGATACTGCACACAAGGAGTAATACTGTCCTCTAGAAGGACTTTAGGATGTCCGTCTCGCCATCTGTAGTATGGCATGACCTGAGCTCCATGTACTGTATTTGAACCTTTAAGAATTAATATGCTTTCTAACCTCGTGAATACTTATGAAATGGGTTAAGTGCTTTCCCCCCATAAAGTCCATGGCAATCTGGCATATTGATCACAGTCACAGAATTAGAGGCCTTGAGGAAGAATCCAGCTGGAGTTCTGGACAAGCATTAGTGTAGTACTATAAATGGGAATACTGGGATGACAAGCTGTTCTCCCTCTGAAGAACCAGATGCACACCTTAGGGCCTTCTTGCATTCTGGCATGCTCAGCACCTGAACCAATCTGTATCTCTCTTAAAATAAATTATAAAAATGTACTTTTTACTCCAGATCTTCCAAGAAGACCCAGAACTCTCTGTTCCAATGCTAGGCAGCTGTTTGAAATGCATCCCACTGAACTTCCTGGTGCATCCACTGCTGGTTGCTCACTCTGAGGTCAGAACAAAGCACCCAGCTCATGTGATTTTCATTGGGTGCCTCATTCTGACCTCAGAGTGAAGTTAATGATAGTATAAGCACTGGGTGGCTCAGTGGGGCATCGGAATAGAGGGCTAGGTAGCAGGAAGGTCAGGATGAGGATATGCCATGCTGCCCCAGGAATATCCTGCCCAGTGCAAACAAGGCATTAGACACAGCATTGCTCATGGAAGGTTGCTGTGGACAGGAGTATCTTTATCCAGGTCCAGCTATTGTGTGAGCTATCCTCCTGCCTTAGAGAAGACAAATGTGGCCTTAGTGATTTATACTAGAATTACCTCTTGGTTAGTCTACTATCATGTGCTGTAAATGAGGCTGCCCTTAAAAAGTGTTCAGAAGCTACAGCTAGTGCCAGACTTTTAAGTGGTATCTACTTCAGAGACCATATGTCATCAGCCATGAATCAGTGATACTAACTTCCAATCTGTTTCCAAGCTCAATTAAAGATGTTGATTTTGACCTATAAAGTCCTAAACAGCTTGGAGCCAGAAGATCTGAAAGACCACATCCTCCTATATAAGCCTGCCTAGAATTCTTGACCTTTCAGTGAGTTCAGGCTCTTTTGTGTGTTCCACAACTCCAAAAGGCTAAGCTCGTGAGAACATAAGAAAGGACTTCCTCTATAGTAATGTTCAGTCAAAACTGTATTGTTACTAGATTCGTTCAATCTGGTGGATACTGTTCATTCTTTTCCCCAAAAAATGTATATTTCAGTTTGATGTATTTTTAATTAGTTCTTTTAGTTTATTTTATGTAAGCTATGTCTCTGCAACCCTTCCGGACCTAACAAAGGCAGTACAGTATACAAACAATTCAAAAAAACTAAGGCGCAGGACAGACCACCCGAAAAGGGCAGCCTGCCGGCAGCCGAATTCCCTCCGGAGGAAAGCCGTAGCCGCCAAACTGTGCAGCTTCCCTTCGGAGGAAAAAGAACCCAGAAAAAACGGGTTCTTTTAGTGCCACAGGGCAAATGCCGCAAGTGCGCCAATGGCTGCTATGGCTTAGTGCTATGGAATTTTGAGATCTGTAGTTCAGGAAAAACATTTTTAGCCTTCTCTGTCAGAGAGTTCTGGTGCTATTTTTGTGTGCGTGTGTGTGTGTTCTTTCTAGTTGTTTCTGACTTATGGCAATCCCAAGGTCTTCATGGGGTTTTCTTGGCAACATCATGGGGTTTAGAGCTATCATAGGGTTTTCTTGGCAAGATTTGTTCAGAGGAGATTTGCCACTGAGGCTGAAAGAGTGTAACTCTCCTAAGGACACCTAATGGGTTTACACGGCCTAGTTGGGAATCAAACTCTGGTCTCTAGAGTCACAGTCCGACACTCTAACCACTGCACCACACTGGCTCTCATTCTGGTGCTGTAGCAAACTCCAAATCCCATGGCAGTTAAAGTGATGTCAGACTCGATTATTTCTGCAGTGTGCATGCAGCTATAGTTCAAAGTGCAAAAGTAGTTGGCACTCTCCATACTGCGGGAAAGTATAGGAAGGGCAAAATCTTGCCCTCCCCAGTAGACTCAAGCAAAAGCAAACTTTCAGCAGTCTCTCCTAGCTAGTCTGTTCTTCTTTAGTGATAACTTTTGCAATCTTGACCACACTCTGATGTTGCTTGGCCACACATGCCTCAGTTTTCATATATGAAATATTTGAGGGCATAAAGTACGGTAAGTTCTTTCTTTTTCTCTTTATAACATTTATGTATAACTTCCATGCACAAAATAAAAAAAATCTCAAAGTGGCTTGCAGCACTCACACAATGCACATATGGAAACCCATAATTGATAAAAACAAGATCAGCGTTGTAATCAATAGTCTAAACAAAAATGTATTCCATTAAAACATCATCTATAAACAATACAATGTAAAAATGTCCCTCCCACATCTATACACATCCAAACAACTTAGAACAAACACTGCAAAAACAGTCCACAAATGTTTATTTATTTTATTTAATTATTTCAAGGATTTATATCCTGCCTTTCTCTGACAATGGGATTCAAGGCGGGTTACAATAATTTAAAAAAACAGAAACATTGATTACAAAACTTAATTTTTAAACATATTATTAATATTAAAACATTAGTTAAAAACACATAGTTTGTTCAGCTATAATTAATATCCAAATGCATGAGGAAACTACTATGGGCTTTGTAGGTTCAAGCCACCATTTTGAATTTGGCACAGAAACTATTTGGTAACATGTGCAGGAAAACCAGATCTGGATTTATATGTTCACATTGCTTTGTCCCAGTTAACAGCCTGGCTCCTGAATTCTGCACTGGTTGCAGTTTCCAGATCATATTAGAAGGTAGGGCAGTGTTCAACACATTGCAGTACTCAGAAATTACCAAGGCAGAAAAAGTGCAACCCCCAGGCTCCACTTTTGTAGCCCCAAAGCTTCTCTGGTGACCCTCCCAAAGTCCCCCAATGCAAAATTTTAAAAATATTTTCTGCTAATTTGAGGGAGCCCCCCCCAAATCCAGCCAAAATGACCCAAACCTATCTGCAAATGGAGCACTTTATATCTCCTACCCATAGACTCATCCCAATGTCCAGAAACTACCCCCATCACACACACACACAAAAGGATCAGCCAAAATGGCAACCAAGAAGCAATGGTGACATCACTTCTGGAACATCCTGAACATGGTACAGCCTATAGGGATCATGGGGTCATAATATCAGGGTTGTCTGGATTATAGCAATAGCAAGTACATTTCTATACTGCTAGCACCCGCTAAGCCAGCGGTTCTCAACTTGTGGGTCACGACCCCTTTGGGGATCAAATGACCCTTTCACATATCTCTGATGATCTTAGGAACCAAGACACCGTTCCTCTATTCGTTTTATGGTTGCGGGTCACCACAACATGAGGGAATGTATTAAAGGGTCGTGGCATTAGGAAGGTTGAGAACCAGTATGCTAAGCGGTTTACAATGTGTAAGCCAATTGCCCCCAACAAGCTGGGTACTCATTTTACCAAGCTACAAAAGGATGGAAAGCTGAGTGGACTTAGAGCCCTGCAGGATCGAACTCACAATCTTGAGGTTGCAGTATCAGCATTTAACCATGGCACCACCAGGGTTCCTTAAGCCTCTAGTCCTATGGTGGCGAACCTATGGCATGCATGCTCTCTCTGGCATGCAAATCCATTTCTGAGGGCACATGGAGAGAGTGGAGGGCAGGTGAAGAGTAGGAACAGGCACAGAAGGCAAAGGTCCCACTCTCAGAAGGCAGAAGTCCTGTCCCTACCCCTGGGAAGTCCCATGACATCGGGTAACACCCGGTGCAGTAACACCTTTGAATTTGGGCACTCAGTCTCTAAAAGGTTTGCCATCTCTGCTCTAGTCTATTAATGGGATCAGATACTAGATCAGTGATAGATGGCATCCATGTCAGTGTGATGTTGAATCCACTCTGGTCTTTTGCCTGAACTTTGAAGGAGTTATCCAGTTTGGGGTAACTCCTGTTGGATGGCATGTGTTTTTAAAGTTCAGAGCATAAACCCCAGAGCAGATTCAGTCATAGACACGCACGCTAATGAGGAATCCACCAACCACCACTGCAGTGCTTCAGCATCTCATCTGTTTAAATTGCTGGAATAAATTAGCCTTACACCAAATGAGACAACTGTTCTACCTAGCTTAGTATTGTCTATTTATGCTTTCCAGCACCAGTGCTCCTATGTTTCCAAGAGGAGACTTTCCAAGCCTTCTCTGAAGTTATGTCTTTGGGAAGTTCACAAGTGGAACAGTGAAGGCTTCCTTTCTGAGAGCCTTAGGTCAAAGCTATGAAGTGTTCCAACTCATTATCTATTGGTACCTCTTCTTCCGCTATCTTTGTAATGCTCAAACTAAAAGATCACCTCAACTTGAATACTTCCCTATGATCAGAAATAAGAAGACCTTCAGATGTTCCTAAATCCACTGCCATTTTTTGTGGCTTTTATACTGCTGTTTCTTTGCACAGACACAAAATAGCTGTTCTCTCTGTGTGTATACATATGCATGCTTGACTCGCTTAATCTAGAATAGGCACTGGTGGTGAAGAAAGAATATATATTTTGTCAACAGCCTGCTGGAATTTTTTTTTGTATGTAAAAATAATATGCCAAAAATTTGTACTGTTGTACTTTTATATCAGTCAACGTTTCTGATAAGTTCAGTTAGTTTTACCAACCTCACACAGAGAGAGGAGAAACCCTCTTTCTAGGCACATGTTGTTACTTTCAGGTGATGAGTCGAATGCCTATCTTTGTACAACTGTGATTTTAAAAAACATGATAAGCATCTGGCACTAGTCCTTCCAAACCCTTAATTAGCATTTCAACTGGTTGAAAACTTCCATCTTCTATGGCATGACTTGCAAAGGAAGCTATGAACCCAGGAGGCTGGGGACAACTGAAATTCTATATCCCAAAGCAGATGATCCAAGGCCTAGGGGACTTGATTATTCTCTCCCTTGATCATAAATCAAAAGTGCTAACATTTTTGCAGCACTGGCAGAATTTACATTTAGGAAACAGGAATCAGCAGGTAACAACAGTACAAGGCTTGAGGAAATGTTATCACCCTGAAGCCTGAATTGGCTCCAAGCAAGCATGCCTGAGACCATCAGTCAGCAGCGATTGAGGCCACTCCACTGCTAGCATCCAGCTCCATATATGATTGCCTAGACGCCATTTGTGTCTGTGTATGTTATGTATACACAGAGAGAGAGAGAGAGAGTACACTCATAGGGTTCCCAGGTTTCAGGGCCCCTCTTTACCAGTCCTCGGAGCTAGAGGAGGAAACTTAGGGGAGATTGCTGCCTTAAGAGGTGTGTGCATCTTTCTCCCCAGTTTGTTAGACTTGGTGCTTTTTTGTGCAACTGTAGCAAATGCTTAATATATTATGTTTAATACATTACAAGAGGATGTCACATGTAACCTTTCTGGGTTCAATCTCCTTTGACTTCACAAGGGGCTGACCCTATGTCTCAGGTCCCGGCCCTGAAATCTCAGGGCTTAGGATAGTACTGGACTGGCAACCCTACTGTTAGAACATGACATTACTCACACATGCTTCATCCCTCCCCCTGTTGCAATCATACACATCCGGAGGCTTTTTAAAGGGCTATTGCAGTGGAAGAAGTATGTTTCCAAGGGATTATTTGCAACAGTCTTTAAAAAAATGTGCCTCTGAAGTACAGTGTGGGAGGAGGGAGGAGAAATCTTTCATCTCCAGCCACTGATTGGATATATAATGGCTTTTCAGCAGAGAAATACAACACAAATTCTGTACTAAAATTTTTAAATTGTCCAGGATTGTGCCATTTAAATTTAGTACATTTGAATCAGTTTTGTATAATTAATTGTATTTCTGCCAGTCATGTGGAGGGTCAGTGAGCTACACAGGACCATTCTAAATCAGAAGACTTTATCTAGAATTGACCAAATGCCTTTAAGCACATTTGTGGACCCAGGGACTATATACCATTTGTGGAAAAATACAGCAAAGAATCCTATGATGGCAACTTCTGCGCTCAGTATAAAATAATGAACTTTTTATGACTTGCATACAATTGTGGAACGACACAACACTGACAGTGTTATACAGATCTTCACAACAGTGCAAATCCCCATGCTCCCACGAGCCAGGGATCAGTCTGTAGTCTCTACAGCAGTCACCAGAGGGAGCCTATGAAATCCTGGCCTAGAATAACTGGGGAATGAATTACTCCTTCAATCACTTCAGACAAGCTTGTTCTTCTTGATTCCCATCATTTGTGAACTGTAAAGGATAAACTGTCGTGGGAGAAAATGACTGCTTAAATCCAAAACAGGTGTGAATTTGCTAGATGGCAAACGTTCCTCCTTGCAGTGGGGTTGTTGCTTTAAATTAAATGATTTAAATTGGATTTGTTTTTACTCAAACAAGTTGAGCTACCAGAATCTTTCGTAATGATTTTTTTTTAAAAAAAGCATTTTCCTATATTGCAGCTACATTTAGCATTATGTTGATAGCCATACCTCTATAATGGAATAGCAGTTGTCATCTTTTCAAGTAACAAAAGATGTTTTGCTTTATTTTCTAGATAGATAAAATAAGAAATATATTTGAATGAGAAAGGAAAAGGAAAAAGAATGTGCAAGGAGAAAAGCACAAATTGTGAAACTACAAGACACCTTGTGCTGAGTATACATGAAGAGTGAATACTCCCAGGTAAGCAGTCTTAACTTTTTCCATAATCATTTTAAAAGCTATATAGCCCTGCGATATACATGTTAACTAGTGGATGTGTATTATCAGTGGTGAACAAATGGATGCCAACTCAGAATTTTTTCAGGAGATCTACCTACACCCAAATAAACCTGTTCATCTGTGGTGAAGATGATAGGTCTTGCTCTTAACTAAGGAAGGCATGTTAGGCATTGACATGAGGGAGGACCTTTTCAAGCTGTAAATCATCTCTTAAGGAAACTCTAACTGATCTATGTGGTTTTTAAGCAGATAGCCAAGGTATTTTTACACTGATAGGCTTTTAATTTTTTTAAATTGTTCATTCTGCACTTTTGATAGGTTTTTTAACTGATTATTTAAATTTTTTTATTGTTCACACTTTTTATTGTATTCAAATGTGTTTTTAGGAGTGCAAATAAATGGTATCAGTTTTTTATATTGGCCAGTTATTCCAGTGTTGGTCAGCTCAAATTGTGCTCCATGTGTGTATCATCATCAATAGTAGTGAGTGTCATTGCTGCATGACTAGAAGATTGATTGATTGATTGATTGATTGAGATGTTGTTTCCCCAAAGCTGGGGTGCAAAGTGGCTTACAACAAGATTAACAACAGGTACAGATAAAACACAATAGGTATGTTATAAAAATACATGTTCTAATGTAATACTATGAAAATTAAAAGCCATTTTAAAACATGACAGAAAAAAACACAGCACTCAAATATTAAAAAACCCTTTCTCAGCACCCGGACAGTTGCCAAAAGTCTTGGTGGCAAAATAACATCTGGAAGGGGTCTAGTCTTAACGTTCTTTTGAAAGAAAATCCACAATCTGGGATTAGCCACAAAAAAGGTCCCTCTCACATCTGCACCAAACATGCCTTATGAAGATGGCAAGACAGAGATGGGACACAGAGTTTTAGGCGGTGGAAGAAGGAATCGTAGCCCCTAGGAAGTTATTAATGAGGATGAACCCACAAGCTAAGAGAGGCTGCAACAGTTTGGTTTTGCCTGAGCCTATTGGGAAAAAAATAATTTACCCTCTTCTCTTCACTCTCCACTCCTGAGTAAACAGAGTGCAACTTCTTTCCCACTTTGAACTCAATTTACAACAGGTGAAGTAAGGCGAAGACAAAGGGAGAAAGCAGGAGGAACAGAAAGAACTGGAAACACTTTAAAAGTAGCTGAGAATGTGGGACAACAGAGCATTAATCAGGACTGAGAGTTGAAGGTTATGCAGTCAAGTCCAACACTGCTTTTCTAGGAAACATCCAGGGGTAGCCATACTGACCATACAGCAAATCTAATAACATCAGAAATCCACCTAACAGTTATACCTTTATTGGGCCAACCAAAATGCACAATATACATGCTGCAAGCTTTTGAAGCCCTACTGGGCAAGGTGTTCAAACCATATAAGAGAAAAAAATTGAAGATGTTAGTCATAAGCCTGCATTTTGCTCTTTTTGTTTTCAGTTCAGATGATATGGAGGGATATTTTTTGCAGGCTAGCACCTCCTCCTTCTGGCCATATGGCTACTGGGAGATTCTCAGAAATTTAACATGCATGTGCAACACAAAAAGATACTTCTTTTGCAATCCAATATGACTCCACTGCTTTTCTATGTTTGTTATGATTACAATTATAGATACATTTGCTTACCAGGTGAGCTCAAGCAAGCTACTGTCTCCCAAACGTCATCTTCTTACCTGAATTACGGAGGAATAGTAATGCTGATATATCCTTACAGTGTGCCCGCGTCATACACGGTGCATTTTACATGGCTTTCAGCTTACGCTGAAAGTCGCGTGATGGGGCTCGAGTATACACACTGTTTGCTTTACATGGGGGGGGGTCCAGAACAGATCCCCGCGTAAAGCAAGGGCACACTGTACATGTTTCTTGTAAAGATTACAACTAGGTTATTTAAGTGAAATACTTTACACACTTGCAAAGCCGTGTGCAAATTGTTGCCTCCTGTTGAGGAGGCAGTATATAATTATCTCTCTATTTCCAGTATTTCTCTTTTCCAGACTTTCCTCTCCAAGAACTCTTGTATCCATATTGGGATTCAAAGTCTGGTTTGCTCAATTTTGAAGCTGGCCCTTAGGGGCCAGTTTTGACCATCTCTGTTATCTCCTCTCTCATAGCCCTTCTCCATTCATTGTGACATCATTATTAAGTTGTTTGACTTAATATTTGGAACACCTGGGGCTCTGTTACTTGCATTTGTGTCCTTAGTTCCACTTGTTCTTTGGCATTCAGAAAAGGTCCTGATTGACAACAAGGCATGACTCGGATTAATTTTTGATAGTCACAAAGTTGGCAAAATCTGACATATTAGAACAAAGATTAACTGGGGCTGGTGGCCTCTTCAAAAGATAATACCAGATATGAATAAGAGTTTTGTTACCATAAAGCCATCGCTTTCTGGGGGATGATATGCACGCACCATTGGCCAGGAACAGCAGTGGGCACCCACAGGGCTGCTGCGTTCAGATGAATTCTTCTGTTGTGTTAAAAAGTGTGTCGAATGGTAATTTTGAGAAGATGAGAAATGCAATAAAGCAGCAATGAAATCCAAAGTATCAGCTGGAGAGTGCCCAAGAGCAGATCAAACAGCTTTTGCTGCTCACTGTGCAAGCTTCTCAGGAATGCAAAACTACGAACTACTCTGAGATTTCTAGAACTCTTTGAGCCAAACACTGATATCTGGGAGGAGGAAAATGGAGACAGAGACAAATGCTTTTGTTCCTTTTGTAAAACCCTGTCGATACATGATGTGGTGTGTGTGAATGCCAGATGTTTCAATTGATGAGATTACATAAAGGATCATAAAGCAATGGCAGCAAGAGAGACATTTTTCAAATGGTACCCCAGGACAATGAATCCCCTTCTGGAGGAATTCCACAGCCAGTTCTGAGTATCTTTCAGAAGTATTTTCATTAGTCTATTTAAAATGTTATTGTTCTTTTTAATTCAAAACAGGCAGTAGCCAGTGTAAGATCTTTGGTGGTATGGCAAGAATTTTACACTGCTAGTGTAGTCCACATTTGGCTAGATATTTTATATATGTACTCTGAGTCTGAGCTAGGTTGATATTTAAGTAAAACCTTGAACTGGCAACCTGATTGTTTTTTCAGTAACAATACTATTGGAGGCAAATGGGAGAACTCTCCATACTTACCATCCAGACCACATATGATTATTACTAAGAGGCAAGCCATTATTATAAAATGCCATTTAAATATGGCAATTATTTAATTATTTATCAGTTAGGCCTGTTACAGACTGCCAAAATAAAGCTGCTTCGGGTCTCTTTGGAGGTATCCTGTTTAAATGATGCATGGGTCCTAAGAATCCGGAAGCTGCACCAAAGCTGCACTCCGGTGCTTAGGAATGAAGTGTGGCTTTGGCGCAACCTCCGGACTCTTAGGACCCATGCGTCATTTAAACAGCATACCTCCAAAGAGACCCAAAGCAGCTTTATTTTGGCAGTCTGTAATAGGCCTTACATTTGTATTCCTCCTTTCCTTGTCAGTTTATTGGGGACTTGGAACATGGTTTTCTCAGTCTTAGTCCAAAACCAGCCAACTACACTTGTTACATTAAACTTCATTACCCAAAATGCTGCACTCAAAAGCTTAGAAATAGTTACATTTTGGACTAAGAATCCCAGAATCACCCAGGGATTTGTAGAAAGGTTATATTTTGGATTACAATTCACAGAATCATACAAGGAATCCGGAAGTCACACCCCATCCCTTACCCCCCCCCCCCAGGTTTGACTGCACTATGCTACATTTAGTATGTGAAGGGATCTTGTAGCACCTTTTGAGATTAACTGAAAGAAAGAAGTCAAAGATATAGTCATGTTAGTCTGTAGAATCAGTATATAGAGAGATCTTGTAGCACCTTTGAGACAAACTAAAGAAAGAAGCTGGTAGCATGAGCTTTCGTAGACTTGAGTCTTACTTCCTCAGATTCATGTTTAGGAATTATACTACATTTAGTTTATGCTCTTTGAACGATGCTATCAGTCATAGTTGGTGGCTCAGGTCTCTAGACATACCCCAGCAATGCTACCTCCTTCCATCTATACCATCTATTTATTACAAGGTGTGTCAAGAGACATGATACGAGAATATTATATATAAACTAAAAGAAAACAGGGCTTCACTTTGTTTGATTATGCAGGAAAGACCTGTCTTCTCCCTTCCCTGCTCCAAAATCGGAATTCAATTAAAATAATGTTGTGCAGAGAAATAAAATTAGTACCTTTAATTTCATTTTATAACCAGTGGGATACAAAAACTGATATAAGAGGGAAGAGAGAAAACAATCCTGGCACGTAGTGACACCATTCCTTCCTGTGGAAAAGGAAATAAAATATCTTTCATACACAGTTGAAGCCTTTCACACTCTGAGCTCTTCGTGGCTAGAGAAGGGGCAGTCGACAGCAAGGATGTTAACATGTCTGGACTTTTTCCCCTTTACACCTTCACCTCCCATCAGATGAAATGCAGCCAAGAACAGCATCTTCTCAAGTAACAGGAGAGCTCAAGTCAAGGTCCTGAATGGAATTCTCACTCTATCGGGTGTACCTCTTGGCTAGGATCTTGGGTCAAGTACTGCAAGCTGTAATAATAAACCCTCCTTCAGAATGGTTACCCTGACCTGTGGCAGCTGTTGTTGTTGTCATCATAAATTTTGAAATTGCTTTAAAATGCTAAAATGATGAAGGGTGGCTTTATGGATCGGTTTCTGTGTTTGATGGTGAATGGAGCCTAACGCTATAATGCATTCTAGTGCAAGGACTCTGGGAGTTCTGGTGTGCACAAGAGTTCTGCTCACGAAGATACTGTTATATTCACATTGGATGGGACCTGGATCACACACTTTGTGATCTGCATTTGCAACCTGGGTGGTATCTGCATGAGCCAGGATATTTCAGGAGCATCTTGGTTCTGGATCTGCCCAGCCCCATGTTACCTAGGGCCCTCTGCTGTGACATAGGATGATTGTTTACATGCCACTGTTGCACATAGCTTGTTCTGAGGTCCAAACGAGGTGGCCAGTGTCACTAATATGGCTGGATACCTCATTCTGACCTCAGAGGGATTGGTGTGTAGCAGTGGCGACAGCACAGGACAGCACAGCGGTATGTGTGGTAAACAGCCACTTGGCATTTCAGCAGAGGGGTCCAGATCTTCCAGAGGAAACAGTAAATGTTTTTATTCCATTTTAAGAAGAGTATACTCTGGTTTGGTGCTGAATGCGATGGAAATAATCTGGACTGTTCACACTAGACTTGGGGATTGGACCCTAGCCTAGTAGCCTACTGTAGACTTTAGTCTCAAAGCCCTCTGAATGGTAGAATGCATGACATGTATAACTTCAGCCTTTGTGACTAACAGGTAATATGAAGCCTTAGTTTGGACAGAGCTTGTAGATACCATATTAAATAGAAAGACTGCAGTCCTAGAGGTGTTTTCAGCTAGAGCTTAATACATCCAGTTAATAAGTACTGTAAAATTCTTGCTTTCTAAACAGCCTGCCTAACTATTCCCTTATGATTGGATAGGCTGTTGCCTATGTTTTCAATGTAGGATGAAAATATTCATTCTCATATTAAGCTTGTTTTTAATACAGTATAGGTGATATTTCACTCTTTTTCACTCTTTCCTCTACCATGAGCTGTTTTCCCGCAACTTTCAGCTTTTTTAATAATTACTATGAGCGTCATTAGCTCTTTGTTAATAAACATGTTACATTCATATATCTGAAAAAGGAAGGAAAGACATTTGAAAGAGCATGCTGTAAAGAAATAAGTTAGATTAGTCTCATATGTTATATACAACATAGTGTATTGAACACTCTGTGGTTCACTTTTGAAGTTTCAAAGCAGTTATATTGGTATAAAAGAGAGCTCGTTGTTGTTCTGTGCTTTCAAGTTATTTCCAACGTATGGCCTCCCTAAGGTGAACCTATCACATTGTTTTCTGGGCAAGATTTGGTCAGGGGAGGGTTTGCATTTGTCTCCCTCTGAGGCTGAGAAAGTGGGACTTGCCTAAGGTCACCCAGTAGGTTTCCATGGCCAAGTGCAAATTTGAACCCTGGTCACCATAGTCATAGTCCAACGCTCAAACCACTGGCTCTCTTCTTGAAGCCTGACATTATTCATTTATTTTGAATCTCCATTTAGAATATGCTGACATCTTGGTGACAAACATTTTTCTTAAGCTGAATTTTAGCCAGATCGTTCATCAAGAGTTACAGTCAAAGGAATTCTTCATTGCTGTCAGTGAATGAAATTTTAGCTTATGAATTCTGAAGAAATTCAAATGATGTCAAGTTATTTCCTCAGAACCTTCTTCACTGTTGAATCAGGACAGGGCCTCACCATCTCATCTTGACACCTCCTTTGGGGTATCTGAGAAAAGCAATTTAGGAAAGAGGTTTTGACTTTTAAAAGGCAAATCCTTGGTGTCTTTATAGTTTTGGAAAGGTTTTTAACCTATTTGTTTGTTTAGAGAATTCTCAGTTTGGTTGCCTCTAACACTACATGTTTTGTTTTGTTTTTTAATGTGTTCTATGCTCAAATACCATATCTTACTATCCTGTAAAGACTGTTTGGTTTTTTAAATTAGTAAATTGAATTGTTATAAAGACCTTAGAATTGCCCAGGCATTTGTTTCAATATGTAAGGAGTACCACTGTAGAAGGGCATGGATGTAAGCATAGGTTTGCTGGCCCTGTATACCCATGGATATCCACCCCTGCCCTCTGCACTGAACAGTAAAGTTTGAATAGTTATTCTCAGCCAACAAGGGCCATCCAGTCCAACCCCATTCTGCCATGTAGGAACTCTCAATCAAAGCATCCCCAACAGATGGCCATCAAGCCTCTGTTTAAAGACCTCTAAGGAAGGAGACTTTACTACACTCTGAGGCCATCTGTTTTAGGCTTCCATGGAGGATCTATCAATATGGAGGGCTGACTGTAATTTAATCAATTTATGTTCCATTGATTTCATAGGATCTGTTGAAACATGTTGATTAAATTAGGTCCCGTTGATTTCATGGTGTCTATTGCTCTTAGCTCTAAGTACGACCAAATATAGATCTAACCCATTATTTGTATGGGAATTTTCAATAACATTGCAAAAATGCATTTATAAGTAATTAATAAGGACTATAGCTATGTATAAGAAAGTAAAATAAGTTATTCAAAGGATGTTTGGAATAATTACCAAATGGACTAAGCAAATCTTAACATATAAGGAAAACTTATGTAGCCACCTGTGGCATGGATGGTCTCCAAAGACATTAAATATGTTTCTAAGGTTAGGACTGATTTACTCATTATTGTTTTTTGAATTGCAGTTGGCCAGGGTAGATCATGCTTGCAAAGATACCACAGATGACTAATATCAGCTTGACAGCAGTGTGTGAACCACTAAGTCAAGATATGAATATGTATGATACAATGTTTTGACCTCATCACTCTGGCTTCTCCTGGTCAGCTACTTATAGTCTTAAAATAGAGTTCACCTCAGTGGGGGAAAGTATTGTGCATTAGTATCCAAAAATAGATATGATTGCTGCTGGGCTGCTTTCTGGAAGTACTTTAAGCTTTAGGCCACTTTCTGGCCAATGTATCTGAATGGCAGAAAGTGCTGCAAATTGTAAGAACCACAAAAGTAGTTAGGGTTGTCTAATGATATGTCTGGCATTGGTTCAGTCCCTCATTTTCGATCAGATCCATTAACACTGTGCAATTACCCTGAAAAGATGTTTTGTAACCCAAGCTAGAGAATTTAACTATTCTGTTTACCTAATAATTCTGACTCTGTTTACCAGAGCTAGGAAGCCAGTGTTGCTTCAGGTGTTAATGAACCTTTATTTTCATGATCTCTCATCAATGGCCAGGTGGTATGGGGCTGATGGGAAGTGAGGTTCAACAACATCTATAGGTTTCCTAGTTAATGGCCCGTGATTATTGACTCTAGTTACATTACTAGTAGCACCACATCTTCAATGGACAGGTAAATTTTGATCAAGAAGGAAGGGAGGGTAGAGAAGAAAGAGATAAAATACAATTAAAAACATCCAAGTGAAGTTATGTATATTTACAAAATGTGAGAAGCCACCCTCCAGTAATCTATTCAGGACACCATATTGGAATGAAAGACAAGCAAAACTCTTTCCTTTACCCCAAGGAATACTTTCTATTTGTCTTTCTAAAGTTAGACACATACATTCTGGAATTGGTCAGATCAAAGTAACAGTATTGGAAAACTACAAAATGATATAATAATTCGATATATACATAATGAAAACTACAGATGCATTTCTCAAAAAGAACAAAATAGAAAGAAAATATAAAGATATAAGAGTGATTGTGAGATTCTGTAAAAGTTTGTCCACCATTTATTAAAAATTGAGACAATCTGTTATTTTACTAAGCATGTGTGGGTTCTTGAATATTCATGCATACTATGCTTCCCTATAATAACCTGCTTCCAGGCAGTGATATCTATTAACAAGAGTGAAGTACAGTACTTTTTTCTCAGTGTATGTTTCAGTAAAGTAGAGATCTCCTAACAGGTGTCCCCTGGGAGAGAGCAGTCATTTTCATCAGTTTTATTTGTCACCATCAAAAGCTATCTTCATTTACTGAATTCCAGAATGATGGACTGGTAAAGTCTTATTTTAGGAGTTTCTATTACAGACAATTCTGATATAAGTACTGTATCAAAGCTGAATGCTGTAGATTTGGTATATCTTGATTTCAGTAAGGCCTTTGACAAGGTACCCCATGACATTCTTGCAAACAAGCTAGTGAAATGTGGGCTAGACAACGTAACTGTTACATGGATTTGTAATTGGTTGACTGGCTGAACTCAAAGAGTGCTCAACAATGGCTCCTTTTCATTCTGGAAAGAAGTGACCAGTGGGGTCCCACAGGGCTCTGTCCTGGGCCCAGTGTTATTCAACATCTTTATCAGTGATTTGGATGACAGAATTGGGGGCATACTTGTCAAATTTGCAGATGACACCAAACTAGGAGGAGCAGCTAATACTCCAGAGGACAGGTATTTTGATCAAAATTAAAAATGACCTGAATAGACTAGAAAGCTCGGCTAACAAAATGAATTTCAACACAGAGAAATGTAAGGTACTACACTTAGGGCAGAAAAATGAAATGCACAGATATAGGATGGGTGACACCTGGTTGAATGATACTACATGTGAAAGGGATCTAGGAGCCCAAGTAGACCCAAGATGAACATGAGTCAACAGTGCAATGCAGCAGCTAATATAGTGTCTAGATCAAGGGAAGTAATACAGTAGTGCCACCCTATTCTGCTTTGGTCAGGCCCCACCTAGAATATTATGTTTCAAAAAATATTTTTAAAGCTAAACAGGGCAGAGCGGAGCCCTGCAGACTTTTCAAAAATGGATGTTGAGAAACAGGAGCGTGTCCAAAGGAGGGCGACCAAAATGGTGAAGGGTCTGGAAACCATGTCCTATGAGAAACGCCTTAGGGAGCTGGGGGTGTTTAGCCTGGAGCAGAGAAGGTTAAGAGGTGATATGATAGCTCTGTTTAAATATTTGAAGAGATGTCATATTGAGGAGGGAGCATGCTTGTTTTCTGCTGCTCCAAAGAACAGGACATAGAACAATGGATGCAAGCTACAGGAAAAGAGATTCCACCTCAACATTAGGAGGAATTTCCTGACAATAAGGGCTGTTCGACAGGGGATCACACTCTTTCCTCGGAGTGTAGTGGAGTCTCCTTCCTTGGAAGTCTTTAAGCAGAAGCTGGATGGCCATCTATTGGGGATGCTTTAATGGAGGGTTCCTGCATGGCAGAATGGGGCTGGACTGGATGGGCCATGTGGTCTCTTCCAACTCTATGATTCTATGATTCTACTTGCTGATGCCCTAGAACACTTTGGAGTGTTCTGGCCTTGGCTCCTCCTTGCTTTATTGTCACACCTGCCCTTTCTAGGAAAGAAAGAAGTGGAAGAAATATGAGAAAAGCACAATAACTTCCAATTATAGTTACTTGTTTCCTGCTCCCTTCTCTCTTCTTTAGGAAGGTGGTATTGGTTGAGCGTAGAGGCAGAAGCAAACAAATAAGTGGTAGCAGCAACAATGACAAGAGATGGTGGGTACAAGTCAAAAAGAGAAGCCTACTGTGAAAATTTTGCTGAAACCAGTCCTTGCAGTTTGTTAGCTTTGTATTTATGCTGTTGTTGCTGTTGTGTGCCTTCAAGTCTTTTGTGACTTCTGACAACCCTAAGGCAAATCTGTCACAAGGTTTTCTTCACAAGATTTGTTCAGAGGAGGTTTGCCATTGCTTTCCAAGATCAACCACTTTGTTTCCAAGGCTGAATAAGGAACTGAACCCTGGTCTCCCAGATTCTTAGTCCATCACTCATGCTACCATACCACACTGGCTCTTGATTTATATCTGTGCACAGTTGTTTTAAAATAACTCTTTGGGACTCAAAAGCAAATGCCATGTTTCCACAAGCATGCTGTTTTATGCTGCCTCTCATATTAGCAGCACTGGCAAAGGGACTTGGGAGAAGTGAAACTAAATTGATATTTAATTACGTTTGTCTTCTTAATCATTGAGGTTGTCAGACATTATACTGATGTGACACACCAGTGGGGTTGATTCAGCATCCACCTGTTGGATTCCATTCCATGACCTAGAAGTCACTTTATATTACTCTGTGCCTCATGTGTCTCCATTACACATGAGCCCATCCGTCCATCCCCTCACAAATACTTGGGACAAGGTCCTATTTTAAAAGACA
Organism: Sceloporus undulatus; assembly: GCF_019175285.1. Classification (NCBI taxonomy): domain Eukaryota; kingdom Metazoa; phylum Chordata; class Lepidosauria; order Squamata; family Phrynosomatidae; genus Sceloporus; species Sceloporus undulatus. The sequence continues at coordinate 101,928,861 of NC_056525.1, read as the reverse complement.
TTGAGTGTAAATGGTGGGATTAGAAATTATTGCAAAAAGCTTGGAAGTTAATATATACAGGATGGATGGCAAATTCAATTTGTGACCATTTAAAAGTGAATTGTATTTGGGGGCGGGGGGTGGGCTATGTGGCCATGTTCTAAAGAGTTTATTCATGACGTTTTGCCTGAATCTGTGGCTGGCATCTTCAGAGAAGCCAGCCACAGATGCAGGCGAAACATCAGGAATAAACTCTTCTAGAACCTGGCTACATAGCCCAAAAACCCCACAAAAAACTGGGTGCCGGCCATGAAAGCCTTCGACTTCACATAGAATCATAGAGACCGCAAAGGCCATCCAATCCAACCCCTGCCATGCAGGAACTCTCAATCAAAGCATCCCTGACAGATGGACATCCAACCTCTGTTTAAAAACCTCTAAGGAAGGAGATTCCACTACACTCCGAGGGTGTTTGTTCAACTGTCCAACAGCCCTTACTGTCAGGAAGTTCCTCCTATGTTGAGACGGAGTTTCTTTTCCTTTAGCTTGCATCCATTGCTCCAAGTCCTAGTCTCTGGAGCAGCAGAAAACAAGTCAGCTCCGTCCTCAGTATGACATCCCTTCAAGTATTTAAACAGAGCTATCATATCCCCTCTTAACCTTCTCTTCTCCAGGCTAAACATCCCCAGCTACCTAATAAAAGGGAATTGTCATAAGTTAATTTATTGTTGGTATTTAATAATGAATGTAACCTTTTTGTTTCTAGATGCATTTCGGTTTATTTGGATGATTCCCCCCCCCCCAAAAAAAAATATTTTTGTTGTGTGTCCTCAAGTTGTTTCCAGTTTACAGTGACCATATAGCAAACTTATCATTGGGTTTTCTTGTCCAGATTTGCTCAGAGGGGGTTTACCCTTGCCTTCCTCTGAGGCTGAAATAGTGTGACTTGCCCAAGGTCACCCAGTGGATTTCCATGGCCAAGAGGGGGTTCGAACCTGGGCTCCCGAGTTGCAGTCCAGCATTCAAACCACTGTACCACTCTTTCTCCTTTTCAAAATTGCAGCAATTTTAAGTACATGCCATAATAAGTAATAAATAATAAATAAATAAAAGTTAAGTACATGCCATAATAAATATTAAAATGGTGCATGTTATAGTATTTCCACATTATATATGCCACTTAGGCACATGTTAAAGGGGGATAAAGTTCAGGTCTTCCAGCTGGACACACTTCATCTTGTCTATGGCCCTGGTCATATAGGTGATGCATGCAGCAGGTAGTCATACTGCGCTTGTGCATTCTTCCTACTATGTGTATCATATTTAACAGGGGTACACACAGCTAAAGTCTGCCCAAATAAATATTCTTGTAAATAATTAAAAAGGAGAGGATCGCTCACACAAACAAGGACCCTTTGCTTAAGTATATTTTTATGCTTTTGATTAAGTATGTTTTTACGATTGGGATGTGGCTTAGAGTCGGAGATTATTTTTAAATGTATATTTTATGTTTATTTTATTTTATTGTTTTTTCTCCTTGTAACCCACCTTGGTTCCTTTGGGAAAAAGCGGGCTATAAATAAATTATGTTATTATTAGTAGTAGCATATAACTGAAAATCCAGTTGTTAATCCCAAACAAAGCAAACGTATTGTTTCACTGGGGTCTTGGTAAGTCAACACATCCAAGTTCTGTTGGTTGAGTAGATCTGCTGTACTTGGGATTATCAACTGTATCCAGGCCTCAATTTTCTGCTTTTCTAGTTGAAAAAAGATTCCAAGCAGAGGAGCTCCCCCTACCCAAAACCTTAGTGAACTGCTGCCAGTCAGAGTAGAAGGCACTGAACTGGATGGATGAATGGTCTGGCTCAGTATAAGGTAGACGGGTATATTAATCATTTACATGTGCTTTGCAGAGAAACACATTGCAGTGGTGGAAGACATGCAAGTCCAAACATTCCTGTGGCCTGTCATATGCCTCTCCAATGTGCCTGGGTTGTGTATCTTTTCTGCACAGAGTTCTCATAAGCACAGCATAGCCTACTTGCAAAAGAATTGTCAATTGCCTGGCTTTGAAGCCATCAGCACCTTTCATTTCCTTTAATGTTAGCTAGAAATATGCAGGACTGTATAGACTGTCTGAACACTTAACTTATCCTATATGGGTTTTGCAACATTTTACACACACTCCAATTATACATAGAGACATCTGATGTGGGGCACACACACACACATACACACATGCATTCTTCTACCATTACATCTGATTCATGTGATTGTTTTGTCACCATAAGATGCAGAAGCAGTGCAGAGACCAGGGACAGTAATGTACAGATGTTTACGGGTGATTGCACTGTGTCACATTATGGTAAAGATCCTACAGTTACCCAGGCAGAGTGTATAGGTTCAGCAGCATATTTATCCTGGTCATCTGTGGGACTCTCCTTTCTATGCAACCACTACCTGTGGAAGCAATCTGTATTGGGGCTTGGGATGCGAAATGGTACCTGGACATCATTTGGTAATAGTTCCAAATGGAATACACAGAGGTGGTTTGCCATTGCCTTCCTCCAAAATAATAACTGGTATACCTCTTATGTGTTGTGATGGAACGATGTACATCATAATATATAGCCTAGCAAAGCTGGCTCTAACAGAAATTATTTATTGTGCGGGTTGGTAAGCATTTTGACATGGTTCTGACTAATGAATGGGTAAACAGTGGTCAATCGTTTCTTTGTGTGCCAAGGCCAAGCTTTTATCATAGCAATTGCCCTACCTTAGTCACATATTTATATAGTGTACAAATGACATCTTCCATTTGTAATCCCACATCCCTATAGTTTGTCAGTCTTCTTTCTTATACAGATAATGCACTGATGCAGAATAGCTGTACAATCTAGGTCAGTGATGGAGAACCTTTTACAGACCGAGTGCCCAAACTGCAACCCAGACCCCACTTATTTATTGCAAAGTGCCTCATCCCTCTGGCTTTCTAGTAAGAAACTCTGGCAAATTCTATGCTAGGATGACAGCATGTGTGCCCACAGAGAGGGCTCTGAGTGCCACCTCTGGCACGCGTGCCATAGGTTCGCCATCACTGATCTAGGTTTTTTTTTAATTTGTAAGAGCAGATGCCATCTGTATGGAAATACCCATTGTTTATAATCTGATGTTTGCACTTTGTCCAAAAGATGTTTGCATAGCTAGAGAAAAGAAACATTGTGGAAAGTAGGACTGAGAGGCATGTTCTTAGACTGGGAAGTAGCAGGTTGAAGGAAATGCCTCATTTAAACAATGTATTTCATAGAGTTTGTTTAGTCAAACACATATCCTTTCCTATCCACCTAAAATTCTTAGGCAAAGTGTGGTGTTTTGACTTCTGGAATGAGTTTTTTATGTTGGGTTTTGGATTTTTTTGAGGTGTTGGCTGGAAGTTAGCTTGTGGAAAAAAACAACTCAGAATGAAATATTGGTTGGGGGAAAAATCTATTCCAAGCTATTTAAAAATAAAGATTCTTAAGCATGGGTTTTATTGAGTGTGTTGTATGTATGACACAATAAGTGGTGGGGTGTTATGTTAATTAGTAATGACCCTTGAATATTTTGGTTTACCACAGTACAGAAGACCAAATACAGTAGCCTTTCCAGGAAGATTTAGATTCATCTTCAGGATTAACTGAAAGTCTCTTGTTTCAGCAACTTTTCAGTTATTTTAGTCCAACCCTTGGAGTTTCCATTCTGGAAACATGTTCTTTTGACATTTGGATTTGGTTGTTTTTCAGGCGGGGAGCTGTTCCATACTTTTCCTTCCAGTTAATGAACTGTGAGGTTATACAGGGGAGGTGAATTAGAGGGAAACAATCTATCATCCACTTGTTCTATTACAGATACGGATCTTGCTTTTTTGATCTCTGAAAAACCATTATAGCCTCTGTATTGAGGGAACATCTTCAGTGTTTGCACTGTGGTGATCCAGCAAGAATTCAAAGCCAATTATCCAAGCAGCTCTGCTTGATTTACAGCAGTGGTTCCCAACCTGTGGGTCGGGACCCCTTTGGGGGTCGAATGACCCTTTCACAGGGGTCGCCTAAGACCATCGGAAAACACATATTTGCATGTAGCAATGAAAATAATTTTATGGCGGGGGGTCACCAAACATGAGGAACTATATTAAAGGGTTGCGGCATTAGGAAAGTTGAAAACCACTGATTTACAGTGAGCTGAATCCAGATGGCCTCAAGCAGTCCCCCCCACCTGAATTCTGCTTACACTCACCTCTTGCTACCTCTTTGTATTCTGCAAGAAAGGAAGAAAGAAAAGTATTTCCTTGAAGAAGGAGGATTGGGTAGCAGGTAGTGAAGGCAGTTGTCCAGGCCCTTTTGCCAGCAAGTAAAAACATATGACAGAGTGGCTTAGTTGGGGTCTGTGTTATGTTTTTAACTTTTGTATGTTTTATGTTAACTTACATTGTTTTAAATAGGTGATTTTAATTATTATTTTTTTTAATTTACTGTGACGTTTTTGAGATGTTTTTATCTTGTAAGCCACTTTGGGTCCCTTCCTGGGAGAAAGGCGGCATAGAAATGAAATAAAGAAATAAAAGAAATAAATAGTGGTTGGTGGCAACTACATTAGTGGGTTGGTGAATCCATGCCAGGCATTAATTCAAGTTAATTCAGATTTAAACCCCTGTTCTTCATGATTTCACTGATGGTTGAAAAGAGGCCCATCCTCCTCTAACTTCACTGGAGTCTTCTATTGCACTCTCTACCAAGGGAGAGGGATTTTTCCACATGGGAGAAGGAAGAGATATCAGGCAGTGGAAGGCTGGCATTATTCAGGCTGTTTGAAAAAGCTGACAATCCTGATTGATGCGATAGGAATGTTAAAAAGCCTCAACTGATTCCTGGACTGAGACCCCAGACTGCGAACCTGTCCTTAAATTGGTAGATCTGGCCCAAAATACTTTTCTGTCTTGGGTAAAAAATAAGATTGCTTACTCTCCCATTCCATATGCAACGCTTGGCAGGGCTGGTTGCTGACTACGTCCTTCAGCACTGGAAGACTGTGGTGCAACGGTGTCCTACCACAGCAGAGAAACAGGCTGGCAAAAGGGGTGCATGTGGGATGCATCAACTGACGTTATTTGTTCGGGGACTCTGGGTGCAGGCAGCTGGCACTGCTTCCTTCCAGCTCTGCTGCTTGAGGTTTCACCTTGTCTAATGCTAGGGCCAACCCTGTTCTTGGGCCAATTCTCATATGCCTTTATAGCACTTCATTCTTCTTTACAGCCGAACATGTAAAATAACTCCAAAGAAAAGCATTGTATGTGAGATGAGTAGAGCTATACTGTATTGTTCTTGGGTCATCGCTCTGTGAAGAATGGTGCAGCTGCCATTTCTATGCAGTTGAAAGGTCACTTTGGGGAATGGGATTTGTTGTGTGATTTGGCTTATTGGGAAAAAGATTCTGGGGGCAAGGGGAAGAAACCTTTTACATGCCTCTAGCCTTCTCTGTTTAAGGTAGGAGGGGATCTGATGTACTGTTGGCCCTGGGCCTCCAGAATCCTAAATCTGTCCCAGTGCCCACTTTTTAAATTGTTGTTGAGAATCAGGAGCAAAAATCCATACTTTCTTTCCCCCATAAAGGGAGAGAAATCTGTATGTTAAATTACACACATTACATCACCTTCCAGTCATAAATCACACAGAAGTTAAAATGAAGACTTACCTCATCAGATTGCAGAGGGAGGTTTAGGGAAACATCAGCTGTAAACCTCTGCACTTTCTTCTGAAGGGAAACATACCTAGATTTAGTTTTCCCCAAGTGACTCAAAATACAAGCAGAATATATATTTCACTTGTTGCAGGGGCAGAAAGGGTTAGAAGAACACATTGCAAGCAAGATTTGAAATGCCACAGCCATGATGCGTGTGCTGTAGTGCCTCTTCTCATGAGCACAAAACTGAGTGATTGAACTAGATAGGTGTTTCCTCCCATTTGGCAAAATCATGATGATAAACAAGCAATGGAAATCTGCAAACATTTAAGGGCTATATCACTATTTGTTTTATTTGGAGCCCATAATAATTATGATAATTGCCCACCTGCAGTGCACTATTCTTGCATTGGAGGAGATTTTGCAAATGGGACCGTGAGTCATCAGTATGAAGATACGTATCACCAAATGTTTTCTCAGCAGCAACCAGTGGGGATAATTAACGTCCAGGATTTCTCATCCATATTCATAAACATGTGGAAGGTTCTAAAAGCAACACTGCCAGGATTTTTACATCACAAGCAAGAAACCAGGCAGTAATAGCAAAGAAATCTAGCAACAATTCCTTCACATCAGTTTCAGGAATGGCCGAGGAAAACATTTGCCTCCAGAACTGCCAGTTACTGGAATCTACCTCTTTGAAACAGTAGTCAAAAAAGCAACATTCTAAAATCAAAAGCAGTTAAAATGTGGGTCATCCTGGGAATTCATGCTTGTCTATATATTATATTCTTGGCCCTGTAATGACTGGACACTTCTGCTCGTGTGTTTACTCGAAACTGTATGCCTGTGATCTTGCACTACTCAAGGGGTGATGGGGGGAGTGTATGTAAGCAAGACTTCAGCAGCTTCCAGCATCAATGTAGGCCTTGGTTTTTTGTTTTTTATTTTTATTTTTATTTTTTTGCTGAACATCGTTGCTTTTTGTTGGGCTTATGGCAATCTAGCATGCTGAGCCACTTCCACCATCCTTCAGCCTCCAATAAGTAAACAAGCCATTTGCCAGATTCCTCCCAGGGCCCTCCCCTGCCCTTGCACGGTTGCCATCTGCTGCCCAGCAACTGTTAGTGTCCTCAGCAAAGGCCCCAATCAATACAGGGCATATTCATCAATGAAGCTAAGCTTTTGTGACCTCTGTGTGGAAGGCCAGGATCATGGCCATTAACAGGCATGGCATTTGGCAGTACTTGTAAAGCATTTCGAGACTGAAGCTTCTTTCTTGCTTTCTGCTGGCTGCTTGGGCCAGTCTATCTTTGAATAAATGACTGTAGATTTATTGCTACTTTTTTTTAAAAAAAATCTGATGGCGCAAGTGGAAACTATCCAAGGAGCACAAATCTCCATCACAGTTGGCAGTGTGAGGCTTCCTTTCTGGAAATCACATCACCAGAACAAAGGCATGAGGGGCTTGTGGGATATTTTCTCACTGCCTTTGTCCCTTTAGGGAGGGCTCCCTAAACATAGTTGGGCAGAAGTGTGATAAATGGTCCTCTGCCCTTTCTGTAGAACAAATCTGAAGGTCCATGAAGATCTTCAGGTTTTCTGCGTGCATAGTTCCATTTGGAAAATGAAGATATGCCAACGCATGCATTTAAAATGGAGTTATTCTGTCCTCACAAATTTCACCAGTGTTTTGAAACATTCAAAATGCATGTGAAGAAATATGGTTTTCCACATTACATCCAGTTGCTTCCATTCCCTGAATCTGTAGTCAGTGGGCCACTTGCACGACTTCTTTAAGATTTTAGCCATGAAAACCAAAGCCAGGACTGAGTGAAGTACAATCCTAGGCTGTATATGCCTTCCTTGGATTGCCCTTTTGCATGCCAAAAATGTCAACCAGTGTCTCCTAGAAGCCTCCAGGAACAGCTATTCATTTTTGAAAAGTCTGCAGGTCTCCCCTCTGCCCTGTTTAGCTTTTAAAATATTTTTTTTAAACAAATAGAATTCTGGTCATTTCTAGTATGTTGGTTGGTTGGTTGGTTGGTTTGAATCCCAGGGACAGAAGATTGGCCCCTGACCAAAGCAGAAGTTTGGCTAATTAGAAATAATTGTTCATACATGGTCTCATGGGACCCTGATTCTCCTAAAGACTATGGGAGCTCAGTGGTGACTGATCGGTGGAAACCACATGGGATTGTTTGTAAACAGCTTTTGCATATAAAAGCTGGAGGTTAGAGTTGGCTTATTCCTTCCTATTCTGCTTCACTTTTGATTTCATTGCATTATATTTTGCTAATGTCTTTCATGTTTTTCTTTGATCCTAACCTCCTGTTCCAATGGAATCCAAACACTTAGTTAGGATCAGCTAAACTTTCTTATTTTTGACTGCTTGAAGTTTCTTCAAATGTTATGTTGGTTCTTAGTATATTTTATTCCTTTTGTAAATAAAACTGCTTCTCTATAAGATTGTGCATGCTTCATTCAAAATAGCTTTTTGATTACATCTTACCGCTTTGATATTGTCAAAGCATGGGTGGGAATTGTTTGACCCTTCAGATGTTGTTGAGCTGAAGCTCTCATAATTCTTCACTCTTGATTATGCTGGCTGGGGCTGCTTGGAGTTGAAGTCCAATAGCATCTGGGAGGACACAAGATTCCCACCCATGGTTTAAAGATTTTTGGCCTGAGACTTTGGAACAGAGAGTGCAATTTTTGCTTTTGGGTTCCTTACACTCTTAGGGGTATCTTGTATAGTCTGGGAATCTATATTGAACTGGTGTAAAGAGGTGGCAGCAATCTGCGGAACCTCGCAGAGTTGCTGTTAGATTCTAAGATCTTTATTTGGCCCTGTGTCCAGTTCTTCTCCCTACATACACACACCAATGCAGAAATGAGAAATGTAATATGGTAATGATGCTGAAGAGGCAATGTGGTGTAATGATATGAGTGTTGTACTATGACTCTGGAGATCAGAATTCAATTCCCTGCTTGGCCATGAAGTTAGAAATGACTTGAAGGCACACAACAACAAAATGATACTGCATTTTTCTGTTCGGAATGAAGTTGCTTCAATATTGCCTCATATAATTCACACACACACACACACCTGTAACTTCACTCTGCCCTATCTGGAGAATGTAAGGCCTGTTATAGACTGCCAAAATAAAGCTGCTTCAGGTCTCTTTGGAGGTATGCTGTTTAAATGATGCATGCACCCTAGGAATCCGGAAGCTGCACCAAAGCTGCACTCCAGTGCTTAGGAATGGAGTGTGGCTTTGGCGCGACCTCCGGAATATTAGGACCCATGCATCATTTAAATAGCATACCTCCAAAGAGACCTGAAGCAGCTTTATTTGGGCAGTCTGTAACAGGCCTAAGTCTTTAAATGTAGAGGCCTAAATATCCTCAAGGCACCAGTTTGATGGGTGCCACAGTTTCATGCTTAAAGCGAAGTTAAAGTGTGGGCCTCTTTCCTTTTCAAATACTTTTAATCCTCTGAGTGAATTTCATTTTGCCATTCTGCCTGGAAACAGCCTTGTCTTTCATTTGGATGCTTCTACAATTGGCCCTTGTCCTTTTAATGCCAGTGCCTCATCCATCATCTGACTCTTTCCCATTAGCTTGGGCTGGGGATAATCCTCTCCCTTCCTTCCTAGCTGAGTTTCTGTTTCAGACATTTCCCTCTGCTTTTCTCATATTCCACTATATCAGTCATTTTGGTAAGTGACCTTGTGAGACTGGAAGAGATCTGATCTAAATCTCTCTCTTTTTGCTGGCATCACTTTGGCCCTCTTTCAAGCATAGCTTTCCACAGAGTGCTGCAACATTACTTGGACGTGTTTGTGCATACGAATGTGTGACTCTTTTACCAACAGCTGCCTTAGCTAGTGTTTCTTGTTCTAGGCCTAATGTCTAGGTATACATTGCCATGACCCAGCAAAGGAAAAAGACCTATACATCTAGAGCTTTTCCCATGTTCACTTGGGGCAGTGAAGTTATCTGTGTTTATATGAAGCTTTCACATTCCAGTAAGCATGTGCACAGATTTGGATTACTGCCAGTGAGTGTTGATTGTCAAGAAGAGGTAACTGTTGCCTTTCATGAAAGGTACTTGCAAGACAGTTTTGGGGCAATAGCTGAACATGAAGGTAAATGAAGCTTTGCCAGGATTAACTGGAGCCGTCTTACCATGTGTCTGAGGACAGTTGTCACTTGACCAATTCACAATGCAGTAAGTACCACATAAGTACAATGTGTGTGCAGGTTAAAAGGATACAATGGAATCCAAACCATTAACTTTGGATCAGACCCAATGACTTTAATTAGGCTATTCTGGAGAAAACTCATTATGCAGTGTAGCAAAAGCAAGAGATTTTGGCTCTAATGTTTGAAAGTTCTTTTATACCCTGAATGACATGCAAAATAAACCCTTGTGATAACTTATGCCAGCATTTATGCCAGATACTGCAGCTTTGCTGAAACTTAACAAAAAGGACAAATTCACAGAAGTAAAATCCCTTAAATAAAATAATGGGAAATTTGGGGGGGGGGGTTGGAGCGTACAACAAAAGCAAATGTATTCTGAAAAAAGATAAATAGGGAACAGAGCAGAATATACTTTTGGCCTTCTACCAGTCTTCTTTAGTGTCTTATACTTTATTTGCAATCCCCAAATGGAGCATTTTAGATTTTGAAAAGATTTACAGAGGGAGCCTGGGCATGCATAGCAATTCATGAAGTGCTTTGTGCTAAGAAGAGCCCAGCTAATTATTTGAGACTAGCAAGAGGTCCACCAAATGGTGGGAAAGTGTATGAAGATATAAGACTGATAGACTTGGGCTAAATGGACTATTAGGTAACAGTGCCTAACTTCTTTCTAGCTAGCTTTACCCCACTTTTGCCCCTTGGGCATAGTTTTCTTAACACATTAATTGACTGTTTCTGTTTTGTTCATTCTCTGATCTACATCCTTCTCTTTCTTGCTTTTTCCTCTCTTTAGTTCTGTTCAGCTGCTGTCCATTCCTGAGCCCACAGGATCATAGAATCATAGGCGGGATACAAACCGCCTCTTTGCGGCGCTCCCCAGCCGGCGCCATTTGCTACGCGCGGGAGCTGCAGCAGCCAAACCGCGCGACTCCCGCACGGAGCAAAAAAGAAGCTCCATTTCGGAGCTTCTTTCAGCGGCGCCTCTATGACGTCACAAGGCGCCGCAGGCGCATTTGCGACATCATAGGCGCTGCGACACGTCTGGACGCTATGCGTCCAGTACGTAAAGATGGCGGCGCCCATGTGGAAGGGGCGCCGCCATCTTCTACGTATTGTATACGTACTAGGGTTAGGGGGTGCGGAAGCACCGCCCCTTCCTAACCCTAGTACGTATACAATACGTACTATATGGCGGTGTGTATCCCGCCATAGAGCTTGAAGGTGCCACAAGGCCTGCCTAGTGCCATAATTAAATGAGAATTTAATACAGGAATCAAAACTAAAGCACTCCCATGTTACGGAGATTTTTACAGTGCCTAACTGCATAACTCCTGATTGTTTTCTTAGTATGGGGCAGAAGAGTGGGATATTGCTCCGTATGGCATGACTGTCCAACCTACAGATTCAGCACAAAGGGAGATCTACCAACTAGCAGTGGCCCAGTTCTGCATGGAGAACTTGGATCAGGTGTTTGGGAGTGAGTGTCTCTCATATCAAATATCACAGATCTTACCAGTTCAATAGGTCTTTCCTTTCCCTCTCGGTGTTCAGCTGTCATATCTCTCACCTGGAAACAAGATGCCCATAAAATACCTGAACTGGAAATGTGTGACACTGTGTTCTTAAAGATGTTCTGTGGCTGAGTGGATTGATGGATTACATATTGTTGCTCCATATATTAGGAAGAGGAATGTTAATTTATGCACAAAAAATTGGGTTGTTGATATTTTAAAGCAACCTACCATATGTTCTTTGCCACAATTTGAAACAGAAAATAGAGAATGGTTCCCAGTTGTCAGGAGGGTCAGGGCTGCATTTTATTATCCAATTAGTTCAACTTGTTTGCTGAAAATATCATATGAAGAACATGCTTAGTTTTGGAAAAAGAAGAAGTAAAGATAGGCAGGAGGAATATCAGCAATCTAAGATATGCAGATGACACCATACTACTAGTGGAAAATGCCATGGACTTGAAACAATTACTGAACAAGGTCAAAGAAGAAAATGCAAAGGCAGGCTTACTGAACATAAAGAAAACAAAAATAATGACCATGGTGGATCTGCATAAATTCAACCTAGACAGCGAGGACATTGAAATAGTAAAAGAGTTCCTGTACGTTAGATCGAACATTGATAAGAATGGAGACTGAAGTCAAAAATCAGAAGACTAGGAATGGGGAGGGCAGCAATGAAAGAACTAGAAAAGACTCCAAAGTGTAAAGATATACAAAAGTTAGAATCGTCCAAGCCATTATATTTTGCATCACCATGTACAGATGTGACGACTGGACAGTGAAAAAAGTGGATAAGAAGAAATTCAACTCCTCTGAGATGTGGTGCTGAAGAAGAGTGCTGAGGATACCATAGACAGACAAAAAGACAAACAAATGGGTCCTTGAACAGATCAAGCCTGAAATATCCCTGGAAGCCAAGATGATCAAGTTGAAAAGCTGTTGTACTTTGGCCACATCACAAGAAGGCACAACTCATTACAAAAGACGGTAATACTAGGAAAGGTAGAGGGTAGACGAAAGAGAGGAAGAGCATATTCAAGATGGATAGTTTCTATTAGGGAGATCATGGGTCTGAGCTTGCAGGACCTGAGCAGAGCAGTGGAGGATAGGGAGTCTTGGAGGTGTCTCATACACAAGATTGTCATGTGTCAGGATCAACTTGAGTGCAATTAACGACAACAAAACACTTAATGGTTTTTTTTCTGAGTGGTTGTCATACACTTTTGTCTATAAGAACATGAGAATTTAATCAAAGATCCATCAGAAAAAAAAATATACAACTAGCCATCCATTTGCTTCAGTGGATTCTGGTTTTGGGAGTAGGGGGTAGGTTGTTGTGTGTGTTTTGGTTTCTCATGCCCAGCCCATCAGCTAGAACCTGTCTTGGCTTTGGTTGAAATTTAGGACATAAATTGCAACAATATTCAGTTTTACAAATGTTTAGATGGGAGTAACTCCAGAGCAGTGGTTCCCAACCTGTGGGTTGGGACTCCTTTGGGGGTCGAATGACCCTTTCATGGGGGTCGCCTAAGACCATTGGAAAGCACCTATTTAATTACAGTTATGAAGTAGCAATGAAAATAATTTCATGGGTTTGGGTCACCACAACATGAGGAACTGTATTAAGGGGTCACGGCATTAGGAAGGTTGGGAACCACTGGTCTAGAGAGATTTTTCAAAAAATTTGCTTGCACAATTTTATTTACTTATATGAAGCAATAAAAATTTGCAATGTACATTTTCTCAGAGGTTTTCTGTTCCTGAAAATTAATAGTTAACTCACATACACACACATATTGAAAATGTTTGTAAAATATTAATGGAATGTCATATATTAAATTCAGCAATTTTTCAGTAACATCGATAAATGTTGCTCATAAAACAAAACGATCTTCTGCACAATTTGAAAGTCATCATTAAGGGAGAATATTTGGAAGACAGTGGTGTGGAAAACAGATGGCATCATTATCTTTGGATGCAAATTTCTATGTTTCGTTTGAATATGTCTGCGCATGTGATTCTCCTCCCCTAAGTTATATTTTATTGTGATCAGTAACATTTTGAAAACATACTGGTATCTAGCTGGCTTAAGTTCTCACTTAAATATTGAAAACAATGCAAACACAGTGTTTGTTTCTTCTTGACAGTAATGAGTTTGGCCTCAAGTTACCTTAAAGAGTGATTGACAGGATCTGGAATATAAGGAACATGCAGGAGCAGGAAAGAGATGGAAGGGCAGAGCAGTGTAATTTCACACCATCTGAAGTCACACCACCAAACCAGATGAGACAGTTCAGCAGTCCACACTACATTCAAACTGTTTTATTGTTTGGAAACAGTCAGTATTGCAAATAAGTCCCCAAAATATAAACTACCAAACCTATATTTTATTACAAGGGTGGACAACCATGGAAGGCTAGGGGGCTGCATTAGCCCACCAGGGGAATTTGCCCCCAGTGCTCTCTGGGTGACATTCTCACCATGTTTGGGCTTTCATGGGTCCCAGGAGGATTTTTGGGGTCATTTTGAGGCAAGAAGCCTTTTTGTTCAATTCGCAAAACTTTGTTTAGACCACTGGGGGAATGGATGGGGCCCAAATGTGGTGGAAACCTTTCCATACCCCCTACAAATCATTTTGGAGCAAAAAAAACTGGGGAGAAAATGACTGCCCAGGGGCCACAAAAAGAACCCAATGGGCTGCATTTTGTTCACCACAGCTTTATTGGAGCAACAAAAGTGCAGAAAAGCCTGTAGGTGTTCAAGATTATCAGGTCCCTTTGTCAAGCAAAGGGTTTTTTTTAATTGTATTGTATTGTATCATCCCTTGCCAAAAACTGTCTCTAAAAACATTACCAGTCCCCTGGAGAGTTGCATTTTTTGCTTGGAAAAACCTACCTGGTTCCTTAACTAGGTATAAAAGTAAAACAAAAAGATCCATCCCTCCTTCTGTTCACGCAGGATTCCACATACTCACCTGCGGGTAATCTATTGCTACCTAGCTAATGTTCGAATACAGTCAACTCTCCATATCCACAGATTCCTTATCCACAGACTGAATCATCCACAGTTTGAAAATATTTTTTAAAAAATATATAAATTCCAAAAATGCAAACCTTGATTTTGTCATTTTATATAAGTGGCACAGTTTCTGTACCATTGTATTTAATAGGGCTTGAGCATCCATGGATTTTGGTATCCACTGGGCTCTTGGAACCAAACCTCAACAGATACCAAGGGGTCCCTGTACAAGACTGGATTTTGCTGGATTTTATAGCTTGATGATTAGCTGCCTTCAAAGTTTTGACTGAAAAATGTTTAAAATACATACTGTACATCCATAGCAAGCTGGGGACTCGGGTAATAGCTGTAACTTGTATATTTTCTTTATGTGCTTGTAATTTGCAAAGTACTGTGAATGATATTAGTGCTAATATGGAATTGGCAGAGATGCTGCACAGAATCTATGAGTATTTTATTTTAGAATTTGTCATGCCAAATATACTGGCTCACCCACTCCTTTCTGCAATTAGAAAAAACACAATTTACTGAAATATTTCTAGGTTTTTCCCATCTTGTTTCTTGTGCATATTATCTTTATATTTCTTGGATGTCGACAAATGACTTACTGTGCTTGGAAATCTGCATTTTAAAAAAGTGGTGGAAGTTTTGGAGTTCCTTGAGCTCTCAGTCTTGCACAGCTGTACACTGGAAACTTTGCAACAATTAGAACTTCAGTGTTGTAGATTAATCACTCATTCTGTCAGCATAAGAAAATGCCTCCCAGTTCTTCAAATTCACCGTTTAAGGATTGAGCTACCAGATGTGGCTTAATAGTAGCATTTTTTTGAACATAGTATGAGCAAACTTCTTTGTTCTTCCTCTTCAAGACATGTGTTACAACCAGCATGACAATCAAAACATCAGACCGATTCCCTGAAATGTGAAGATCCCCCACTTACAAAATGGGTCCATATTTACTTTCTTATATAACGCTAACCTCCATGACATTAAATCTTTGTGACATTAAAGCAGTCTGCTCTGGGCATATTAACCAATCTACAACAGAGTCAAGGACAAGGCAAACCTTTATCTCTTCCTTACCCACAATCATTTTAATTGTGTTACTAAATGCCATTAACACTGGATAATTTAAGTTTTGCCTGATCTTCTTGAGACATGGTCCTTTCTTGGCATAAAAGGTAGAAATGAATTTCCTTGTCTCTGCCAAAGCTATCATCTTGGTTTCTGCTGCATCTGTCTTCCAGTTGTGGGCAGAGTCACTGAAAACACTTTTTCAGGAAATCCAGAAATCTATACGTCTTCAAGCATATCATGCAATTAGTAATCTGACCGGTAACATAGTATCTGGGGGCCTAGTCAAGATCCTGAATCCATTATTGCCAAAGGCTAAGTTCCAACACTTTTACACACACACACACACACACACACACACACACACACACCATGTGTGAATTCACCCATGGATTCCTTGTATTAAAACATTCCAGTTTGCTTGGAAGAGTGTGCTAGAGAAAGTGCTATTTTGTTCCACTTTCTCAGTAGAACTCCACCTTCTGGAAGTGCTCCGATTTTGTCTCTCTTGCTCTTTGAGTCAGTTCCCTATGAGGGTACTCAGCTACTTTGACTAGATGATTCCAGTTATATATGCTTGTCACCTTTCTGTTTGGTTAAAGTACTAGTTTCTGGACCAGTTCTATCAGACAAATAGCAGCCTATCGTCTGTTCAAAGAGTCAGATTTACAGCGGTAAGTGTTAAATCCTCCTCCTGTCATTTCCTCTCAAGTGTTAATCCTCCTCCTCTCATCTAAACAGAGAGACGTCATTGACATACAAGTTTTGATAATGGTATCCTGAGCATTCATGGTAACTACGTTAATCTATGGTATGGGTGTGCAACACTGTTTGGCCTTTGGACCAATTTCTTTCCACCAGGACCCACCTTGGATCCCGTCAACCTTGGCGTTTAAAAGAAAAATCATGAAAAATGGAAATGGGAGTGGCCAGACATCCACTTTGGGTGGTGACGGTGGTATGTTATGGCTTTAAAAAGGCATATGAAGGTTGCATGTACAAGTTTTATTTGATGAAAATTCCTGTGGAAGAGGAAACATTGGAAGAGAAGATTCAAGGGCCACAGAAACACCCTTGAGGCCATATAAGGCCTACACTTTCACAATATAGAAAATAAAATGTCAAACATGTAGCTTCTTTATATATCCTAAACTGAACACACAAGAATGTCACGGTGAAGGTTCTGTGTGTATTCTGATACAGGAGGAATCATGGTGTGTGTGCAGACAAAGGTAAGAGGAAAGAAGGTTTATAATAAGAGTTCATGTGTGTTCAGTTGTACAAGTGTCTGCAGTTCACAAAACTGTTAAGCCTTTTGGCATTGCTTCACACTATTCCCCTCTTATGAGTTTTCATTTCATGTCTTCCCAAAAGGGTTTTAAATTGCCATAGTTCAGAAACTACAATCAGGCCTACAGGTACAAAAGCAGAAAAATCTAGAGTCATTGCTATTGCTCTGCAATATATAACTGAACTATTTGTTTCAGATAGATATAGTGGAAGTCTTACCCAAGACATCTTTATAGGAGAGTCTGGTATAAAATAAACAGAGCTTGGAAATAATCTTTTTCTTTTGGAGATCATTATTTATTTATTTATTTATTTATTTATTGGCGGTCATGATTTTTCCTGATCTAATGCTAACATCTTTTTGATGTGCAGCAAATAATGGTTACTTGCTGCTGCTATACATTACTCTGCCCTTCATCATGGTGTGTAATTTTGGTATATTTATTTTATAACACCTACATAAAATAGTTCAGACTTGGGTCCCATCTCCAAGATAGCTCCTTATGTATATGCAAATATTCCAAAATCCAAAATACTTCCCAAGCATTTTGGATTCGGGAGACTCAATCTGAGCTACTTAAAGTGGATGCAACCTTTGCGAAGTCAACTTGATCAAGGAGCAGGGCTTTTCTTCTGGTAACCAGCAAACTTTGGATTGATTTCCCAGAGGAGGTTGTCAGTGCATATACCTCATGGTTATCCAGGGAAGCATTTGAAAGTTGCTATCAGGTGGTTTTCAAGTTTAAATAAATAAATGCTATTTTGATTTTCAGAAAAAAACTTGTCTGAAATTTTGTTTTTATTAATGTTGGTTGCTATGGATTCAACTATGGTTATAAGCCACCTCAGGCTGCAGAATTAGGTAGGGATATACATATTTTATGTAAACAAATAATAATTTAGTTCCGAGTCCATGTCTTAGCAAGCCAGCTCATACTAACCGTTCGAAATTCGTATTTGTCATGGCAAGCAAACACAAACAAAGCAGTGTTTCAGAACTGGCTGGCATAATGCTGTCAACTTGGTTTTTCCTAACTACTTTGCCTGCAGAAAAGGTTGAACGTAAATTTACTGTGTAAAATATTTTGCTGGGATTAGTCACTAGAAAATTTCAGGAAATAAATCAACATTTTCCAAGCAAGATTGTTCAAAAGAGTAAATATTGCTTTTTCCTCATGTGTCAGGTAAAATCTGTTTTAGTAAAAGAGTCGCAGCAGAAAATGGACAGTGTGAAGTCATTCTGCTGTTCCCTTGGGTATGGTCAGTTCTTGCCAATATTTAAGAAAGAGAATGAAAACAAAAAATGAAGTATTATCATGCCCTTAGGAAAAAAATATATGTGGAAATACGTTCTAAGCTTTTAGTCTGAGGTGGGAGAACTAGCAGGAAGAAATGTATTTGATCAAATCTGGTATGTTGTATCCAGTTTTGGTTACTACATTCAAAAGGAATAAAAGCAAAATTGGAAAGGATATCACAGAGGAAACCAAAATGATGAAGGACTGAAGCATCTTTATTCTGAAGAAAATAATCATGACATTGGATTTTTTTAATATCGAAAAATATAAGAATATGGGAAGATAGTTTAGAGATCAGTGAAATTATGGTTAGCATAGCAGAAGTGAATAAAGATAAATTATTTCTTCTCTTAAAGTGCTAGGAACTTAACTGTCCAATTAAATAGATTTCTTTGGGCTCGTTTCAAGATAAAATAAATGAGGGAGTCAAGACTGACCAAAGACATTTTGCTTCCTGAGAAAGAAGAACAAATCTCTCCCCCACAAAAAAAAAATTAAAACCCCAAACCTTTCAGGTTCTTTTGGCACAGGAGTCAAAAATTCCCTTGAACATTTTTCTCTGTTGCTGGCAGTAAAAAAGTACAGTAATAACAAATTAAAGAACTAACAATTTGCTGTCCTCTCTTCGTACCTAAAATCTATCCCTCTAAAGTGTTTATTTCCATCCCTAGAAATAGTTCCTTATGCAATCTGTTAATTACTTGCTGAGGTATAGTTTATAAGGGAATGTATGTATATTTAGGAGCATATGCTTCTCAACCAAGTCTTCCCTGGTTCAACTTTAATGGAAAGAAAAATGCAGATATAAGGAAGGAGAAACAGGAAGCTTTCAAGCATAGGTGCATAAGGGCTAGAAAGTCGATTAAAGAGTTGATTCCCTGACTGAACAGAAATGGGAGGGGGTATGCTTATGGTGAAACTTGCAGCAAATTTGAGTATTAGAAGTACAGTTCTAAACTGCACAGATTTCCCAAGGGCATATATCATTCTTCTAGTTCCAGTGCACAGTTCTGAGTGACATTTTCCCATTAAAAACAGCTACAGTCAAGAACAGGGACTGCTCATTCATTACCAATAAATAGAGCAAAAGAGAGAACAACACTTCATAAAATTTTGCACATATTGGCTTATGCTGTACAAAATATATGCATTTTTAGGGGGAAACACTATAAAATTACATTGTATATCAATGTGAAAATTGTGAATCAGTGATCTGCTCAGTCTGCTGCCTGACTGCTGACTGTTAACCAGCACCTTGAAGTCTCCTGCTCTCTGTTCTTCAAATAGAGGACGGCCCTCTGTTAGCCCTTCAGATGACTGCCCTCTCCAAAGCTGGACACACAGGCACCCAAAATGGTTGTTTTGCCATTTCAAGAATGTGAACTGCTAGCTCACTAAAATTTAATATGTGATCACTCATATTGCATCACTGGATATTTAAGAGTTCACAATGTAATATTTCACGCTGTCAACAGAAAAACGACTTTTATTTCAATCCTGCATTGCAGTATGTGCTTCATTGCTCTCCTTAGATTCCTTCAAATTAGAATTTTGTACATCAGTGGAGCACGGTACACAGTGTATTTAATATATACATGAGACAAACTTTGACAGACCCTCAATGGGTCTGTGTGTCCCCCCCCCCCAATTATTACTTAGGCATATTTCAGAGGACAAAATGGCTAAAAACACTCATATTCACAATTGAAATGTGGCATGCACCAGCACCTACTTTTGTGCTCAGGGATCATATGTGAACAAAATAACGTTTATTTGAAACTGCCCTTTGGTTATCACTTATATTGTTGCTATTGTATGAAGAAACCTATAATTTTGAGGAGAATATAGAATATTCTCTTATGTCCTCTATATCAGTAAACATGCGACCTTAAAGATAATGACTCCATTTAGATGCCACACTTTCAGTCAATCAAGAATCTTCCCTGTACTTGAATGCTTCCTCTCTTCTTGTACAGTGCTGAAAAAAATTACTTCATGATTAAGTCAAATAATAGTTTCCTATTATTTCAGAATCCACAAACTATTGTTTGATCAAACTCTCCAAGGTAGGATTGCAGTTTGAGCTGTTTTATGCTCATGGTGTGCAAGGCTTGCTCAAATTATAGTTTGTTGATGGAAACATAACTTACTTGGTTAAGCCAGGATATGATTTAAAAAACTGAAAGAAGGAAGAGTAAAGCGGAGAGTACAAATCATCATTTTGATTACTGGGAAGTGACATGTGAATGCTACTATTCAGGCTGTCTAAGATTGCTCTGGTGAATCATCCTTTGTATGGAGTATAACCTGTATTTGAAGAAGCCAAATCCCTTAAAATGAGATTCCATGCACTGTTAAGCATTCATGTTGAACATGTAACTTTGCACTTTGATACACGAAGGAGTGCCTCTCCCTGTATATACAAGTTGAGCCTTCCTTAGCTGGAATTCTGAAATCCAAAATACTAAAAAAAGATGGATTTTTTTTCATGTGTAGCTAAGAAAGCAACACCCTTGCTTTTTGATGGTTCAATGTACACAAACTTTGCTTCATACCTTCAGGCTTTGTGTATAAGGTATATATGAAACATAAATTAATTTCATGGTTAGACTTGTGTCCCATCTCTAAGAGATCTCAATATGTATGTATATGGAAAGACAAGTATTCCAAAATACAATATATGGAATATTTCTGGTCCCAAGCATTTCAGGTAAGGGATATTCAACTGGTAGTACCTCGCAATATATTCAGCCTTCTCTTTCACTTCTCCACATTTTGTTGTGTTACAACCTGCAATTGAAATTGATTTAATTGGCATTGCAAGCATTTTATGTACACAAGAAAACCAACACTGGGAAGCTGGGTATCTTGTGTACATCAAATGGTAACAATACCACTTAAAAATCACTTTTGGTTATGGACCAATGGTAGCAAAATATTGCAGGAGGATATGGGAAAGGTGCTTTTCTACTGTTGCACTCCAGTTGAGGAATGCCCTCCTATTGTAGGCCCAGCTGGTGCTGGCACTGACTTTCCTCCAGTTCAAAGTTAAAACATTACTTTTTATTAGATCTTTTGTGACCTAGCTGATTTCTTTCAAAATGTAAATGTACATGGTTTTAAACTGTTTTAATTTCTAATGTGTTCCAACATATTTGATCTGCTTCTAGTCCTTTTCAATGATGCCCTGAATCCTATTGGTGAATTCCAACTAGAACAGACTCAATTAATCAATTGTTAAATGATGAGTCAATTCAAAAGTAAATCCCATTAATTTAATGGGTTTACTCTAGTTGAGACTGATTATAGGATTCAGGCCTACAGATTAAGTCTCCTTTATACAAAATGCTTGGGACCAGAAGTATTTTGGATTTTGTTTTTGTTTTTTGAATTTTGAGATACTTCCGTATACATGGTGAGATATCTTGAAGCTGAAACCCAAGTTGAAACATGAAATTCATATATGTTTCATGAAAATGTGTATACCATATACACATAGCCTGGAGGTAATTTTATACACAATATTTTAAATAATTTTGTATATGAAACTGTTTGTGTACATTGAACCAGTGGAAAGCAAAGATGTCACTATCTTACTCACCCATGTAGATAATTTTGGGATTTTGGGATTCTAGATAACTCAACCTGTTCACATTTCTGTGATACACAGTTTGTTGTTGCTGCTGTGTGCCTTCAAACTGATAGAGATATTTACATAAATAAAGGTAACCATTCCCTGTATTGGAATGCCACCTGTGCTTCTAGAAGCTTCATGTGATTTTCCAGAATCATCCACAGTCACTTCTGATCTCACCAGATTTGTGTTCCATCATCTATACTGTTTGTGCCTTGCAAAATAAACTAGAAATGAAAATAACAGGACATGATGATCTATAGAAATCTCATAGCAACTTTGATGTAGATATAGGTATAGGTAAAGGTTTCCTCTTGACATGAATGTCTAGTCGTAACCAACTGTAGGGGGTGGTGCTCATCTCCCTTACTAAGCCGAGGGAGCAGCATTGTCCGAAGATGACTCTGGTGGTCATATGGCCAACATGACTGCAAAGAATACTGTTATCTTCCCATAAAAGTAATACCTATTTATCTACTTGCATTTGCATGCTTTCAAACTGCTAGGTTGGCAGAAGCTGAGACCAGTGATGGGAGCTCACCCCATCATGCAACACTTGGGTCTTGAACTGCCAATCTTCTGACCTTCCTATCATCAGAATTGACATCTTAATCACTGAGCCACCATGTTCCAGATATAGGTAGCTGTACATAAATCAATTTGTACAACAGAATCAGGTAGTAGAGTTCTGAAGTGGTAGAGTGCTCTGTGAAGTGAAACCAGGACTAGCCTAAGATATTTGCTGCCTGAAGCAAAAAAGCAATGTGCTCTACCCCATTATGCAGAAGTCTACTAGACTATCAACTCTGTTTTTTTTCTGCACAGGTAATGGGACTGTGTCCTCCACTGCAGCTGAGGAATTGGGGCATATAGTATGCTGTCCTTCAACACCTTTTTGCTGCCTCTCAGAATCTTTGTGCCTGACGCAGCAGCTGTCTCACTCTTCCTAATGGTAAGGTCAGCCCATTGTGAGAATCCTATTATAAAAAGGAAAAACCCACAGATCGAAAACTACCATAACTGAAAAAATATTGGAGTAGAATATTTCTCCCTCTTGTGCTGAATTTTTCTTGCAGGGAATTTTATGTTTTTTGGTTTTTGTTGGGGTTTTTTTACTAGGAAGAGTATTAAAAATGGGATCCTTCAGCACACAGCATTTACCTTTTTGATGTGGGAATTAGGGTTACTTCTATAAAACGACAGCAAACTTCACAAACATCTGATCTAGAAAATAGCAGTGTTTATCCTACCTTTGACTAGCTTGTGTTCCTGCTCTATAATTTCTAAGCATTCAGGGTGCTTAGAGTTTTGTCTCTTCCCTCCAGTTTTACGGAAGTAAAAAGGAATGCTGTCAAAGCTGATTTCTAAAGCATCATCTTTGACAGCAGCTTTTCTCCTCCAGTAACTTCCTAGTTGTCTGTCTTGCTGAAATTGCTTTTCATTTGAATAGAAGGAATGGCATCCGACAAAATGCCAGGTTCATTATACTGTACTAGGTGAATTAAATGCTCTTCCTAAAAATATTTTCTGATGTCAACTTTTCTATCAACTGAAGCACCAAATTAACTTAAAAACTAGGTTTAAGTTAGGCTGAGGGACTTTAACATTCCATCACCGACGCCCACTGACATCTGACAGTGGCAAGACAGGGTTGCTCCCCTACATGGGCCATATGCTGCTGATGCCTATGTCTCTGCTCTTGCTTTTTAGCCACACAGGTTGATTCCATACAGAATAGGAATGAGCCTAAGAGTCAGGTGAAGGCTTCACTCTGAACCAAAACAGGCTTCTTTGAACTGACTTTGGTACTCTTTAAGGAGAGGAAGGCTTCCTTTGCAAGTAGCCAGAACTGAAGCTGAATATGAAGGCTTGTTCGCACTTTGTGCTATTTATTCCATGTACATATTTATTTGATATATGTCTTGCCCTTATCCAATATGGGACTCAAGGCTTTCTGCTATGGGAAAGCAGACTATTTTTATCAAGAAAGAGCATCTGTTCAGATTTAATTCTGTGAAAATTTTGGTTGGAGAGGGAGTGATTGCCACTTTCAGTGACTGACAGATCCACATTCTTAACTAGGGAAGGTTTTCATAGGGCTCCTCAGTTATTGTGCTTTGGAGGGGAGATTGGGACTTAGACAAATATTCTGCTCCTCTCAAACAAATACACTTTCTATCATCTTCATCTGCCCAATTGCTTTTAAGTTGTCCTTTTGTAACCATGGGTTTTATCAGACCAGCCTGCAAGTCCTGCCACAATTGCTGTTAAAAATGGAAGCATAGTGGCTTGCTTGGCATAATTTCTAATCACACCTTTCCCACGATAGCACTTTGGCGATCCATGTTTGCATGATCTGTTTTCTATAATGCCAAATGAATTCTGGAAAGACAGGTGGGAATGAGCAACCACAGCTGCCAACCACCTCCTGAAGACAGGTTCTGTGAAAATGTGCACACAGCAGCTGGCTTTGGGAAGTGGTTGGTGGCTGCGATGGCTCCTACTCCCCTCCAAAGCGCAGGGCTGTTGTGTGAACATTCACACAACAGCCCCATGGAAGTTATCATAGCTGCCAGTTTCCCACCCAAGCCGGCCTCTGTGTGAATGTGCACACAGTATCAGGCTTCAGGAAGCTGTTGGTGGCCATGATTACTCTGAGTGTGAGGAGAAGAGGAGAAGAATCATGCCCACTCACACCACGTTGACTGCCTGTGAAGCAGAACTGCAGCAGAAGGGACCCAGTGCATGAAGGCAGTAATGGAATAGCAGCAACACAGAGAGCTTAATGATGGGTTTTGGCCATCATTGAAAAGGTATGGTACAGTTAAGGATGCAAGGCAGCAGCAGGATGAACATGACATCATGTAATAAATACCTGCCAGACACACTTCTATCCTGTTAAAATTCCATTTTTAGCCATGTGTTTCAGTGCTGGGTGGTGGAAAGGGCTAGGCTCTAGTTTTGTTTGTTCATTCCTGTAAAATCATTTCTCCTTCTCTAATATTTTTCTTGTCGGGTCTTTTTCTGTAGTGAAACATTTCTCTTTTATTAATAACAATACCTTTGTTGATGGCTTATGTTATTATCTATGGTGTGTGTGTGTGTGTGTGTGTGTGTGTTAATTTTGCAGACTTTAAGCCAGGGTGAGGAACTAAAATAGGCTGCAGGTGAGATTTCCCCATCCATAGCCCTCCTGGTGATATCAGGAGCACCAGCTATGCTTCTGGTGTCAATCAAATCCCAGCCAAAGTGCCAGGTGGAAATTTTCTACTTGGAGCTTTGGCTGGAAACCAGCCTTCACTCTTCTACCTCTTTCTTTGCTTTTTCAGGAGCTCCTAGGTCTACTTTCCTAGCATGCAGAGGGTGGGGTTTCAAAGTGGATGGGAAACCTAGACCGTTCATGGGCTGAAGTACCTCACTTTTCCCATTTAACTAGTATATACAGTCAGCTGTCTGTATCGGTGGGCTAGCCATTTATGGACTGGATCATCGGTGGATGCCCCCATCCTTTTATCCTCAATGACGGCTGTGTGCACGTGGCTGTTCCAATGCTGCCATGTGCAGGTTGTGCATCCATAGGCAATAGTGGGACTTGAATTCCTGTGCTTTTTGGTATCCACAGTGGTGGAGGCCACAACGGAACCCCTGCCAATATGGAGAGCTGGCTGTATAGCTTTTCTTTCCCTAGTTAAGAAAAAGCAGTTCTTCCTTTAAATTCAGTACATGTACTTTATGTGGCTCAGCGGTTAAGATGCTGACTCTGACAATTGCAACATAGGCAGTTCGGCAGTTCAAGGCCCAAGTGCCACATGATGGAGTGAGCTCCGGTCACTAGTCCCAACTTCTGCCAACCTAGCAGTTCAAAAGCATGTAAAAGTGTAAGTAAATAAATAGGTACCACTTTGGTGGTAAGAACATTCTATGTAGTTGGACATAACTTGACAACCTTGCAAAGGGGAAACCTTTACCTTTATCTTTTTACTCTGTATGTGTGTGTGCATGCTTAATCAAGTATAATCACATCTTAGTACTATTATTGCCTTATTTGTCTATGCATTGCATTGCTTCCTCTTGTGGGCGTTTAACATGAAGTAAATAGTTTAATTCAACACATCTTTTTCCCTTACAAATTTTGAAACAGGTTTTTAAAATTCCCTATCCATTTACTTTAATTCCGTTTTCCTCTGTTTATTATCTCAGACAGTAGTATATTTTTTCATGAATAACATCTTCACTTGGTACCATTGCCAGCATTCTTCCTGAAATATAATTCCAGTTTAATGAATTTACTACCCGCTGTTCTAAACTTAATTTATTGTTTCTTGTGGGGTGCTATGGCATTGAACATAAACACACTTCAGCTGGGGCCACTGTTCTGCATGTCTGGTGTTCTTTGTTGAAGCACAGCTTATTCTGTGATAAACAGTTCATATGGCATTCCTATTAGGAAAGATGATTATTTAGAATTCATTTCTTCCCTTGAAGGTGTATGTTTCATTCTTCTTCTTCTTAAAATTAATATAACTAAATTAAGACTTGAGCATCCATGGATTTTGGCATTTAAGGGGGGGGGGTCCTGGAACCAAACTCCAGCAGATACCAAGGGCCCACTCTAGTGTAAAACTCCCAGCAACATCAGTCATGTAAAATGGATGGCTTGTGGGCAAATGCAGCTGGCGGGCATCTCTCCATGGTGCCTCAAGGTTGTGAGTCACTGGACGGGTAATTTTTTTCTGCAGATTTTGGAGTAGTTGCATATACGTAATGAAATGTCTTGGAGGTGGGATTCAAGTCTGAACACAAAATTTATTTATGTTTCAAATAATAATAATAATAATAATAATAATAATAATAATAATAATAGTGTATTATTATTATTATTAACCTTTATTTATAAAGTGCTGTAAATTTACACAGCGCTGTACATACAATCTTTTTAATTGGACGGTTCCCTGCCCTCAGGCTTACAATCTAAAAAGACACGACACAAAAGGAGAAGGGAGTGGTGGTGGTGGGTATTAGTAATAATTTTCGTGCATGAAACAAAGTCTGTGTACATCGGAGTAGTTGCATATACATAATGAGATATATTGGAGTTTGGACTCAAGTCTAAACACAAAATCTCATTTATGTTTCATATTCATATAGCCTGAAGGGAGTTTTATATTGAATTTTATTTAATAATAATAATAATAATAATAATAATAATAATAATAATAATAATAATAATAATAATAATATTTCATGCCTGGAACAAAGTCCCTTTATGTGGTATCATTAGAAAGGAAAGGTTGTTGTTGTTGTTGTTATTTGTGCCTGAACCAAAGTCCCAGTCCCATGAGAAAGGAAAGATGTAACAACAACAACAACAATAACTTTAATAATGTTATTGCCAGAGCCAAAGTCCCTGAGGGAAGTCAAAGGGAAGGAAGGGCCTTGTCCCTCTGAGGGGAGAGAGAGTGACTTTGGCGCCTGGCGCAGAGCGTGGGCCTTTGAGGGGAGTGAGCGAGTGAGTGGAGGAGGCATGATCTCTGACTAGGCGCCCCAACGTTCTAATCCCGCCTCGGGCAGGTAGTCGCTTTCCCCGCTCGACCAATGGGAGTCCTGGGCCAAAAGCGCCAGCCAATGGGCTCCTCCGGAGGGGCGTGTGCAGGCTCCTGCGCTGCTGCTGCTGCTGCTGCTGCTTCTGCTGCTGGTGCCTAGTCCTTGCGCCCCCCGCCTCACTCACTCAGAGCCAGGAGGACGGAGGGCGGCAGGGAGAGGGTCTCCTGGGTCGGCCATGGCGGCGTCGGGTCCGTCGGGGGCGTTGGGGCGCTGCAGCCACGCGGTGGTGCGGGGCGTGCCGGAGTCCCTGTGCCGGGGGGCGCTGAGGAGGCGGGCGCCGGGTCAGGCGGAGGCGTCGGTGGACCTGTCCCGGGCGGAGCGGGAGCACGAGGTGTACGTGGGGGTGCTGAAGGGGAAGCTGGGGCTGCAGGTGCTGGAGCTGCCCCCCGACGAGGGCCTCCCGGACTGCGTCTTCGTGGAGGACGTGGCCGTGGTCTGCCAGGAGACGGCCCTCCTCACGCGCCCGGGGGCCCCCAGCAGGAGGAAGGAGGTACGACGGGGAAGGCCACGGGGGGAGGGATCGTGGATGCATGCTCAGTATACTATGGAGGACATGAGCACATAGAGAAGGGTACAGGGCATGCTCCGTGGCCATGCTCAATATATGGAGGACCTTCAAGGAAAAAGGGAGGACATGATCCCATAAAAGCTAAGCACACTCCTAGAAGTGTAAAATGCATGCTTCATGATGATGCTCAGTATGGAGAGCCTTGAAGGAAAAAGCGAGGACATGACCACAGAAAAGCTAAACACACTCATTGAAATGTATAAGCAGGTTTCTATGGTCATGCTCCAGATGAAGGACCTTCAAGGAAAATAGAGGACAAGCCCCAATAACACCTAAAAACACTGCTAGGAGTGAGCATGCATGCTTCCTTAGTCATGCTCCAAATGAAGGGTGTTGAAGAAGAAGGGAAGCTGAAAACACTGCTAGAAATGTAAAAAGCATGCTTCTTAGTCATGCTGCAAATGGAGGACATTCTGAAATGCCTCCTGGACAGAAGGTTGCAGTGGAGGACAGGTCCTGGAAAAGGAGGACCTTGAGTCACACTGCCACGTTTTATCAAGGTATCTGCCCCAAATTAGTTACTCCAGTTTTATACACACACTTTCACACACACAAAATCAGGTGGAGCAAAAAGATGTTTATCCATCCCTCCTGCTTCATGATTAAAAGAGGTGGGTGGGTTTCATTTCAACTTCCCACCAGAACCATACACAGAAAGGGTGAGAGAAAGAGAGACAGGTTGCCACTGGGGGGGGGGGGGGGGGGGGGGGGGCTGGGCAAGGATACCAAAGGCACTTGTGCCTTGATGTGGGTATTGTGTAGTATTGTGAGGTATTGTTAGGCGTGGCAGGTTGTGCTGGAAGGAGTGGGAGGGGCAGGTGGAAGTGGAAAGGGTTTGTTGTTGTTGTGTGTCTTCAAGTTATTTCCAACTTATGGCAACCCTAAGGCAGTGAACCCATCATGGGGTTTTCTTGTCAAGATTTGTTCAGAGGAGGTTTGCTGTTGCCTTCCCCTGAGGCTGAGAGCGTGTGCCCAAGGTCACTCAGTGCATTTTATGGCCGAGCTGGGAGTCAAAGTCCTAGTCCAATACTCAAAGCACTAAGCCACTCTGGCTCTCCAAGAAGAAGATGCTCCATGCAAATCCATTCTCCCTCCTCTCTTTCTCAGATGTTCTTTGGGAACCCAGAAGTCTTGCCCTCCCTATCTCACATCCTTCCTCAAGCCAGTACCACAAGGGCAGATTGGACAGAGGCATTCCTGAATGAGCCTTTCTTGCAAGGAATCCGTTTTCCCAGGCAATGTGCATGCCTGCCTGTACTGAGCCCAGATGGCTTCTGACTGTTTGTTTGAGCAATTATTGTAATTGCATTGGAGTGAAAGAGTAATTGAGTCCCTTTCTTGTGGCTTTCTCCCTACTCTTGTTTCAGAAGGGATGGGAGGATTTTTAAAAATGTGTATTGTTGTTCTTAACCGGCTTCTAGTGGATGAGACAACTCCAAGACTCCCTATCCTCCATTGCTCCGCTTTCTGCAAATGCATACTCATTACCTTTTTAACAGCATCCATCCACCCAGCATGTGGTCTTCCTCTCCTACGTCCCTCCACGTTTCCTAGCATTATTCCCTTTGTCAGTGAATCAGACTTCCTCACTATGTGGCCAAAGTAGGACAGCCTCAGTTTCATCATCTTGAAACAGAGCTTGATCTGTTCAAGTACTTGTTTGTCTTTTTAGCTGTCCATGGTATCTTCAGCACTCTTCTCCAGCACCACTTCTCAAATGCATTGATTTTCTTCCTATCTGTTTTCTTCACTGTTCATTTCTCCAATCCATATGTAACAGTAGGGACTACAATGGCTTGTACAATTCTAACTTCCATGCTCAATTATATATCTACTCTTTAAGATCATGTCTAGTTGTTTCAACTCAGTGCAAACCCATTCTCCCTCCTCTGTTTCTCAGATTTACCTTGGGAAACCAGAAGCCTTCCCCTCCCTGTCTTGCATCCTTCCTCAAGCCAGTGCAACATGGGCAGATTGGACAGAGGCATTCCTGAATGAGCCTTTCTTGCAATGAATCTGTTTTCCACAGCAATGTGTGTGCCTGCCTGCACTGGAGGCAGATGCCTTGCCACTGTTTGTTTTAGCAATGATTGTAATTTCATTGGAGTGGAAGCATAATCGAGTTCCTTTCTTTATGGGTTTCTCCCTACCCTTGTTTCAATGTTTTTGGCGTACTCTGAAAAGCTTTGCCTGTAGGACATAGTAATGATTCACAGTTGCTTCAAATTGTATCTCAGCGGGTTTCTTTTTAATGAACCCAGATTGAGCACATCACCTTGCCCAGAAATAATTACAAAACCTGGGAATTTTTACAGGAGCAAAAGTAATAATCTACATTCACAAGCATAGTGGAAAACTGCTGAACTGATAAAGGTTTTCTAAATTCTTAGTAAATTATTTAAAAGACAGGTGCATGGAAGAACAGTCAGACAAAAGACATAGTGTATTTCACATTGAGTATGTAATGATCCCAAAGGGGACCTTTTCAAATGAGAGCTGACTAGCAAGGAAAATACTGACCAGTCCTGACTGGCTATGTTAGTAAGATATATATGAAACATAAATGGATTTCATTTTTAGACTTGGATCCCATCTCTAAAATAATTCATTACATATTTGCAAATATTCCAAAATCTGAAAAAAAAATTGAAACCCCAAATGCTTCTAGCACTGAGCATTTCGGATAAGGGAGACTCAGCCTGTATCTCAGTTTGTAAACCACTCAACCATACATTTTTCCATTATACATTGTGATATATGCTGTCTGATGTGCCTTTACTTGCAGTATATGTTATTAATATTAATATTCTCACTTTTAAGCCCAAGTTTATTTTCTTCTTCTCATTTCATTTTGCTTGTGTACCCCATGGGCCATAATTTGTTTCCAGGACAGAAGATGTTCATGTCAGGAACCACCTCTGAAATTGGTTCAGACAGGCAGGGATGAGATCAGCGAACCAGAAAATGAAATAAAAGCAGTCAGCAGAGTCTGATTGGGGAAATGGCTGAAACAGATTAGCAGCAAAGAAGAAGAAGCTAGGCTAGGCTACAACAGAGGTTGCTGCACAAGAAGAAGAAAAGTAAGCGTATTGTATAGACAGAACTTGGAAAATCTTCAGCATTCCAAACGTTGCAGTACTGTGACTTCAGTAAGATGTGGTAATAGTCACTAGCAAACTAAGAGCTGGGACATAGTAGTGTACTACAACAGACATATTAGTGAATGAAATACAGTTGGCCCTTCCCTTATGCGGGGATCCATTCTGGGGCCCCTCCCCCCATGTAAGGGAAAAACGCATATGCTCAAGCTTCATTAGAAGGTGCGCACCCCATTACTTCTTCTGGGGGGCGCCAGGCTTTTTTTCCAGCGCGGCTTCCAGTGTATGCTGGAAGCCATGTAAGGCACGCCTGCGTATGACACAGGCGCATTGTATATTAATTGAATAATTAAAGGCTCCTGTATGTATGCACACAACCATATGTATATAAACAGAGGAATCTGGCCATTACATTGCTCTGGCCTTGCCCCCTTTCAGTCTCTTTTACATCTCAACATATGTAGCATTTGGGTCATTTTTTGTAATTGGATCATAATTGGATCAGACAGTCCTCATGCAGAGATGTTGAAGAGTTGACTTGGGCGCAGTACAGATGGCGCTGTAGCGCTGTGCTCGCACCGTGCTAGGGTTACAGGATCGCACAGCAACCACGCATACTGGCGGTGACATAATGGCAGCGCCCCATGTACACCTGCACTTTGAGTCGCACCGGTTACATCATGAGTGCACTATTGGCACACTCGAACGTAACTGGCGCGGCAGAAAAGAACCTGCTTTTTGTGGGTTCTTTTTCCTATGGAGGGAACCTGCGTGGTTTGGCGGCTGCAGCTTCCCTCCACAGGAAAAAATGCCACTGCCAGCCCAGATGTAATGCAAGGTATGTACTGGGCCAAAGTCACCAGGAGCTACCTGTTGCATATCTTGTGAGTCTGGGTTTTCCTTCCTGTGAGCAGGTGCACCTGGAACAATGACTCAAGTAGAAACATGGGGTCTCCATTCAAGGTAGGAAATATTTATTAATGCACACTCTAAAAGTGGACAATTTTTGGCATAAGAAATGTTGACCCCCTTCATGCTCTGTTTATTGGAAAATAGAGATCTCAGGCAACATTCGATGGTGGGATAAGAGAGATATCTATCTATCTGTCTATCTATGAATAAGGAGGAGTAAGTTGTCCAGAACCAGTAAAATATTGTGAGCAAAAATAGTACAATTAAAAGCATATGAGCTTTCTCCCTATGTAGGACCAAGAGATTTAAAAAAATAATGTTTAAAATGGTACCACACTCCAATTAAAAAACCTTCTGCAACACAGTCAACACTCAAAGGCTTGGGTAAACAGAAAGGTCCCCCCTAGCCAGCTGAGAGAGCAAAGAAAGTGTGAACCTAGCTTCCAGTGGGAGGGAGTTCCACTGTTTGGGAGCAGTCACTGAGAAGGCTGTCTCCTATGTCTTCACCAAACATTGCTGTGATGATGGTGGTACTGAGAGAAAGTCCTTTCTGAAAATCTAAAGACTCATATTGGGAAATACGCTCTTGCAGATAGCCTGGCCCAACCTGTGTAGGGCTTTAAAGGTCATAACTAGCATTAACCAGAATTGTGTCCAGAAATGAACATAGCCAGTGAAGCCATAAACATACTGGGGCAAGACAGAGAAAGAGAGGCGGGAGTGAAAGGGAAGAACGGACAGAGATATCTTGACTGGATGAAAAAGAAATTATTCTCATTAAATCTTTGATATTTTAGTCAGCTTTCTGGGTAACATTGCAAAATGTAAAATTTATGTTTTAGTAAGGGAGTCACCTGTTTTCTCCTTCAATTAGTTATCAAAAACCAATTGAAATAAAGAAATGAATGTTATTGTATTTAGGCTTGGGCTCTGAGATTATCAGAGGCCCTTTTCTCAGTCCCACCACCATCTCATGCACTTTTGGTGTGATGTGAGGAAGGGCCTTCTCAGTGGCTGCCCATAGACAGTGGAAATCCCTTCCCAGGGAGGTTAGAATGGCCCCTTCCTTGTTGGCCTTCCAGTGGCAGGCTAAAACCTTTATTAAAACAGGCTTTTAAAATAGGAAGTTTTAAAAGAACAGGCTAGGGGTGCTGTACTGTTTTAATTGTACTACACTTTTTAAAGGGCTTTTCTCTTTTTTGATGGCATTTTTTCCTTTTAATGTGTGATGTGTTTTAATACTGTAATAATTTAATTCTATTTTAATGCTCACTTTTTGTATGACTTTAATTGTATTGTTATTTTAAATTGTGAGCTGATTTGAGTCTTAATTTTGGGGGGAAAGTGAGATGGTGTTGGTGGCTTTGTGGGCCCACTGTATTGGCAGGCTAGCTATCTGCAGATTAGAGCATCTGCACCTTGCCATGACCCATATTATTCAGTGGTGGCTCATGCTTGTGGATGTGCTGGTATGGATGCCTGCATGTCACTGCCCATTGAATAATATGGAGCTTAACTATCTGTGTTTGTTCCCGGGGGGGGGGGGGGGAATTGAACCCCTGAAGATGTGAAGGATCCACTGTATTCTACTTTTCCTCAAATATGAACTGGTTACATAGGTAATGCTTGGTACTGACAGTCCAGTTTCATTTCACGTGGAGGAAATATGTTCAGACTGTAGAAAACTGCAATCATATTTATATAGGATACAGCATGTACTGAGAAAGTACTGAGATGAAGTTTGAATAAAAGATTACCTGTTGTATTAGCTTCTGTATTAATTTCAGTAATGGGTCACAAAATCAGCACATACAAGAAATAGCACTCTTTTTCATGCAAATACAAAATTTATTTCAGTTTGGAGCTAGATAATAAACATAAACATCAAGAATCTCTATCCTTCTTTTCTTTTCAATACTAGCACAGTGCAATCTAGTGTGACTCATTGCATGCCTAAGCGAATGCATATTGGTGCTTAATAAGCAGGTGCAAGTGATTGATTTATTACTGTGGGATCCTTCTGTTCTAAAAGTGCTGGTTTATGTTGAAAATTTAAGTCATCCCATGACCTTTCAGTAAACCTGTTTGGCAATAGACTCCTTTCTAATCTCTCAAAGATCACCTAAAATTTTCCATCTGCTGTTATGTGTGTCAGAAAGAAGGGAGATGGGTGGTGATAAAGAATTAAAAGAAATGCACAATTACACACTGGCATGCCTTGCATTCAAAATGTAGCAAACTTAATTACTGGAGGGTGGTTTTTTGAAAGATTAACTTTTTAGTAAGGTATTAATGGTATAAAGCTGCTGACTGAGAGCCAGTAGTGTGCTCACAGTATGATGGATGGATGGATGATGAACTTTACTCAAATTTCTTTTTAAGTATTAACTTGGGGGAAGGGTGACTTGCAAAAGCCATCTTCTCCATTTTACTTTCTAATTGTGAAACTCTTGACAACAACGACTTGCTCTGAAAATTAGGTTAATGGAGAGTGTGTTGAATTTCAATTTGTGCTTTCAGTGGAACCCTCAGACAATTTTATCATCAGCATACTGAAAGTTCATCCAGTGAAAAATGTGAACCTAACTGTGTTCCCAAGCTCACAATCAAACAATCATATTTACTGATGTTGTGATCACTAAGGCCTGAAAAAGACAGGCAAAATAAGCTGGTTTCCAGCCACTTTTGAGGTGGGGCATTTAGATGATGCACACTTTGAAGCTGACTGGAAACTGCACCCAAGCTATGCTCCAGGGGCTAAAAGCCACACTAAGAATGAGCCACACTCTTTCCCGGAAAGTGCACACCTTCAACTGTACATCTAAATGCAGCGACATGAGAGCGGTTCTAAAGAATTGTACGTATAAACTCCCCATTGCAGGAGTGCATTAGGAAAGGACGAAGCTGCTGTACCCAAGTGGCAATGCCCACAAGTGAAAGGGTGACACCTCCCATGGAGATAAGTACAACATACACAAACCAGATGGTCCAAGAGGGGACATGGAGTGAAGGGGGGCATGATTGGATGCTCCAGTGCACTGTACTAGTGGAGGGTCCATGTGACTGTGTTACCGATCAAAAGGAGGCTACCATCCAATGGGCTGGCTTCTAAGGAGGAAGCAATCACCGGTAGCTGTGTGTTTGTGTGACGTACAGGGATAGAGAGGAGACCAAAAAAAAAAATATTACCCAGTGGCGCAGCTTGACTCCGTGCAGTGCATTTAGTCTGTTTGCATCCAGGCTGCCTTGGGAGCTGCCAGTGCGGTTGGTGGGGTATCAGTGCAGTTTCAGAAAAAGCAGCTTCAAGCTGCTTTTTCCTGCCCATCTGTTTCGCCCCTAAGTGGAGCGATACATCTGGAACCATATTGTCAGAAATGTTAAGTGAGCTGTGAAATCTATTTCTGGACAAGATGGCACTGGAACTACTTGGAGAAGGGGGAATGGTTCTATTCCCCCCCCCCCCCAATATGCACTGAGAGTTGTCATGCATTGTCAGTGGAGGACAGATAATTGGCAGTGCCCCTGAAAGAACTGTAACTACAGTTACTTGCAATCAAATTGAAATGTGAACAGTTATTGGGAAACTAAGAAGTGTTATTCACAACACAAATGTTAATACAAAACTTTCATTTTGAAAAACCTTTTCTAATTCTTCATTGAGGCTGGATTCCACATTATGGCTGCACCCATCACATTGTGAACTCTTATCCTCCAAAGTAAACTTGAAGTAGAAACCTAAATATATGTACACAGCCACAGGTAGGTTTGCTTGGGTCCATCCCTGTTTAGCACACCAAAGGGCTGTGCACACAGCTCCAAAGGGGAGGCCTCCAGCCACCCCTTTTACAGCCAAATTGGTGCCACAGCAACCATATGCTGCAACCTCAATCTGGCCTTTCCAGGGTGTGAAAAGGAGCCACAAAAAACTGTGCCTTTTTGTGCCCTGGAAAGGGCAACATAGCCATGGCAGCGTGGCTTGATGGTGCTCCTTTGGTGCTGCATCATGCTGATGCAGTGCCAGAGGAGTGTCATGATGCTGTGCAGTGCATGCTGTCACTCTGCCCCCCCAGCCGGCCTTTCAGGCCAGTCTGTAGAAGGCCTAAGCTGCAGCCACACTGCAGAATTAATGTAGTTTGATATGGCTTGAACTGTCATCGCTCCATCCTGTGGAATCCTGGGATTTGTAGTTTATTGTGGCACTAGAGCTCCCAGACAGAGAAGGCTAAATACCTCACAAAACTATAAATTCCAAAATTCCATAGCATTGTTTTAATGTGACATAAACCAACTTGCATATCAAAAGACAGCATATACATATTTAAAGTAAATAAATAATGAATGAATGGTTCTTGAGTTAGACAACAGATGGTCCAGCTTTGTTGTATAAAGAACTCAGCAAGGAAAGGGAAAGAAGAGAGAGTACAAATGTTCGAGGCTGCTAGTGTTTCCTATCCAAGGCCTTCTGTCTTTATTTACCTAGTTGGTTTGGGACTAGCAGTCATCCACAACCAGAGCTTTGAAACAGGGGTAGACAATTTTGATAGGCCTTGCGGACCAAATTTCTGACCCTAGCACTAACACAATCTAGATTGTAACTGCAGCAGGCTCAGATAAGGCAAAAAGAGTCTTTTTAAAAAAGACAAACCCAGAAATTCCGTTTTGTTGGGGTGGGTGTATTTTTCCTTCCCCCAACCTGTTTAATATAAAAAACATCACTTCTGGATGCCTGCAGGAGCAGGAAACCTATTTTTTAAAAGTGCAAGGAGGGACTATTGGACTGGCTGCCAGAATGGCTTTGTGAGTGCATGCAGTCCACGCACGACTCTTCACTCATCTCTGTTTTAATGAAACAGTGGCACACAACAACAAAGTACTGCCAGTACTTGCATATTTGAGAAGCAGTCTTAAAATGTGTAATTTATCTTATGTCCTGAAAGTTCCTTGCTTGTAGATGATTAACAATAAGGTTGTTCATCTAAAAAAACCTCATGAAATGTTGCCCATATGCTTCTTCCCTAGCATTAATTAGTATAATTAACTTCTTTATATAACATTAGTACTAGCAGTGTTTCCAGTCACTGGCAGATAATTTAAAATAGAGTCTCTGTTGTACAATTGGCTGCCATCCATCTGTATTTCCATAGGGAATTAGCACTTGCAAATGAGAAAATGGAGAGGTGCAAACTAAGCCTGGAAATTTCAATCACTGATTTACAGTGTGTATATGCTTCTAGTTCATAGCACTACATTCCTCTGCATAGTGACATATACAATTACTTCAGTGCTTGAAGTAGATTTGTTGTATAATAAATAGATTGGCTGTTTATCCATTTCCCTGTCTACTGAATTTAGGTACTGCCTTTTCCCTATTGCAGTTAAGAAGCAGGGTACTGCACAATCTCAAGAGTAATCATGACATGATCCTCCATGGCCAAGTTTGGGACAATGGTGGGGAAAAACCCTTGGGAAGTACAGTAATTAAGTTCTTTTTAGATCAAATTTGGTCTCCATTGCAGCCCTGATAATATCTTCAGATGTACAACATGCTCTCCATGCTTTCAAACACCTGCCCATGTGATGCAAATTGGATTTCCCAGAATTTCTGGCAAGTAGGTAAAGAAGGGAGTGGGAGGGACATGCAGTTCTTCTTCCCTTACATCATAGCTAAAGCGACAAGCAAAGAAAGGGAATTAAGTTTTGTGAGGAACGTGCCTAATCCTTCTCAGATTAAAATCTCCACAGAGCCAATGAAATCATTTTGGGCTGTGATTTGGGTTGCTAAATCCAGGCAGCATAAATTTTGAATCTAGGCATTCCAGTTTCTCAGATTCAGGCAACTTGAATCCTGACATGCAAACTATAAATCATATGTGAGTCTGGAAAGGGCTGAGAAATTCCCCCCTGCTGTTTTTCTGTCCCCAGTAGCCATTCCCCTTTCAAATTCGCTTTATAGAAGGGAGATAGTTGGGCTTTTCTATGCATATGTTTACATGTAGCAGAAGCTTGGTAAATCTATGTCTGAGCTGCAGTTGGCATCAGCCTGCTTTAGCCAATAGAAGCAATGATAAAAGATGATGGGAGAAGCAATCCAGAAACATCAGGAAGTCCATCAGTTCTCTTATTCTTGTAGTTGAACTATAGCATGTACAGTACTTGAACTTTCAAGGGCTAATAAAATACAGTCGGCCCTCCACATTCACAGGGTTTAGGGGAACAAGCCCCCTGCGAATGTGGAAAAACTGAATAACTCCCCCCCCCCATGTGTGGAAGCTGGTTAAAAGGATGGGTGCGCAGGGAAAGAAGAGCAGGCGTGCACTCATCTTCTTTCCCCACCCTCCTGTCCCTTTAGCTACCTCCCTGCCCCTTTCCAGGTCAGATAGCTTTCCCCAGGCAGCAGTCTGACTGGGAAAGGGGCATAGGAGGATGGGTCCAGGGGAAGGAAGACTGGGAAAGAGGATCCATCCCTCCTTGCCCCTTTTCCAGTCAGATTGCTGCCTGGGGAAGGCAGTGATCTGATCAGGAAAGGGATGAGGTTGGCACATGCACCCTTCCCAGCTGCTCCCTCTCTCCTGGGCTTTTTCCTGGAAGGGGTAAGCCTGGGAGGGAGGGGGAGTGCATGCACATGGGGCAGCCTTGACCTCAAGAAAAATCAAAACGGCAAGTGTCAAAGCCACAGATGTGGAGGGCCAACTCTATGTACATTAATAATGATGCATCTTAACGTTTTCTCTTTATTCTAGTATTCCACATATATGCCCTTGAGAGAGACACACACCTGCCGTTTCTTAGTGGTGAACTACAAATTATGAAACCTATTGCCTACTAAGTTTATTAGTTTCAAGACTTTGGCTTTTTCTTATTTCTGTGTTAGATTTTATTCTATTTCATGTTTAGTTTTGCAGAATTGGGTAACACTTATTGTATAGTGTAATACTGAGTATTGTATAGTGTGATTTTTTTAAAAAATATTGTCTCTATTTGAATTGCTTCATTTATTGCTGTCATCTGATATTC
This sequence comes from Sceloporus undulatus, assembly GCF_019175285.1. Classification (NCBI taxonomy): domain Eukaryota; kingdom Metazoa; phylum Chordata; class Lepidosauria; order Squamata; family Phrynosomatidae; genus Sceloporus; species Sceloporus undulatus. Next base: position 101,889,929 of record NC_056525.1, on the reverse strand, counting down.
TATGAACCTCTTTGGACACAGTTATGTGGAAAGGTAGCATACAAATAAACTGATAGTGGTGATAATATAAATGGAGTATTCTAGACTTAGATTTTTGTGGATGACCTACCATATACAAATAAATTCTTTCTGTGTATTAAGCATTTCCATCAGATGGTGTTACTTAAATTTCAAGTTGTAAATTAGTTGTATTTTAGTTCCCTGGCCTAAGAATGGTTGTGTTGATTGGTGAGCCATGAATCTTTTAAATAATTAAAGGTAATATGGGAAGACATGCTAGTTTTTCTATTAAACATGAATCTCAATGTTCCAATTCAGTCTTGGTGAGTGCTAGTAGAATGCAATAATTATTTTCGGGGGGTTTGGCCTTCTCCCCCCCCCCCCCCCCCCGGCTTTTAAAAAAATATACAGTGAATGGGTGCCAAGAAAATCATTTATGCACTTTACATGATGTGAAGATCATCCAAATGTGTAATGCAGATAATGTGTAAATCATCTAAATTAACCTAAAATGAAGGGTGTTTTTTTAAAGTAAAATCTACACATTGTGAAAAATATAGGCATAACTGTATAAGGCCAATGAAAAGTTTACACATGAAAGGATTCAAAAGATGTTTCCTTCATAATATGATTTTGCTTATCTATTGGGGATGCGGCAGCTAACAAGGCCAGTGCAATTTTAGGCTAGACGTATAATGTCTAGATCAAGGGAAGTAATAGTGCCACTCTATTCTGCTCTGGTCAGGCCCCACCTGGAATATTGTGTCCAGTTCTGGGAAACACAACTCAAAAAGGATGTTGAGAAACTGGAGCATGTCCAAAGGAGGGTGACTAAAATGGTGAAGTCTCTGGAAACCATGTCCTATTAGGAACGACTTAGAGAGCTGGGTATGTTTAGCCTGGAGAAGAGAAGGTGAAGAGGTGATATGATAGCCCTGTTTAAATATTTGAAGGGATGTCATATTGAGGAGGGAACAAGCCTTTCTTGATGCAAGCTACAAGAAAAGAGATTCCACCTCAACATTAAGAGGAACTTCCTGACAGTAAGGGCTGTTCGACAGTGGAACAAACTCCCTCGGAGTGTAGTGGAATCTCCTTCCTTAGAGGTTTTTAAACAGAGGCTGAATGGCCATTTGTCGGGGATGCTTTGACTTAGATTTCCTGCATGGCAGGAAGTTGGACTGGATGGCCCATGGTGGTCTCTTCCAACTCTATGATTCTATAATTCTATAGCTTTTATCTAGTGATTCAGTTACATTGTTTTCTGTCTCACATACTGTGCTTCACTCCACAGTACACCCAGTGAGAAATTGGTGTGTTTGCCAAGCATCCTTTGTCAAGATTCTTCCTAAAGGGACTCCCACCACTCACATTGCCAGTACTTGTGTACTGGATGCAAGAGAAATCAGGTTTAGACATGGCAATAGGTAGGCCACTTGTACAGAAATCTCTTCCCTTTTTAGCCAGGTTAGCATTTTGTTGTTGTTACATTTATTTATTTCTGTCCTGCCTTTTTCCTCAAAGCAGCTTAGAACAGTTAAAAGAGGCATAGCTAAAAAAATATACCAAATACAGAAATTAAATTTATAATTAAACTATTCATAAAATCAAAACCAGTTACAGTAAAAAAAATAACTCTTAAAATGCCAAATAAGCAGCATGTAGACATTACAGCACAATTCTGTTGAGTCATCAGCCTTCAAAAGTCTGCTGAAATTAAAATGAAACAAAACAAAAACTTAATCTGCCTGTGGAAGGATAGCAGGGAGGATGCTACCCTAACCTCTTTGGGAATTCGAGATCCTAAGAGCAGCCACTGAGAAGGCCCTCTCCTGTACTTCTACCAGGTGTACCTGTGAAGATGGTGAGACAGAAAGAAGGACCTCTATGGCAGATCTCAAAGCATGGGTAAGTTTGTAAGGGAGAATACAGTCCTTCAGATAACCTGGACTTGAGCCCTATAGGACTTCAAAGGTCACAACCAGCACCTTGAATTGTTTCCAGAAACAAACCAACAGCCAGTGGAACATGGGAATTGTGCGATCCCTGTAGCCAGTCTCACTTGACAATCTGGCTTCAAATCTTTGGATCAGCTGACATTTTAAGGAATGCACATGATGACATTTGCAAGGCCAACCATCTGCTGTAAAGTTTTCCTGGGCATATGGAATATAATGTTGGATACTACTGTTTCACGTTTTTCTACTCAGGATTCAAGCATTAAATCTTGAAAGTACAGGAATTGTTGGATAGGCCCACCTCGGGGATGTTTCTGCTTCTGGGCTGTAAACTGCATCTGGAACAGAGGCTCCTCATAAACCTGGTTTGATATGAGGTGCAAAACATCTAGACTGTAATGACTTCCAGCCATTGGAAGCCACATGTGATGTTGATTGGCCATGCTTCAAACCTGTGTTTTATCAAGGGAACATGCAGAATTTTCACTACTGTTGGTTCCAACGAGAGTAGACCTTTTCAATAAATTGTTGAATGGTTACGTCAACATAGGTAATTACTATTGATTCAAGGCTCTACTTTAAATAGGACTAGCAACAGATTCAGGTCATCAGGTTTAATATAAGAGGATCTTTATGACAAATCATCCTTCAAGCCCGGTGGCAATTATGTGACCCTCCAGATGTTAAGAGGGCAACTTCCCACATTCCTTACCATTAGCTCTCCTGGTTAGAACTCTTGGGAGTTGCAGTCCAACAGCATCTGGAAAGCTGCATGATTCCTATCCCTGTTTTAAGACCAGCTCAACCAAGTCTCATGAGCCATACCAATGCCAACGCCAGAGATATACAAATTTCACAATGTTGTGTAAACTTCCTGTGATTCAGATGCCAACATATCATTCAGCTCTTCCTCCTCTTTCTTCTTTAGGGTCATGAAAACTGGGTTAGGTTGCAAGGAACCCCCCCCCCCCCTTGGCAGAACTAGACATGATGATAACCTTGTCTTTCTCTTGTAAGGTAAATGTGGTAGCCGAAAAGGTAGTTGAAGAAAGAGAAGCAGAGGGTAGGTCAGGACTATTAACTTCTCATTTGGAAACCTTGGGGTTGTTGCAATACTTTTACCTAGCTCGTTTCTGAAACTAGAAGTAATTCACAGTTGGGCCAAAGTGGCAGCCATGGAGTTTATTTTCAGAGACAATTAGTGGCACATAGTATTAAATATTTCTCTATTAATTTCTTTTGAATCTTAATTATTTTATTGGAATGGAAATGGATTTAATTGGCATTGTTATCACTTGAGGTACACAAGATACATTGACACTATATCTTCTGAAATTGTTATTACTGTTTTTCATGTTGCTGTCCTACTCTTTGTATCCTCACAACAATCTTGGAAGTAGACTAGATGGATGAGGGCCCTTTTATACTACACAATTATAGTACTATGATGCTATTTTAACTGCCATGGCTGCATTTTATGGAATCCTGGGATTTTCACTTTAGGAAGGAGTACAAGTTGAGTCTCTCTTATTTGAAATGCTTGGAATCAGAAGTGTTTTGGGTTGTGGGTATTTTTGGATTTTGAAATATTTGCATGTATATAATGAGAGATCTTGGAGGAGGACACATGTCTAAACAAGAAATCCATTTATGTTTTGTATATACCTTACACACATCGCATGAAGTTAATTTATACATATTTTAAATAACTGTGCATGAAACAAAGTTTGTGTACACTAACCAATCAAAAAGCAAAGTTGTTACTATCTAGCCACCCATCTGGACAATTTGGGGTATTTCAAATTTCTGAATTCTGAATAAGTGATATCCAATCTGTATTTAGAAGTCTTAACAAGAGTACTCTAATGCCCCCCAAACTACAGATTCTAGGTTTACATCAGATTCAGCCATGGCAGTTAAAACGGAATTCTTGTCATCATCATACGTATTATCTTTATTTATAACCTGTGTTTCTCTCAAACAGGGACTCACAGTGCTATAATTGTGTAGTGTTAAATGGCTCTGAGTGTGTGCAATTTAGAATAATTGAGAAAGTTTTATGGTTGAATGGAGATTCAAACCCCATATTAAAGGCCAAAATCCGACACACACAACATTCAGTGTTCTTATGAATCTAATAGGAGCACTGTTGAAACAGTACCTTCCCACTCATGATGCCCAGAAACTGGTATTCAGAGCCATAGAACCTCTTACACAAGGGGCAATAGATAGCCAACATAATTAGCAACCATCAGTAACATTGTCCATTAACTTTTCTCATGACTTTAAAATAATCCAAATTGGTAACCATCGCTACATTTTGTTCTGGCAAAATCCACAATATAACTATGTGATACAGTATATCGGTTCTAAATCACCTACCATGTTTATAAATAAACATTTATGGGAGTATGGAGGAAATATTTTCACCAGAACCTTAGAAATAACACAAGATTTTAAAAATCTGAACAAATGTGAGCAGGCAGTTAATAATCTTGATGTTCATATCAGTCACATGTTATCCAGCGGTAGTAACAGTTGTGTGACTTTGATGTCTGAAAGTAGTGCATCTGGAAATTGTTGTCAGAATTCAAAGAGCCTTTTTTGTTTTGTTTTTGTTTTTTGTTCTATTAAGTACAAATGTTCCTAAGACCAAGCTTCCCTGAAGTCCCTTCCTGCACTTCAAGAGTAGGTAGATTTCATGTGAGTTCGATTCTTGAATAATCTTTTGCAATAGCAACGTGTGGCCACCTCACGATTCCTACCCCAATGAAGAGCAGTCACTGTGATTTGAAGAAATATGGAGATATGCAAGTACCTTTTTATGTTTTTCTCACAAATGATGCAGTTTTGCAATCAACATCATTCTTTCTGTAGTTGACTACTACAGTATATTTTTTAAAGCATCTTCTCACTCTGTTGAAGTATCTAGGCCAATACCAATTTATCTACCCATGCACCACTTTTCTATTAATAATACACAAAACTGCACACACTACTCATCATAAAACAAGCAGCATGAATAATAATAATAATAATAATAATAATAATAATTTATTTATTTATTTATTTATTTGTATCCCGCTTCTCCCTTTTTGAGGATCAAAATTCAAAAACAAATTACATAGTCAATAATAAAAAAAAATTCCCTTCATCTCCCTGACCCTCTTAACCTCCCCTTTCACATAACAAGTCATAGCAATAAAATCAAACAAAAACAATAACAGTTATTAAACAGAAATGGTTTCATTTTATTAGGCTATTAGTCTGGAAAAGCCCGCCGAAAGAGATCCGTCATCATCAGATAGGTGATGAAAGAGATCCATCATCAAATAAATGCTACCACCAATTGTTGTTGTTAAACTTTACAGTAGATACATCAGTGTGTGTGGCATTTTGTGTGTGTGGTACAGGAAAAGTAGATAGGTCTCTTAATCCAAAGGACTTAACAGATTCAGATTTTATGAAGCAGCACTTGAATGAAAATGACTTCTAAGATGCTCTGAACAAGATACTGTGTTGTCTTTAATTTTTATGTGCTTTTGTTACTTCTCAAGACTTTATTTAGAATTTCAATATCTTCATTCACAAGTCCATTCTTTAGCTTGTACTACTACTTGCCAAGAAACCCCTGTGACAGGTTCACCTTCAAGTAATAAATGACTTGAATGCTGAGGCCCTTAAGCACCAAATTGTGGTGGTTGAAACCTCCCTGAAGTCTTCTCGAACCCTGGACCCAGAAATAGTTCAAAACTGCTGCAAAACACAGTCCCTCCCCATTCTAATCTTGCCACTTACCTGAACCCATCCAAAAGCAAAGCAATAAATATATAAATGTTGAAATAGAAACTGGAAGTGGCACATCACTTCTGGTCATCAGATATGCTGGTGCAGAGGTGAAAATTGTTCCTCACCACCTCCACAGTTGCCCACCCCTGCTATTGAATAATTATGTACATAGGATGCTATAGGTACGTATTGAGGAGTAGCTGTTCTACCATTGCAGTTCTGTGAATACTGATTATGGTTAATAACTTAGGTCCAATGCAGCAGCCTGGGGCCCAAAATAGGGCTCAGGAGTGTGGAGCGTCCACATGCTCCCGAGCCCTACCGTGCCATCCAAGCACCATCATGGTTCACCCCTGTCCACACAGGGCCACCATGATGATGCAGGCACAGCACCGCATCCACGCGCCATGTGTTCATCATCATTGCACACGAGGGCACCAATGGCACCCAGCACGCTCCTTAAGAACTCACTGGGGGTGGGTTCGTTTTAGGGCTCCTGAAGGCCACACAGTTTGGGTTGCTGTGACCTCTGTGTGAGGGAGAGAGGAGCAACGTCTCACCGCCACTTTCTCCCCATCTGTTGAGCCCCTTATTCAGCTCCCACCTCCATGTTAAACACTTTGGTCATAAACTACCTGGTAGATCAGAAGGAGTATTTCCTTTTCATTCAGCTTGGTACTAATAAGATTGAACTAGTGCTTGTGTATCCTTAAAGGTAATGAATGGTTAATTCAAATGTTCCAGTTCTGGAGGTTTAGCTTAACCTCAGTCCAGTAATTAATGGAAGAGGTCATCTATGATTAAATCAGCAGCAGATTAATTACCCAAAATACTTGGTTTGAAGACTGTAAACTTAATAAGGCATATGTTATCTTAGTTTTGCAGCAGTACAAAGAGATATTTTAGATGTACATCTTTTTGAAAAACAACTAAAAATGAGAAGCTATACATGAGATATTACTGATTGTTATGAGTAGATATATTTTGAGTATCTTGTGATAAAGTAAAAATAGTGACAAGAATATAGTTAATGAGATGCAATCTGTGGGCCAAGTGTGAGCAATTTTACCTTGTAAATTAATCTTTATTTATATTCATCTATGAATTATGAACACTGGCAAAGCATTTTGTCAATGTGCTATGAATAGAACAATCAAGATTATTGACCCTTAGCTATTCAAGGTTTTCTGTTTAAGAAAATGCGTTATCCCATAGCGTCAAGGGTGGCTTAAGACATTTTGCTGCCTTTCCTCTCTGTCATCCATATAAACTGAGAAACTGCATAATGAATATAATTCTACCCACAACCTATTTCATGAACTTATCTGTAGAATGTTTTTTCCTCTGTAATTATACATACTCTTCTTGTCATGAGTTGCCCCAAGCAATGATCGAGACAGCAACTTTGAACAATGCTGTGAGAGCCCTTTGATCATATTGTTTGAGCTGTGGAGAAACCAGTCTTAGTGCCCAACAGATACAGAAAAGAGATCTGCGGGTAGTATCCGGGTTGCTGAGACAGAATATGTCAACTCAAGAACAGGGTTTCCTTTGCTGTTTCTCTTTTCATGCTAGTAGGTCCCCTCAGGCCTATTTGGCAGGGGCTAATAACAGTTAACAAATATGGAAAACAAAATGATGATCAACCGGCTGGAAACAATATGCATCCCCAGACACAAAAAGCTGCAGCAGCTGTGGAACTATGGCATTAATTTCCCATGCAAGCAGAGTTATGCTCAAAATTCTGGAGCATAGATTCCAATCATACATGGCGAGAGAAATCCAGAGGTGCAAGTGGGGTTCAGGAAAGGAAGCGGTACTAGGGACCACATCACAAACATACAATAATTGCTTATGGAGTGTGCCAAGGAATTCCAGAAAAAAATCAGCATGTGCTTCATCGACTATAGCAAAGCATTTGATTGCATAGATCATGAAAAGTTATGCTGTTAAAGACATGGGAATACTATTATATTTGATAGTCCTGATGAGGAATCTGTACTTAAGACAAAAATCTACTGTCAGAAGAGAATATGGAGAAACAGAATGGCTCCCTGTAGGCAAAGGGATCAGACAAGGCTGCAATTTATTATCCCGTTTGTTCAACTTGTATGCAGAAAATAACATAAGAAGAGCAGGTTTGGACTCAAAAGGAGGAGGAAAGAGGATAGGAGGAAGGAACATCAATAATCTAAGATATGTGAATGACACCATAGTACTAGTAGAAACATCACAGACTTGGAGAAATTATTAAGGAAGGTCAAAAAAGAATGTGAAAGTGGAGGCTTGGAAATGAACATAAAGAAAACAAAAAATAATGACCACAGAGGACCTACATGCCAGCCATGGAATCAGAAGAAGATTAGGAATGAGAGGGAAAGCAATGAAAGAACTAGACAAGAATTTAAAGATTAAAGATATACAACTGAGCACTAACACTTGTTCAGTCCATTGTATTCCCCATCACCATGTACGGATGTGAGAACTGGACAGTGAAAAAATGAACTCATTTCAGATGTGTTGCTGAAAAAGAGTACTAAGGATACCATGGACAGCCAAAAAGATAAACAAATGGGTCATTGAACAGATCAAGCCTGAAATCTCTCTGGAAGCCAAGATGATCAAAATTAGTCTGTCGTACTTTGGCCATATCATGAGAAGGCATGACTCATTAGAAAATACAATAATGGTAGGAAGATAGAGGGTAGTAGCAAAGGAGGAAGACTGCATGCCAGATTCAGTTAGGGAGGTCACAGGCCTGAGTTTGCAGGACCTAAGCACAACAGTAGAGCACAAGGGGTCTTGGAGATGTCTCATCCACAAGGTTGGCATGGGTCAGAGTCGGCTCAGGAGCAGTTAACAACAACAGTTATGACAATAACAAGTGACTGGGAGATGCCATGGTAATTTTCCACAGTTCTCCAGTGTGCCCAATCAAATGTCTGCATGGCACTGGAAGGTTAAAATGGAGGTTTTAATTGGAAGATGGCCAAGGGAGGTATAATTGCTGCTTGGCTGCAAGACTCTGTCAGCAGCCCTACTATGCTGGCTGCTGACTATCAGACCTATTCAAGAATTATCACACTCAGCCATCTGACTGGAAACTTCAGAGCAAGGACATGCCAACTCATAATTTGCAAAAGTCATGTCCATGTATGAACAGCTATTCCATATGGGACACAAATTAGCTAACTTGTTTCAGTAGGATGTAAAAGGTTAGCTGGGTACTAAGAACACTGCTTGGGAGTACATGATGTTTGTGTAGTTTCATTCAGGATGAAGGTTATTTAACATGTGTGATGTTTATTGAACTGCACTCCAGGCGACACACCCCTTTGGTCTTTAATAATAAACAGAAGTTGCAAATTTAATAACATTGTAGTCTTTAATAACACTGTAAACCAATGAGACACAATCACCAGAAGAAAGTATAAATTCTAATATCCTAAAACTAAGTTATTTAATTTTCCACTGAAACTGAGTTTTAGTCTGGACAAATAAAGGAGCAGATTGAAAGTGCCAAAATACCATAAGAGTGTCTGCTGTTGTCTGGCCCAACCAGAAGCCGGAAATTCTTGTCAGATCCTGTCTCCTGAGATTGTTAGCCAGCTCTGAGCCTTGCCTGTTGCTGGTTATTAGAGAGCAAGGAATGTAGCTCAATGTAGCATCTCTGAAATGTAAAAAATAGTGGACAGATAAACATCTTCTTTGCTTTTTTAAGGAAATAGCCTTTTTGTTTTTCCTTCCTCCTTAATAGCATGTGGCATAGCGTGCTTGAACTGCAGCATCTGACTTTGTGTTTGCTACTGTTGTGGCTTCATTCTTTCAGCTCTTTTCTTTATCTCTCTCACTTTTTTTTACTTCATTTTATTGTTCACCAATATGTACAAAGTTCTTTGTCAAATATATACAATTTTCAGTTTTTGTGATTACAGGAAGTTTAAATTACAAAAATCAAAAAAGTTTCAGGTTACATCAATAGATATATAATATTAAACTAATATTAATAATGAATTTATTTGACTCCAAGTAGTGAATTACTAATAACAAAATCCATCAGCTCGGCCCTCCTTATACGCGGATTGTGCCATGCGCGATTTGAGCATACACGCATGGCAAACCCCAGAAGTTTGTCCTCCTTCCCCCTCCTCCCCTCTTCCCCCCTCCTCTCCTAACTTCCCCCACCCCCTACCTACTTACCACCTACCTACCTTCCCACCCTCCCTCCCTGCTTACCTGAGTTGCCCGCCACCACGTTCTGTTGCTGCTGCCTGCCCATGGTGGCAAAATCCGGGTGCTGTCCTGGAGGCCAAGAGACTCCGGCTGCACCCGGACCCTTATGGTGGGCAGCAGCGGCGAGAGGAGCGAAGGTTGACCTCGTCCTCCTCACCGCCGCTGCCACTGTACAAGGGCCGGATGCAGCTGGAGGTTCTCTTGGCCTCCGGAGCAACACCCAGCTGTTTTGGGGTGGCGGCCGAGGGCACGAGGGAGAAGAGCTTGGCCCGTCCCCTCGCTGCTGCGCGCCACCACAAAAGACCCTGGGCAGCCTGGAGGCCTCTTGGCCTCCAAGCCGCACCGGCCCTTTAACAGTGGCAGCGACGAGGAGGGCGAAGCCTGGCCCGCCTCCTTGCCACCTGCACCGCCAAGAAGGGCCTGGTGTAGCCTGGAGGCCTCTTGGCCTCCAAACTGCACACGGCCCTTTAACACGGTGGAGTCGGGGAGGACCAGGCTTGCCTCGCCCCGCCGGGGAGAGAGAAGGCCGGGGGCAGCCTGGAAGCCTCTTGGCTTCCAAGCTGCCTCTGGCCCTTTAAGAGCGCGAGGCGAGGAAACTGGTCCTCCTCGCCTCAGCCACTCTAAGGGCGGAGGCAGCTTGGAGGCCAAAAGGCCTGCAGGCTGCACCCGGAATTTCGCGCGGTGGCGGCAAGGAGGACGAAGCCAGGCCTATCCTCCTCGCCGCTGCCACCGGAAAAGCCAGGTGGCAGCCTTGCAGGCCACTAGCAGCACCCGGCCTTCCCGCGGTGGCGGAGGAGGAGGGCACGGTGATGGAGCAGGTAAGCAGGGAGGGAAGGGTGTAGGGAGGGAGGGTAGGTAGGTAGATAGATTGGTGGGAGGGAGGGAGGAAAGAAGGAAGGAAAGAAGGGAGGAGGGGGATTTTGTCCCCAATGGCGGCGCGCATGGACGCGCGCCACCATTGGGGACAATGGGACTTGAGCATACGTGGATTTTGGCATACGTGGGGGGTCCGGAACAGATCCCCGCGTATACCAAGGGCCCACTGTATATACAAATGTGTGTGTGTATCCAAAGCTCTTTTCTTTCTCCAGGCCACTAATTTGGATGTGACGTGTAAAAGCAAAGTTAGACAGCAGCAAGGCTTGAAATGCTATTTCTGACTTGAAAATGATTAGATTAGTAGAGGAAATTTTATATTTGTACCAGGAGTGTAACAGTGATAGAACCGGACTTTATGGGTGGATTGGTAGGTTTTTCTTCTTTTTCTTTGGCCTTTGAAAGCATTTTCATAGTAGTCAGGGTGCATCTACACTGTAGGAATAATCCAGTTTCACACCACTTTAAAGTACTGTAGCTTCATCCTATGGAATCCTGGTATTTATGGTGTCACAAGGTCTTTAGCCTTCTCTGCCAAAAAGTGCTGGTGCCTAACCAAACTACAGATCTCAGGATTCTGTAAGATGTAACTATGGCAGTTAAAGTGGTGTCAAGCTGCATTATTTCTACAGGAAAGATGCTCCCTCAGACAATAAAAAAGTATCACAAATGCTTGATTGAGAGAGTAGTTTGGTGAAGGAGAAAGGAGCACAAAGAAAAGAAGAGAGAAGGTGGATTAATGAGAGAAAGCTAACGGTAACATATTGATTGGAATGAGCCATCCAATTATTTTGCTCCAGACTTGTAGTAGTAAAGTGCTGTCGAAGAAATTCATGAGCTGGAACTAAAAATACAAAAATAAGATCTCCGTCCATGTCTCTGCTTATCCAGATTATTAAACAACCGTGAGCTCCCATGTTGCATACTTTACTTTAATTGAAACATTTCAGCATCTGTACACAAACAGTCCTAGTTTTATATACTTTGAAATTAAATAGGCTCATTAGACTAAAAGTTACCATAGGAGAAAATGTTCTGTGCTTTGTAAGTCTCCGCTTCCATGAGGTATGTTAGTTCCAGATGTTAAACTGTTTTTTTTCAGAAGCCTTGTTAAGACGCCAGACCATTTTGATTTTCTGAAGGAGTTTCCAGACCCCAGCTGATTATCACAACATGTAGGAATTCAGACTCAGGATTCGACTATGAAGTCATTTCAGCAGCTGCAACAAATATGTGTGAAAAGGCAAGCTCCTGGAACTATCCTCCAATGCCCTTAAAAGGTTTTTAGAAAGTGAATACTTTTTTCATTCTTCATAATACGCTTCACTCCTGGTATTTCATTCACACTTTTGTTAACTATTTTGGTAGCATACATTACATTTCATTTATCATGGAGCAGGCTTACTATACATGTTACAATTCAAATTATAGTAATCTGTAGAAAGTGTCTGATGCTTAAATTAACCATTCATATTCTCATTGTCAAAACTAAAGGATCACATCAAGATCTCATTAGATTTGGCTTGTTCCTCTTGTAAAATAATAAATGTGAAGACTGGATTTTGACTGAAGATGCAGAAAACTTGCTTTGCTTTTCAGCCAGTTTTCCATTATATCTGAAATGGCAAACTGTGGCTTAATGGTAGTTAATGATTAAGCCAAGAAGCAAAAGCCATTTTGACACTAAGGTGTAGAGATATATGGTAAAATATAATACACATAAGGTTGGAGAAGAAGAAAGACAGAATACAAAATATTGAAGATAATCTTATGTCCGTTAGAATACAGAAAAAAATGTTCTTTTTCTTTATTTTTTAATTGAGATTGTGTGTGTGTGCGTGTATAGCTAATTTTTTTTTTTTAAAGGAGCAAAGAGAAGACATCTAATTAAAGTTAGGCTGCTGCCATGCTGCACAATTAATGTGGTTTCACACCACTTTAACTGTCATTGCTCTAACCTACGGAATCCTGAGACTTGTAGTTTGTTAAGGCACCAGCACTCTTTGGCAGAAAAGGCTAAAGACCATGTAAAACCACAGATCCCAGAATTCCATAGCATTTGACCATAGCAGTTAAAGTGGTATCAAAATGTATTAATTCTGCAGTGTGGCAGCAAGCCTTAGTTGGTATCCAGGAGCCACCTCCCAGGTCCTTTGCCAGCCCACATGCATTGATGCTGAGATTAAGTTTTTTAAATGCGGTAAATTGAGTCTGGAAAAAAACTGGAGAGGAATACAGGAAATACTAGTGGTTTAGCAGCAGCAGTCTCTGGATATCATCCACTCAGGAGGAACACCTGGTGTTTTTTCAAAAGGCTTATGGTAGCAGTATTTTGTCCTGCAATATATATTTAAACAATGCTGCTACCAAAGGTTTATTTATTGACAAAGTGAGACCTATGGGTGTAGCAAAAGCAGAGGGATATTTATTAGCCGTTCATAAAGTACAAATCTAAATGTAAATTTCTCAGCTGTTAATAGGTAAAATATTGTATCATATAAAAGCATGACAGCCAGCGTAGTGTAATGGTTGAGTGCAGGACTATGACTCTGCAGACCAGGGTTTGAATCCCTGCTCAGCACTGGGTGACCTTGGGCAAGTAACGCTTTCTCAGCCTCAGAAGGTGACAGTGGCAAACCCCCTCTGAAGAAATTTGCCAAGAAAACCATGATAGGTCAGAAACTACTTGAAGACACACAGCAACAATGGAAAAAGTAAATGTTTACATCATTACCAAAATCAGTACAGCTGAAGGTCCTGTTGGGATAAAGCCATCTTGTCAGGCACACTGGGAAACATCTGTACAGTATAATCTTGCTAGCTTCCAAGTACAGAGTCCAAGATAGAGAGAGTTTAGAATTTGTCATAGTAATTGATAATGTTGTTTCTCAATTGATATTTCCCTGTCTGCACTTTGCTTGCTAATTACTGTAATCGGATCCGTTAAGTCATCTTGCCATGATTATGAAGTTTCACTGGGGAGAAACCAGCCTGCGTTTGAGGACAGGTGAATGTCATGCTGTCATAATTTTTTGGACTGAGGTATGTGTGTGATGAAAGAGAGAGAGAGAATTAATAGTGGACAGTGAAATGAATACTAATGATATTTGTGTCTTTGCTTTAATTTACTACTGAATGTGACAAGTTGTGATTTTACAAGCTGAGGTTAGGGAGAGTTTTAAATTTAGATGCAGCGCACAGAGAACTGCAGGTGTCAAAATATGACAGAACAAACATAGAAGACATCTTATTAATGCAGGGTAACTGAGAATGTCTTATTTAAGTTCTGAATTATCTTGGTAAATAAATTAGAAATGGGCTTTCTGGGCTGGCATTTGAAAAGTTACTAGATTTTCTTCTGTCTACCTATGTGCAGGGATGAAAATGAAATAATTTTCTTCTGGTGTTTAGCAACATTGTATGTTTTATATTTAGATAAATCTGATTCACAAGTACTGTAGCGGATTTGAAAAAGAGTATTTTGGATGGCCTGCAGTTATGATGATTTCAAAATCACAATCTACAAAAATTCATAGATATGATTTATTATATGGTCTTTGTGAAACTATATACACATAACTAAAAATGTAAAGAGCACTAGCAGCAAAACATTAGTAACTCAAAATTATCCACCAGAGAGTTTGCCTTCATATGAAGTTCTTACAAAGTTCTAATTTCTTTTCTACTGCTTTGCCTCCTCCCCTTTTTAGGATTGCTTTGTTTTTCTTTTTGTTTTGAAGTGTGGAATTAGGACCACCCCCATTTGCCAAATCACATAGAACTAAAACATACATGTTTAAAATTATATATACCGGTAACATAGTGGCTTGCAGTGAAGTTTTATATACCCTCCTGCATTTCATGGATGAACACCAGGATGCATGTGGCCAAGCAAAACCAGACTGTGGTCAAATGGCAAAAGTTATTAATGAGGAAGAACACACAAGCTAGGAGAGGCTGTAGCAGCATGCTTTTTCCTGAGCCTACTGGGAAGGACAAGAATCTGCTACTTCTTTCTTCTCCCTCCCTGTTCAGTTATTTGAGTGCAATCTAATTTCATACGTTGTATTCAGTTTGCTGCAACTGAAGTAAGCTGAGGGCAAAGGGGGAATATGGGAGTAGAAAGAAAGCAGCTAAAAAAGTGGGACAACAGAGGATTAATGGAGTATATGGTCTTCTGGAGGATGGTAGGTAATGAGGGCATGACAAAATTGCATTTTAAAAATGTAACAAGTAGGTGGGGGCATCTAGTTTTAAATGTTAGTTTTAAAAATGCACTTTTATACACTTTTAGACAGGATTGTAACAAGTGGAAACATCATTTACAAAGGTAGAGACATTGAATGGCATGTTACTTTTAGTTACTTTTACAATTTATTTTATTTATTTTTATCTATTTTATTTTCTTATATCCCACCTTCCTCCCAATATAGGGACTCAAGGCGGCGAACAACAAGTATAAAACAATACACTTTAAAAACAGTACAACAATATTAAAATATATAAATATAACATTTAAAAATAATTAAACTATTTTAAAATTAAAACAGTTATAAATTAAAATAAAATATGTTAAAAATACAAACCATTAAAAGTTATATTGCACAGCATTAAAAACCTAGTACTTATTGTCTTAAGAGGCCTGACTGACTTAAAAGGCCTGAGTGGGAAAGCACTCCTGGTCAACTGCTGATAACTGGGCTTCTACACTCAGTGCTGAATCCAGAAGTACCCCCAAACTACAAACCTGAGTTTTCAGGGGGAGTGTAACCCCATCTAACACAGGCAGTATCCCTATTCCCGGATCTGTCTTTTGACTGACCAGGAGCACCGCTGTCTTGTCTGGATTGGTTTCAGTTTGTTTGCCCTCATTCATTCCATTACAGCAGCCAGATCCGGTTTGGGACAGAAACAGCTTCCTTAGAATTAGATGGAAAGGAGTGATAGAGCTAGGTATCATCTGCATACAGATGACATTCCTGTACTCCAAAACTCCAGAAAACCTGTCCCAGTGGTTTCATGTAGATGTTAAAAGGCATAGGGGACAGGACTAAGCCCTGAGAGACTCGGCAGACCAATGACCAAGGAGTTGAACAGGTATCCCCCAGTACCACCTTCTGAGAACGCCCCTTCAAGAAAGAACAGAGCCACTGTAGAACGAGCTCCATCCCAGAGACACGACTCAGAAGGATACCACAGTCGACGATATGGAACGCCTCTGAGAGGTCCAGTAGAACCAACAGGGACACAATCCCCCTGTCTAGTTCCCTGCGTAAGTCATCCACCAAGGCAACCAAAGCAGTTTCTGTCCCATAGCCAGTTCTGAAACCAGACTGACATGGATCTAGATAATCCATCTCATCCAGGAACGCCTGGAATTAGGAAGCCACCACATGCTCCAGCACCTTGACCAAAAATGGATGATTGGAGACTGATCTGCGATTACCTAGTACAGTAGGATCCAGGGAGGTGTTTTTCAAAAGAGGTCTTAACAGCCTCCTTCAGGTGTGTAGGGACCCTGCCTTGCTATAAAGAAGCATTAATCACTTCCCTTACCCACTCCATCAGTCCTCCTCAGTCCTGTTTAATAAGCCAGGAAGGTCAAGGGTTTAGTATACAGTGGTGCCTCGGGATACGAAATGATCGGGTTACGAAATTTCTGGGATACGAAAAAGTTGGATTGGCAAAAACTGTTTCGGGTTACGAAATATTTTTTGGGTTACGAAATTCTTTTCGGCGCGAAATTCAAATGCTGCAAAGTGCAGCTATAGGCTCCAGTGCTAACGGAAAAAAGTATTTCGGGTTACGAAATTTTCGGGTTACGATAGGAATGGCGGAACGAATTAATTTCGTAACCCGAGGCACCACTGTACATGTAGTTTACTTAAGAAAAGAGCACTTTTATGCATTTTAGAGGCATTGTTAACGTAATTTTCCAGGATTTATACCATTTTAATTCCACTCCCTCCTCCCAAAAGGTAATGAGCAACATAACAGGTTACTGTTTAAGCAGTGTAACAAGTAATGACACAAAACATTAATCTCCCAAACATTTCAGTGAGTAATAGGGAATGAATTACTTCTTTAAAGTAACATACTAAGTTCTGCACTGAAATCTGCTTCAGCATCCAAACAGCCCTTTCCGTAAACTCTTTAGTATAAGGCTCCTTCTGCTCTGTGTGTACCACAAGAAAAGAGAAAAGCAAGGCATACACAAACAAACAAACAAACCAGAGAACACATGCTTTTGAACTCATAAAATTTTAACCTGGTAGAGAATTTTATTTGCTGTTTCTAGATAAATAGAAAACAAGATTTTCCTGACAGATTTTTATATCAGTGTCCAACAAACAATGATGTCATGAAGGAAGAAACATGGAGGTCTTGATCACAGATGACACGATTATTTTGTTTTGTTTTATCTGAGCCTCAGTAAATTTCCTAATTAACAAATGCTGTAACTGGAGAAGAGGAGGGCAGAGGGGTGGAAGAGCAGATCCAAGGAAGATTTTTCTTAATAAGCTTGGTTATTTATGTCTTTAAAGAATTCTGTATTGTCTGTGCTCTTGTTGCTTACTTGGCATCTGCTTATTGACCACTCACTTGTTGATATGATAGGAATGTAAGAACCTTTCTGTATCTCACCAAGTAAAGAGGCAATGTAGTCCACCTTTGTGTTTCCAGCAGTGGGCAGCTTTTCAAATACCCTCAAGGAAGACTTGAAGGAAACATCCCATGCCTGCTCACTACACATGCACACACACACAAATGGCACACACACATCCCACACCCAGCAACTCATATTCAGAGGTGCACTGAACCTGAACATAGATTTAATTGTCACAGCTTAGAACTGTTGAAAAACCTTCTCCTCAACGATTTTATCACAACTAAGAGAATTATATATAAAGAGTAACATGGGTATAATGCATTAAATAACTGAAATAACAGGGTCATCCTAGAATCTTGTACTTTGAGGGAGGAAATCTTGCTTTCACTACAACATGCATTTTTAAAAAAATTACATCAGGTTGCCCCATGCTTTTTTCTGTACAACACAGTACTGTTCCAAAGTTCAAAGAAAATACCTATATACGAGGGAGGGATACAGTTCACCCATAGCGTTTGTTTTGCAACCCCTAGTTCCTCCAGATTCCCCTGGATCTATCTATCTTTGTTAAAAGAAGGGCATGTGGGTGAACTGCCTCTTCTGGTAGCCTCCAGGAGCAACAATTCAATTTTCAGTAGGTCCCCTTGCACTGTTAAACATCAAAACATACTCATTCTTCAAAACCAGCTGTTAGTAATTTTGTTTTTCTTTATTTTCTCCCTTTCCCTTATAGCTGCAAGTTATTTTATTACAGTCATAGACTAGCACAGGTAAAAAGGGCATACAGAATAAAAGAAGGTAAAAACACAGGTTAAAAACAGTATTTAAAATATCCTTTAAAAATCCAGTGTGGCTGGACAAGATTGGTATTAGCCTATTGCGAATGCCATTGCCTGACAGATCTTAACTGCAGTTGCACAGAATCTGGTAACATTATATGTTATATGAAAGTTTATGTTGAATTAACAAAAATTTTGCGAACTGCTGAAAAGTTTGCAGAGTTTCTCCTTGAGAGCACATTCTTGTGCATGTCACATTGTTAATGTTCTACATTAATATATTCAAAAATATAAGCTGACAGAATAGTCACCAGTTATCTTTGAAAAGCTTTAATTTACACATAAGGAAAGGCTGCCATGTGGCATGGTTAAGAAATGTAGGCCATTGAATTAAATTAACAGAATGTAATTAGAAAACGCAAGTGATATTAATGTTAATAATATTTTACTGCAAGATTTTATTATATGTATGTTCCATTTCTATAGAAACTTTAATCTAACAAGAATACAACTTACCTTCTACCAGTTTAGCACAATGGGCGTACTTTTGCATCAATGCAGCAAAACATCTGGGTGATTATGTAGGTTTGCCCAGAATGGCAAGCCCTGCCTTGGAGACAAACTTGATGATTCAATAAACTAAGGTGAGCAACCTGTAGCCCTCTAGTCATGGACTGCAACAGCGTAAGGAGAAAAGAAAATTAAATGTACCGGTGCCATTTTCAGAGGTACCTGCACATATCCTTTAGTTATCTTTAAATGTGTGTTCGTAAGTATGTAGGTGTCTTGGGTCCTAAAAATAAATTGTGTTAACATACCATTAATATAGAAGAACATTTGGAAAAAAAGCTGGGCTTTCTCTTTTTTGTGCTTGATAACTAGAATTCTTTATAACAAACTACTGTCATTGCATGTTGTTTGATCATTAATACTGAATCATTGCTTCTCATGAGCGTACAGACTTACTCAGTGGTGGAGGTTAATTGTTTAGTAACTTATTATGTCAACTCATTTGACTTTACATCTCGGTTTTCAGATTTTTAAACATCTCCACCAATGACACTTCCTTTTTGAAGTGGTGGGTTTGCATGCTCCCATGAAGTAAAAAACCATGTTGGTGGCAGCAATGCTGCTAGTAGGGTCTCTTATGTCACATATGTTTTTGCTGAGGAGCAGGATTAAGTGTGCCAAACAGCTACTGGGCATTAGCAGTTGTGTGTGTGTGTGTGTGTGTGTGTGTGTGTGTGTGTGTGATATAGAGACTGATGGATGATCTCCCAGAGACAACAGCAGTGGCACCATAGTTAACGCTTATTAGTACTGGGCAAACAGAGGCATGGTAAGCCCCTTTTGAATGTCTTTTACCATAAAAGAAAACCCTATGACTATACAGTCCAAAATGAAACAAGAGACAATGCCAGAAGATCAAACTCATGAGTCATATAGCACTCACCAAGCTACTGGGGTACAGCAGAGGACAACTATGAGTAGCACTGTGGCTAATAATGCAAGTGGACTCAAGCCAATAAGACATATAGCTGTTAACGTGCTCAGAGGTAAAAAGAAAGTTCAAAGCTGCACAACACGTAATAAGAACATGGAATACATAACTGCATGTGTTCACCCTAAGGCTTGATGGATGAACAGGGAACTACAGTAAATGGTGGCCATGAGATGTGTGTGGGGAGGCAACCAGGTATGGACGAGGCTGAGAAAACACACGTATAACAAAAAGGATGTAAAGGCAAGAGTTAAGGTACAGCATTAACTCTTACCAAAAGGGAACCATTTCTTTCTGTGAGTAGAGTGGTGAAAAGCAAGAGCTTAATCCTTCCTGAAAGAACCTAAAGGAAGCACCAATCCCCTCTACTCTCTCCATGCTTCTTTGAGAGGGAATGCTAGAGAGCCACCACGGCCCCCATTTTCCCTCCCAGGCATTCAGAAAGACCAGAAGGAGCATCGCAGTAGAGAAAGTAGAGGAGGTTGGTGCCTCTTTTAGGGTCTCCTGGGGTGGACTAAGTTATTGCTTTTTGCCACTCTACTCAGAGAAGGGAATGGTTCCTTTTTTGATAAGAGTTAAGGTATAGTATTTGCATTGACCCATGGATAGGTTGACCCAGGTTTTTTTTTGGGGGGGGGCAACTTTTGGACAAAAACTTACAGACTAATACATGAGTATATACATTACCTGGGATAGGGCCCATTAAACTCAGTGTGACATTTTTCAAAGTGGATTTGTCTAAGATTGTACTGTAATGCGAAAAATCTATACATATTCACTCACAAGTGA
This sequence comes from Sceloporus undulatus, assembly GCF_019175285.1. Lineage (NCBI taxonomy): Eukaryota > Metazoa > Chordata > Lepidosauria > Squamata > Phrynosomatidae > Sceloporus > Sceloporus undulatus. The sequence goes on along the minus strand of NC_056525.1, from coordinate 101,869,394 downwards.
GCTTTAGTCTTAGGTAAGAACGGTCCAAGTGATTTTTTAAAATGATCCAAAAGTAAAGGTGTTCTTACTGGGTTTTGCACCATTCATTTAAAATTATCCTGTATAAATCTTCCTCTAATACTGTATTCATGTGGGCATGAACGCAACCTTCCAGCCCACATGATTTATATCTGTAGCTTTTCATAATGTTTTTAGAAATGGATATTAATCAAACACAACTATTTCATCCTCATGCTTGTGTTATTAGTCTTTATTTGCTACCTTGCTCTTCCCTGCCCCAACATTTTTCTCTCTGCTTACATTGTGCATTTAATTAATTGATTATGTGTCAAGACCATTTTATTTTATATTATTTTAAAACTATTTTTGTACAGATCCTAACCCATTTTAATTTTTTAAGATAAACAGTAAAGATAATGAATAAAATGGGTTACTTAGCAGTAATTGCCACCTGAAAGATATTTCAGCCCTTTAAGCTAGTACTCTCTGAAATAGAGTATGTTTTCTGAATACCTTGTGTCAAGCTCAGAACAAACAACACAGAGGCACCAATACTGTACAAAAGTGAAATCTGACATCTCTGTTTTATAAAAAGAATGCTCCTGTATGGGTTGATTGTTATCTGCATCTTCAAGTGGGTTTATTAGCAATTTAATGGAATATTGGTTATTCACAGGCAATAATAGCTCCAGCTGAAATGTCCATTATGCTCTCTTTTTCCCATGCACTTTGGAATGAGCAGAATGTGACAGCTGAGCTTTCAGCAAGCTTCATGAATTTTAAATACTTTTCATTGCAAAAAAAAAATGGGGCACATAGTGTGTGATCAATGGTGTACTTGGAGCTAGCAGTCATTCTGAGTATTATGGGATATTAGGTGTCTCAAAGATAATGAATGCTTGGCTTATGCAGGTGCATTCTTGGCCTACCGTGCATGTCCAGGCACAATAGACTGTGTTTCTCAGTCCAGCATCCAACAATTGGCCATTTTGTGAGCAGAAAACTATTTAGAAGGTTGCTTTCTCAGCATATTTATGCAAGATTTACATTTTCCAACACTGTCTTCTCTGGCCAGCCAAATCTTTACTGGAATGTTGGATGCAAGCTAATTATCAGCAAACATTCTCCGCCTCATCTTCATATTATATGTTTAGTCTTTCATGTGTCCTTCCTTCCTTCCTTCCTTCCTTCCTTCCTTCCTTCCGTTACCCATCTTTATCATTAAGGCTTCAAACTTGTAATTTTTCTTAAACACATTAAGAAAGAGAGAATAAATCAGAAAGAGGGTGTAGATATTCATACAGTTACATATGTTGATATATAGGGGAATTTTTTTAGAAATAATAGCCATAATTTTAAATAGTTTTAAATGCAATATGTGTCACCAAAGAAAATTGACAAAGTGAACTGCATGCCAGTTGACTACTGGTCAGATGCTAATGCTCTCACTTTTTTATGGTTCTTCACCTTTAATTTTGCCTTGGATTCTGCAGACATTTAAGTGGACAACCGATGGCTCTTAAATATAAGAATATAAAATCGGACACAGTAGTTACTATATAAACATATAAATCAGTTATCTGCCATTGAATATGCACTGCCACAAATGGTAATACAAAACACACCCAAGTGTTGTGTGTTGTTTGAAAGAGCTGCAAAATTAGATTCCGATTTTGCAGCTCTTTCACAAAGCACTTTTCAGATTTGATGGAGATAAAAAACAGCTTCAGAAATTGTGAAGAAAATGTCTGAAAATGAAATAAAAATGATTATTTAAAAAACCTTCCTTGATTATGGATTTGTGGGTCCTTTTGACTTCCTTATCTTGGGATTCAGATATGTAACAGTTTAAATTACAGAAAACACATGGGTGTTATGTACATCTGCACAAAAATGCAGCCCCAAGTTTGTAGATGGCAGCAACCATCTGTAGATGAAACACAGAAAATGAGAATTTTGCAATTGGAAGTGAGAACAGTAATGTTAATTTGGGTATATGTTGCAAATGTATGTGTTGATTCCAAAATCATAAACACCAGAGCTGCTCTGATTTCCATTTCATCAGGAGTGCTAAGAAATGGGCAAACATGTTGAAAATGATGATGAGACATCAGAGCCCCCTAAATAATGTCCTTCAGAATATGCTTCTTTCTTTGCATGAGAACCAGTTATAGTGCTTTGACTGTTGGACTATGACTCTGGAGACCAGGGTTTGATTCCCCGCTCAGCCATGAAATCCACTGGGTGATTTTGGGCAAGTCACATACTCTCAGTCTCACGGGAATGCAGTGGCAAAACTCCTCTGAACAGATCTTGCTAAGAAAACCATGTGATAGCTCTGCTTTAAGGTTGGCACAAGTTGGTACAATAACAAACAGTCATTTCAATTTTGGGGTTTTTTTTAGCGATGGTACTATAAATTTTGCTTGAATTATTGCTGGTGCTGCTTTTTTCCTTTAACAGCACATGCTTTAAATCTTGTGTACTTTCTTCAAGGCCAATATGTAGCAGTAAGTTTTTTTTTTAAAAAAGCAGTTGTGATAAAGGGAGAAGTTAACCCCACCATGATATTTTAGCTTTTATGTGGGTTTAAGTTACATATACTGAAGCTGTTGTGCTAGTCATTTCAAAGAATGCGTGCAAAGAGAAGCAGGACTATAGTCTTTTGAGACAGTTCCAGATTTCCTTTTCTTCATTTCTTCAACATTTTAGCTGCAAGCCCATGTGGTGAAATGTTGCAAGCTGTTTGCACTGGACAGTTAAGAAAACAAAAGGAGGCATCTCTATTTCTTTTCCCTCCTTCCTTCTGTTCATCAATCTGTCATTTTTGTTTTCATTTTGAAAACATTTGTTTAGTTGCCAGAGCTAAGATAACTGAGTGCCAATAAATAACTTGTAAGAAAAGTCTTTTATTTAAAGTACATTGGCAAAAATATAGAGGATGAATATTTTACATACAGCAGCTGAGCTAATTGATGAACTTCATGTATGCAGAGACTAATGAGTTCCATTTTTAAAGTGCAGCAGCTGAGGAAACTTGTTTCTTATAAATGCCATCAAACACATTTAATATTCCTTCCCTTTAAACAGAGTTCAGTTGGCTTAAGCCCAGGGTGTCTCAGCCACATTTATTATGGATTAGATACATTCCATCTCACAACAGGAATGTGCTTATTAGGAGGGGAAATCATTGCACAAAGCAATAAAGGCTTAAACATTCAGCCACTTGATATATCCACGGGTAGCAGTTAATATAAAAGCCTTGCATTGACTGTATATTCTTAAAAGTTAAGGCTACATGCAGCTTTCTTAAGAGAGGTGAAGAGTGTATACAAACATGAAAACAGTAAAGGCTATTTCTATGTTTTTCTAAACAAATGTACCTCTTTCAATTCTAAGGTAACTATTTCAAAATGCAGTGGAACATTTTCCAACACAAGCTGAAGTATGAGTGGAGATGAAGATTCATCAGTGGAAAGCACTTACTGATTGGAGTTTCTATGGTTTCAAACTTTACCCCACACTTAGTCAAACTTTGAATAGACCCATTGAAATTAATGGAACAAACATTAATAACATAAATCTAATTTATTTCATTGAATCTGTCTAAGCATTACTAAATGCTTAAATACTAAAGCATTTGAGGAAGTAGACGGAAATCTATGAAAGCTCATGGTGCCAACCTTTTTCTTTCCGTTAGTCCTAAAGGTGCTACAAGATCTCTCTACATAAGCCTACTAAGTTCAGATCAAAGCCATTATATTTGTGTTCGCTCAAATACAGTTATCCTATAATTAGCACATCAAAAATGTGATACAGTGGGCCCTCAGTATACCAAAATCCACCGGTGCTCAAGTCCCTTTGTATTCAATGGTGGCACTTTCTAAGCTCTTTTGTCCTTTTCTGATCCATTCCTGACCATTGAGAATTCAGGGGAGGGTATGTGGAGAGCTGGATGAGAAAGATACTATGGGATAGCGAACAAAGAAGCACCACAGAGTTACAGGCCAGGAATCCAAAGCAGAGGGAGAGATGTTGACATCTGAGTTGTCTGTTTCATAATATTGCTGATAGGTATAAAACTAAAAAAATATCCAGTTTGAAGGTGCTTTCATTGTTTTGTTAGGCATTCAGTGTCTTGATAGGTATAAAACTGGGGGGAAAATCCAGTTTGAAGGTGCTTTCATTTTTTAATTAGGCATTCAGTGTCTTGTACTTTTTTTTTACATGATATGTACAAATATTTGCAAAAGTATTAATCTAAAAAGTAATCTAATATGCTGTATTTTAGATTTGATACCTCATGGCAATTTTAAAAAAGTGATGTGACCTATTTTCAAATTACTATCACAGTTGCACTCAACAACATCCTCTCTGTACAAGAGAGATAAAGTGATCTGCTCTCACATTCAAACAATTCACATTGCATTTGCTGTTCCTTGACAGACAGAAGAAACATTACCCTATTTATGCCAGGATAGATCTTAAGGTTTCAAGAATCTTCCTTTTGTCTTCATTTTCCCTGAGTTATATTGTTGTGACCACTTCCTGTGACAATAAACTCTATGTACTTGATATAATCCAGAGAACGTAAGGGAACCTTAGGGCTGGTTCTTTTATTACTTGTTTCTTTTTCACAAATGATACTTGGTAAAAGGATTATCTTTTAAAGTATCCACACTGCAGAATTATAGCAGTTTGATGTCACTTTAACTATCACAACACCATCCTCTGGAATCTAGGATTTGTAGTTTGATTAGCTATTTAGAATCCTCTGCTAGAGAGCTCTAATCCACTCTCACATGTACTAATTTCTCCCGAATACCTTGGTACAATCCTTAATCCATCTCTTCTCAGGGTACCTTAGGAACTGTAGTTGAAGGGAGTAGATAGGAGCTCTCTAGCAGAAAGTTCGAAGTAATTCAATTTACAACCCCAAGATTCCGTAAGATGCAGACATGACAAAAGCAGAACCCCCCCCCCCCCGGTTGTGTTAAGCTTTTTAAGGACAGTTTTTAAACTTTATTTAAAAATTGTATTATCTTTGAACAATTTTCTAGGCATCTGTTTCTGGTTCAGTTCATAGATGTTCCAACAGAGTAGACTTCAAACCCAATAACATGCATTCAAATATATGCCTGTGATTGCAGCCTTAAATGGAATTTTAAAGTGTGCCTTTGTCTAACAGGTTGAAGCCATGAGGAGAGCACTTGAAAGCCTTGGCTTGAATATTGTAGAGATGACAGATGAACAAGCAACCTTAGATGGAGGAGATGTTTTATTTACAGGTATAGTAAAACAAAGCCCTTTGCTACACATTGTTTTAACTAAACATACAGCTTGATGGTATATCAGTTTTACAGCTTCTCCTGATGTAATTTTTATTAGTTCATATGTTTACTAAATGAGTCTTTGAGTTTAAAAAAGAACTCCCTAATGCAGAGATTCCCCAGTAACAGAATAACAAGTGATGTAGAAGTAAAGTGGAAATAATATTTACCTCTCATATTATGTTACATAGCTTTCTTAAATATCCTAAAGGCACCAGATCCTGTCTGATCTGGGAAGCTAAGCAGGGTCAGTACTGGTTAGTGTTTGAAGTGGAGACTGCCAATGAATACCAGGTGCTGTAGGCTCTATTTTAGAGGAAGGGACTGTCAAAACCACCTCTGAGTATTCCTTGCCTAAGAAAACCCAATGAAATTCATGGGCTTGCCATGAGTTGTCAGGAGACTTGGAAGCACACACACATTATGTTACATGTTCATCCGCTGTTCTAATAACAGTTTATTGTAAAGTGTAATATCTCCTCAGGAAGCAAGTTATTGCTTTCAACCAGCAACAATATTAACAATATGTTAATAACAACCATATTTGCATATGCAATCAATATTCACATGACCTGTCCTAAAGGCATGATTGGATGTCAACCAGAGGTGGGAATGTCAGGGATGATGGGAGTTGTAGCTCTTCACCTCTGGCCCTAACTCACCACCTTGTTATGCAGCAGTGCTGACCAGCTTTGGTCAGTGGTTAATGCTTTTCTCCAAAGCAGCAGAGTTTCAGAGAATAGGCTGAAGACCCTGACAAACTCTCCAAGCCTTCTCACTCTTCTTCCTGAGAAGTCTCCAAACTTCTCCAGGATTCTGCTGGCTCTTGTATCTTCACTCAAGACACCAGACAACTCAGTAGTCTTATATAAAAGATCTACTTTATTCTACTATATACATAATACTATATGCCCTCACAATCTCTACAATCTCCAATAACTCCAAAACACTCCACTCTACTCCAAACTACTCCACCTACCCACACTACTCCACAAAATACATAGGCAAACATAGCAATTATTATAGCCATTGTTAAACACCACCCACTTAGTCAGTTTCCACCCAGTGGGCATGTACATTCATTTTGATTGGTTCACATAGTTCAACCCATACTTAAGAATTTCATCATTTCACCTTGTACACTTAATGAATCTCAGGTGTTTTCAATTGTACATTCTATAATTCTGTCCCTGGCATTCAAGCTTTCTAAATTACATTAGCTTTTACACCTGTGTGGCTTCTTAATTGCTTTTGCTTAGTCACTGTGACTCTCACATACATGTTTTATTTCTTCTACTGTATGTCCCATGTTGCATTTTCCTTAACAGGGAATTATGTGGCATTCCACATGTTGAATTGGGACTTCCATCAGCTCTAGCCAGCATAGTCAATAGTGAGTTATGCTGGGAGTTAAGAGTCAAGCAACATCTAGAAGATTGTATGATTCACATCTTTGATACAGATAGAATTGAGTGCTGTGGGAGTAAGTGGAGAAAGGCTGAAATATACTGTTCAGGATAATAATATATAAAACTAATAATGTATAAAAGGATACCAAGGCTCCAGCATAATAAACTAAAAGGTCCGTATACACAGGCCAAAATGGCCATAATCCCCTCACACTCATGTTGTCCAGACTGGAAGATGCAGGCCATTAGCACTGAGCCATAATCTGGCAGACCAGATGTAGATCCAGTGGATCTGATCTGATCCTGGCCCAAAGGGGCCTTAACCGAGTCTATCAAGACCAGCTGTTCATAGCTGAGTTTCTAGGAAACTCAGTGGCGATAGCTGGCAGACTGGACAGTCCTGCACACTCCACACCTGTCTTGCTGTTGCATCTGGTGAAAAGATCCCTGGCACTGCCTGTGACATAGGATAGGGGCACCTGGCCACATGGGTGTAACCAGGTGCCCCATTTAAACAATGGGGGGGGGATGTTTCTCACCAGATGCAATGATGAGACAGATATAGGCTACACAGCAGTAGCAAGTCCATGGCGCAGCAGCAGGTGGGTATATAAGTAGCTACCCATTGCTGTGCTGGCCTGGGTATTGACCCAGGCTTGGCCTGTGCTATCCTGCCTATCTGCTTGCTGCCTACATTGCAGTTATGGGGGAATAATCAAGATCTAGATCCCTTTTATACAGTACTTAGGTTTTGTGTAAATATGTGATTGGGCTTTCTGTGGCAGATTTAATATACAGTGTGCTCACATTACAAGCGGGTGTGCCATACACGGCTTCCAGCATATTCTGGAAGCTGCACCGAAAAAGCTCCTCTTGTGCCCCGGAAGAAGTAATGGGGCACGCCACATGCACAAGCCCCATTACTTCTAATGGGGCTCGAGCATATATATTTTTTCCCCTTTGTGGGGGGGGGGGGACAGATTCCCACGTAAGGGAAGGACATGCTGTATAAAAGTGCTTAACTTTCCAAGATGACATCAGTGCTTCCTACAACAACAGCAATATCCTGAAAAATCCAGAGCCACTTGTCTGATATGTGTCAGCTTATATGTTAAACTGGAGAGGACAACCCTCTTGACTTAATATATAGTTGTTTGGAATAATGTTGTCGGGTATGGCCATTGTTGAACAACTGGCAAGGTCCATAGCTCAAGAGGGGGCCCATTCCCAGTCCCTGGATTTTATTCTCGCTTTGCTGCCTACTTGCTTGCTCTATACTTACCTGAGCTATGGACAATGACAAGAGGAAAAAGAAACAAAAACTTGTACATGTTCTGCTCTTACCCCCTTTCTTTCTCCTACTTGTTCCCTTTTTTTTTATTTATTTATTTTTTTTGGTAGGTGGTACTGAACAAAGGTGACTACTGACTCTAATGTCACCATTGGTGACATTAGAGGTAGCTAGTGAATGATGTTGCTGGTATACATTTCAGTCAGCCCTCCACATTTCTGGCTTTAACTTTTGCAGATTTGATTAATGTGTTCGCTCAAGGAAGCTCTGTCCTCCAACAGAATTCTGCTGGAAGTTGACAGTCATGCTGGAGAATCTAGTGATTCCTAGGGGGGGAAACCCACTTCTCTAGGCATTTCTACATCCTCCAGCATGATTCTGCAACCAGCTTCCACCAAATGTTGACCATAGGGTTGCATGGGAGGACCTAGAGATTCCTGGAGGGATATGCTCTCAGTTAAAAAAATAATAATGTGGGGGGGGGGTTTATTCGTGGTTTTCCACTTTCACAGGGGTCTTGCACCCCTAACCTGAGTGAAAGTGGAGGGCCCACTGAGCATATTCATCTTCATGATGTCAAGGAACTCTAGGTCTCTACTTTCTGTAACTACAGTTTAGCTACTTGAGCTGAAGTGTTGGGACCCTTTAATACATGATTTATTTTATATATTACAGTGGCCCCATGGTATCTGCTGGGGTTTGATTCCAGGACCCACCATGAATACCAAAATCCATGGAGGCTCAAGTCCCATTATATGTAATGGCATAGTGGCATCCCTTATATAAAATGGTAAAACAAGGCTTGCTTTTTGATATATTGAGGTATATGTGTGAATATTTTCTAACCATAGTTGGTTAAATCCGTGGATGCAGAATCTGTGGATATGGAGGGCCAACTGTTTTATTCAGAATGGCATGTTTCAGCCATAGTTTCTCCCACACCACTGTGATGGGAGGTGATGAACCCAGTCTGGATTTTAGACATTAAAGGAACCATCCAAGGTTCTAATTTATACCTTTCCCCACATGCACATACAAGAAAATCAACTCAGCATTTGGGACAGATCTGTTAAGGTTCAGACAAAAACCCAAAGTGGATTCATAATCCCACAGACATCAGAACTACCAGCCACCGTTGGCCTCAAGGGAAGAGCCACATAGAATAGGTATCAGGAACAATGCTGGATGCTTAGTTGAGGAGAGGAAAGTGGAATGATCAGAGTGACAATTAGGAAGAGGAGATGGGCCCACTCTGGGAGAGCAGATCATTGAGAGCCCAAGTGCCCACCTCCAAATGCCCAGCTAGGACTAGGACTAATTACAGTGTGATCCAAGGACATGAGAAGAAGCAGGAAGAGTACAGTAATACTTTTTGAATTATAATACTTTTCAGTAAATAAATGTTTGCTGATACATAAGCTGTCTAGTCTTTTTAGAATGTTTTATGTATTTTCTTTCCTTCTGAAGAATGGAAAGAATGTTGATGATTTAAAACCAGTAACTAACCATTCAAAGCTGGGCAAGCAGAAGATCAGTGAGTTCTTGTTTGAAATATCTAAACTATTTTATGACTAGTACAGAATTTCAAAACAGCTGAATTTTTAAATATTTGTAAATGTTAATATCATTAACATTTAAAGCTGCACTTCATCTTGATGATACAAAACTGTGAGAGGAGGTGAATCAGTGTGTTCCCAAGGAAATTTCTCTGCTTTAATTATTCAAAATACATTACCTTCAGCCAAGCCGAAAGGGGAAAAAAAGGTAGATAATTTTCCTGGAAATGGGCTTGGTCCATATCTGTTAATAATTTCTCTTCCTAGGCAGGGAATTCTTCGTGGGTCTTTCAAAGCGAACCAATCGTCGTGGTGCAGAAATTCTAGCCGACACCTTTAAGGTGAATACTGACTTTTTGATAGGGGATATAGTAATTGCATGTTTTGGATGAATTTTGTACAATGTCTGCAAAGAGGGACTGAGAAGCTCAGCAGTTAAGATGCTAACGCTGACAATCACAAGGGCGGCAATTTGAGACCCAAGCAACAGGTGATGGAGTGAACTCACATCACTAGTCCCAACTTCTCCCAAGCTAGCAGTTGGGAAGTATGTAAAAGTAGAGGGGATGAACACCACCCCCTACAGTCAGACACGACTAGACAGTCTGGTCAGGGGAATAACCTGCAAAGAGAAAGCCAGGAGAAAAATAACACCAGCATGGTTTGTGGTAAAATCAGTGCTGCAACAAAGTTCAGGAAAATGTTACTAACAAAGAGATCATTGTTCCTCTGTAATATAAGATAATATCCAATGGTATCATTCCATTAGCACTATGGTTCCCAAGCTTTGGTCATCTAGACGCTTTGTACTTCAACTTCCAGAAGCCCCAGTTAGCTTGGCCAACAGTCAAGAATGTGAGGGCTGAGTTCCAAAACATTTGGGGACCAAAGTTTGTGAATCACAGCATTAACACATAGTTCTGGTCTCAGATGAAAATCTAGCAACTAGTTTTGCAACTAGTTGAACTGACTGCTCTCAGTGACTACCAGATTCAGGAATAACATGACCTGTCACCTAGCCAAGACCAATCTCAGTTGCATTGCCTACAGAAAGATATCCATTATTATTATTATTTATATGCCGCCCAATCACTGGGAATCCGGGCAGCTTACAACAGAGGGGTTAATACAAGGCAGTAACAATAAACATGAATTAAAAAAGAAATGTAACATGGCAATGCATTAAACAATAACAATAAAATAAAATAGTGATTAACAATAGCAGTGAATAACAAAAAATACACAGCAATTATAGCAACAAAAATACATAGTAATTATAGCAACAATATAATTAACAAAACAAAATACATAACAGTTAATAGAGTAAAACAAGTAAAGAGAAATCACATCCATAGGTGTGATCAAGTGGTGATAGAAAAAGCTAAAATGAGCAGGCATGCAGCAGGTACATGGTACCATCCATGATAAGGTTTAGTTGCCAGTTCATGCCATACAGAGTAGATAGCTGCAGCTGATGAATCTGAACATATCATTTCAACATACAGTCACCAAACCCCCATATAATGATATTCCTTAGAAATAAACATCATCAGGTAATCATGAAACTAACAAAAGTGGAGCACTGTTGCTGAAGTAGTCTTTAAGTAGAATATACCTCAGAGTGACTGCTAATTGTTTGGAACAATTATAACCTCTGTTCTACTGTGGCCATGTGTCTTCTATAGGAGGAGATCCTGTTGTGATAGTGGTTGTAAGGTGTCTGTGTTTGCCATATTGTGCAGCATACCACATGCACTCACTGTCCTCAGGCTTTCTGAAGTGACAGATGAGGGTGGTTAGCAGTCATTATTTTTGCTTGCTTTGCATATTAATTAAACAGTGTTTATATTTAGTTGTCATCTGAAATAATCATAATACTGCTATGTTATATGTAAGAATATAAAGAACTATGATGTGGTTCTCAGTCGACTCCTGTTTGTATCCACAAATCATATGTATTTTTTAATCACTTTGGGAAAAAGTACAATCTATAAGTAACTTGTGCAATCATAAATCTAAAGTATTTCCTTCACAAATGCCTATGTTCTATACAGGATTATGCTGTTTCCACAGTTCCTGTTTCTGACTCCTTGCATCTGAAGAGTTTTTGCAGCATGGCTGGACCAAACCTCATTGCTATTGGTTCGAGTGAAGCTGCACAGAAAGCCCTCAAGGTAAAATACTCTAAAAATAGTCTGTGCTGGAAAATGTCTGGTTTTATATCCAGTGTATTTCCTTACAGCATGTATGCAGGAGGGAATCTTCATACCACTGTGAAGTTAGTCCATTCAGGCTGCAAGTATAAACAATTCCCCTGATCTCATCAACCAGAAACTGAGGGCCAGACCACATATGACAGTCACATGTACTTTTTAAAATTTGGCATACACATTTTAAAAGATGTAAATAGCAGCAGCTTTTGTGGGGGACATTATGCCTGTGGGGCCACAGCAGATGTGAAGGCAGATGTAACTCTTTCTTACTGTGCTGCAGTCCTAGGTAAGTCTGGTCTTACTACTGGATTTGGAGACAAATTAGCAAAATGCCATGTGTCTGTTGTAAGCTGAAAGAGCAGGTTGAGATGGGAGAAACAGTGGGAGCAGAATGGGATGATGCACTGTGAAAGAAGGTAGGCCTATCTGGCTGAAACACTGATCCATCACCATCTTGGGTCCCATACTGGAAGAAAGGGGAGATACAAATTAAATAAATAAATAACTAGAAAAATGCTACGGGTTCCACTTTTGTTAGCACTATAGCAGAAACTAGAAGTATAAGAAACAGTATCTGAACAGGAGATGGCAGATTAGATATAGTTTTGTTCTACATTCCCTGTCTGAGTTGTACTACTGTTTCTGATTTCTCTTTTTCCCCTTATCAGGGGTTCTCAACCTGGAGATGCCCACATCCCCAAGGGGTGCAAGATGGAATTTCAGGGGGTATGACAAAGAGCAGCTTGTGTCTTTGAGTCATGAGTCATTACTCATTTTTTCTGAATAAATTAGAATCTAATTGCTCATTTTAGATTTGCATTTTATGCAGTGCATTAAGGCTTATTTGTTAAAGTTCAGTTTGTTCACACACATATTATTTGTTCGGTTTGTGGTTCAAAAATTAGAAATTAGACTTCTTCATCTAAAGATGTGTTATTACTTTTGTAGGAGGCGCAAATATTAATCAAACATTTCCTAGGGGTGTGGGCATAGAAAAGGTTGGGGACAACTGCCCCATATGATCCTGCTGTGCCACATCAACAGAGATGTCGCCACGTGTCTTATGGATTGCACATAACAAATGTGCTTTTTTCAGTATCTCCGAACCCTGGTAATAGCTGGTGGATCTGTCACCATTCAGGGACAGGGAGTGGAAGGTCGGGGCAGTGAATCAGTGATCAGTTTTCTAGCTGCTCTTCTAGCAGCTGTTCCACCTTCATGGTCCATTCAGGGGGAAGAGATGTGACACTGGGAGAAATCCTGTACAACAACATTGATGGGGGTCTTTTATATGAGGAGAAATCAAGTCACAGTGCATTTTAGATAGCAGTACAAGCAATATTGGACTCAAGAGCCTTCTCACCCCCAAAGTGCAACATGTACTACAGAGAGTAGTTTGATGTGCCTTCTGTTCTTTTCCATCACCAGAACAGTAATGGCCTAAACCTAATTCAATAATAATATGGCACTCTAAAAAGAAGATTTAAAGAAGACTGTTAATTATTATTTGGATCTTTGTTTTCATCCCATTATTTAGCATGGCTTGGGTGTAACTCCTTCCCCCACGAGCATGAGTCATCACTTCTTTAACCAGTTTCAAAACTGAGTTGAAGACTATATTGTTCAGGAAAGCGTTCCCAGGCAGTGTGTGATTGTTTATCTGATTGTTATCTGAGATCTGATATTTGATTTGATATTTCATCTTTTTAATTTGTTGTCTGCTTTTTTGTCTAATTCTATCTTGTATTATTGTCTATTATTTTATATGCATTTTGTAGAATATATGCTTTTGGCGGGTTTCATTTTTATCAGTTTTATTGTTTGTATGTACAGCGCTGTGTAAATGTACAGTGCTATATAAATAATAATAATAACAACAACAACAACAACTTACATTGATAGAAGGTAACAGTGGTACTGAAGCACCACTATAAGGTGCTTTATCGACCACATTGAAGGTAATTTGCAGTTGAGTACCTGTCATTTCAGAGGGGGGCCCAAAATATATGAAAAGGAGCATTCCCACCCCTTTGATTCTGAGGAGCAAGTTTTTTATGGAGGGTAGGATTGGTTATCTTCGGAAGCAAACCTGTGTGTTAGAAGACTAAACAATAGCCTGGTCTCCTTTTGACTATATGGGGCTTCAACTAGCTCATCTTTCCAACCATATCTTCATAACTGATTAGCTCTTGTTTTATTGATTCCCATTATGTATTCTAAACTTAATAACTTGCATTAAAATGAGACTCATTTTTGTAATCATAATTACCTTGTCAAATGTTGAGAAAGTTGGAATTGATAGATTGGATCCAGTGTTTTATGCCAGCTATGGGAATATCTCATGAATTGAGTTCCTCTGGCAATGCTGCAGATGGTAGAGAAGAGGTGGGGCTTTCAAGCTCCTGAAGCATTTCTGGAGTAAGAGCAGAGATAGTGGACTGCAGCCAGCATGGAAAATCTGCATAAATTGTCTCTTCCCTTCCTACATCAAAAATGCTGTAGCAGATCAAAAGCTTTCAGTGGCTAGAAGTAACTGCTGCTCGCAGAAGGGAAATGCCAGACCCAACCTCTTACACTTATCTTTTCAATTCAGGAAATAAGTTAATGACAACTTTTCCCCAACCAATTACTACAGATGTGTCTGTGTTAATTGAAGAAAAACATTATTTTTATTAAATATCTTCAAATGTCAATGCTTTTGATAAATGAAAAGATTATTTCCATCAATTAATGAGTCTGTTATGTAAAAGATAGCTAACTAACTGAGATAATCTTACAGTTGATTGACAGCTATAGCACATATATATTCTCAAATTCATTACTTGACATTCCCTGGGCTACTGTTATCTGGGAGTAGCTTTTGCTAGTGGTGGTGAGGCAGTACATTACAATAACTCTTTAAGTCTAGAGCAGGCAGAGCTTTTAAATTTGATATGAACTCGTTAAGCCTAGCAGTCCCCAACAGAAAACTGATAAAATAATTTCCTGACTATACTTCTCTTTGTTGTGCCTTATCAGGACTGGCATATCAAAGCCATTTAAAAGTTAAGTTTCTTCAATGACAAAATTTTGCTTTTCTCTCCTGAAAGAAAAGCCACATAGAAGTATTTAGAGTTGCAAAATCTGTTCGGACAAAGAAAACAAAAAAGGAGGTTGATGCAGACTGGGCTTGCATCAAGCAACAAACTGGGCAGCAAACTGGGAAACTGCAGGGGTAGGCTCAGAAAATATCAGGCAGCAGAAACAGATGTAATAATCAAGAGTCGTCTTATAGAAAGACAAATGGGTGCTTCAAGATAGTGAGATAGAGACCCTGTGTGGTGTCGTGGTGTGAGTGTTGGGCTACTATTCTGGAGATCAAGTTCGATCTCCCTCTCAGCTATGGAAACCCACTGGTTGACCTTGGGTAAGTCACAGACTTTCAGCCCCAGAAAACTTGGTGATAGGGTTGCTTAAGGTTTGCGGGACAAAATGTATGGAGCCCTGGTGGCGCAGTGGTTAAATGCCTGTACTGCAGCCATTCACTCAAAACCACAAGGTTGCGAGTTCAAGAGGGCCCAAGCTCGACTCAGGCTTGCATCCTTCCGAGGAGGTCGCTAAAATGAGTACCCAGACTGTTGGGAGCAAATTAGCTTACTTGCTAATTAGCTTACTTGCTGTTCACCGCTATGATCTTTGGAATAGCGATATATAAATAAAACAAATTATTATTATTTGCCCAAAAAGTAGGACATTCAAGTAAAATGGAGGACACAACCAAGTAAAAGCCAGAAACATTAATAATTTTTAAAAATTAATGTAAATCATTATTTACAAAAAAAATCAAGGAGATTTTGACCCTAGACAGAAGGTACACAACAACAGATATAATGAAAAATATATCTGTATCAACCTGTGAGACTCATCTGCTGCTGCTGGAAGAGGCCGCTGGAGGACTCCTTGGCACAGTGGCCTCTCTGTAGGGGGCCCAGCCAGCCGGTTGGCCCTTCGCAGCTCCCTCATAGGCGGCAGGGCCGCTGAAGGCGGCCTTGCTATGGCAAGGCCTCCTTATTTGGGGCCTAGCCAGCCGGCAAGGTCCCTCGGTTTCATCCCAGACGGCAGAGACACTGAAGGAGGCCTCGCCGCAGCAAGGCCTCCTCTCGGTCCTAGCCGGCCGGTTAGTGCCCACAGCTCCGTCGCAGGCAGCAGAGTCGCTGAAGGAGGCCTTGCCATGGCAAGGCCTCCTTCTCTGGGGCCTAGCCAGCCAGTTAAGCCCCTCAGCTCCATCGTGGACAGTGGAGTCACTGAAGAAGGCCTCGCTGTGGCAAGCCCTCCTTCTCTGGGGCCTAGCCGGGCAGCTAGGCCCCTTGCCTCCATCGCAGGCAGCGGAGCCACTGAACTCTGAAGGAGGCCTCAGGTTTTGGCCGCCACCACCAGTCCACCGCCCCCTGCGAGAGAGCCACAGCAAGGCCCCTTCTTTGGACCATCATGAAGTTTCTGTTTCCCAAAGGAAATCCATGAGTGTTTGATGCAAATATTGAGTAACATGTGCCAATCATACTCATCTGTGAAGAACTGGTGTGCCAACATTTAGCATAGAGATTTTGAAACTAAAGATGCAGCAAGGACTAGGAGGCCTTCAACAGTGATATCTTCTGAAATTGTTGAGTGCATTCATGACCTGATTTTGGCAGCTTGGCTAAAACAATTGCTGAGATGCTAGAGATATGTCAGAAACACGCTGGGTTTATAATTCATGAGCAGTTGGCTATGCAGAAACTGCCAGCTAAATGGGTGCTGAAATGTTTGAATGCTGGCCAGAAACAAAATCAAATAGATACCTCCAAGTTGATTTTACAGCATTTTGAGTGAACTTTTTTTTTTAACAATATGATCAGAAGACCACACAACAGTTCTTGTAGTGGCGACACTCAGGTTCTTCATAGCCAAAGAAATTCAAGACTCAGAAGTCAGCAGGAAACATCATGGCCACAGTTTTTGGGATAAGGAAGGTATTTTGATGACTGATTGTCTGCAGAAGGGCTAAAGAATTAATGCAGAATACTGCTCTAACTTGCTGTGCCAATTGAAGAAGGCATTGACGGAAAAAATGGTGAGAGAAGCTGTGGAAAGGTGTTCTCCTTTTGCAGGACAATAACCTGCTCAAAGGGCTAGTGAGACAATGGCGGGGTACATACCTCCGCTTTGCGGCGCTCTGCCGCCGCCACCAGTAGGTCCGCGGGGGAGCCGGAGCCTTCACACGGCCCGACTCCCGCGCGGACCGAAAAAGAAGCTCCAAAATGGAGCTTCTTTTTCCGTCGCGTTTGCGACGTAGCGAGGCGCCAGGGGCGCACTCGCTACGTCAGAAGCGACGCGACGCGTACGGACGCTCAGCGTCCGATACGCAAAGATGGCACCGGCCATGTAGAAGGGCCGGCGCCATCTTGTACGGACGGAGTCCGTACTAGGCCCAGGGGCGTCTATAAGAGACGCCCCTTTTTTAAAATGGGACGTCCTCTGGACGTCCCAAATGGCGGTGCAGAAAGCACCAATGACTGTTTGAAAGAATTTGGGTTTTGAGTGCATAGACCATCCACCCTACTTACCAGATCTTGTTCCATCTGACCATTTCCTGTTTCCAGACCTTAAAAAGAGTTTGAAAGGGAGGAAATTTTCAAATGATTCAGAGGTAATAGTAGCAGCAGAGCAGTATTTCAGTGACCAGAGATCAGAATATATATATCTTTTGGAAGAGGTAAAGAAACCTGAGAAATGATATGCCGAGTGTGTTGAACTTCAGGGTGAATATGTGGAATAGCATGTAAATTTTATGGCTCTAGGTCATTCCCTTCTTGGTTGGCCCAAGCTCTTTTCAGCACCTCCTAGCTGTTAGGCTACAGCTTTAAATTCCAACCACCTACCTCTCTATATAGAATAATTTCTATCTACATTTATAGAGTCATAGATTAGGTAGGGGGGAATTGTCCTCAGGTTGCACTGGCAATTTTATCTTCTATGGGTAGACTGCATCTGGATTGAAAGAAGAAAGTCCGGAGGGGGCCACTTTATCAACCAAATCAAACTGGTCGTATCTACGAAGGACCTGTACTCTCTGCCTGATGCTGTAAGCCTCTAGCTCCCCCTTTCTGTTTCTAAATACAACTTCAGAACTATTCAGCAAACACAAAGCAAACAAAACAAGATTTTCCTTTACCTACGTAGGACTAGTCTATTTTAAAAAAAAAAAAAATCAACAGTAGACAAATGTTCCCTGTCTTAGGCAGAATAATGTTTTTTAGAAGAATCGGTAGTATGTATATGTGGAGGAGGAACTTTCTTCCTGCCAATAATTGTCTTTTCTTTTTCATGCTGCCCATTTACATCCTCAGATTCAATTGGCAGGGGATCTCCAGCAAGATCCTCCAGACAGGAAAACAGGAAATTTAATTTAGACTACTTACATGAAGCAAATGCACCAGCAAAAGGATTTCTGTCCTTCTGCCATGCAGATTGTATGGCAGAGTTTATGGCAAAAATGGCTGTAGTAAGAACAGCACAATATGTTTGTATAACAAATTCACCAAAGCCATCAATTTGTTTGTATTGTGCACTCATTGCTAAGAGGGGGAGAACAACCCAAAGTGAGGATAAAGTAAGTGGCAGACAGACTTTCTGCCCAAGAGCTCCCCACATCCTTTCCTTACAATTTTCTTTAAAATACCTTTTTTTTCTGTGTGAAGGGGTAGAGTAACAATGCCAAATCTAGGCTGGAGTAGTTAAGAGAACAATTCTATGGTCTTGCAGTAAAATTCAGCAGATCCAAAACCTCCTCTGTTGTGATTCTTAAATGTCTCATTTTGGAACCTCCTATTATCAAACACCACGAGCAGTAGATCTGTGTGCCCATGGAACTCTGTGGTCATAACAGAGGTCTCCAGTGTAAATATAATCCTCTCCCCTAAAAGCTCCATGTCAGCAAAATAATAATAATAATAATAATAATAATAATAATAATAATAATAATATCTGTCACCTCCTAACGTACTCTATCATATTGTGTTGGGTGGCAGACTCTCCAGTGACTGCTCTGTGAATTTATTGTCTAGTGCTCCTCAGTAACATTAGGAATAGCAGGTAAATGATAAGAAAAACATATTCAACTGTTTGTACATATTAAAGCAAAATTTATTTCATTCTTTTGGCAGTATAAAGTCTTTTGAGCAGTCTTATGCTCAGAGTGGAACTCGTAGCTTTAAGACTAATGTTGATAAGCTTGCTTCTGTGTAAATATTCTTAGGAGCCAACTGCTAAAGACCCAGATTGTCTGTGGCAAACTCTTAAGTGTCTACTGGAATTATTCAGGCTTTCAAGAAGAAGGTAGCATTAGCAGGGCTAGCATTTTCATCTAACACCCTCAGGCAGCTGCTGGGGCCCAAATATTTTAGAAGGGCCCATTGTCAATGCCTTAGGCCTTCTGTGGCAAGCAGCTGGGTTTTGGAATGCCATTTTAAATTTCACACAGTGCCCCCAAGTACGCAATGTAGTATAATGAAGGGGCGTTCTGTGAAACTTAAACTGGCCACTAGGAGAGAGGATATTCTCTGTAAATCAGAAGTAGGAAGCCCTCCAGATATTGTTGGACTTCAACTCCAAAAGCCCTTTGCTATTGGCTATGATGACTCAAGCATCCGGAAGTTGCACCCACTCCTGCCACCTTTATCATCTTTTAAGGTTCCCAAAATAACATTCTTCTTGACAACGTTCTAAACAAGGTTTTCTTTCCAAATGCGGGCTACAACTGATCCATCATGATTGTTGCTTTTATTTGAGTTTGCCATATGTTTTTGGTAATACAGTATTATGGTGAAAGTAGATGTACCTACAATAACAAAAGCAGGGACATATCTTTCATTGTTGCTGCAAAAGCCATTTTCTTTTCTTTCCTTCCCTAGTCTGTCATAGTGAGTGGAAAAGGAGTGGGGAGTCTGTAGCTCTCTGGATCTTGTTGGGCTGTAGCTCTTGTCATCCATAACCATTGGACATGCTTGCTGGAGCTGATTGGAGTTGAACTCCAGTGACAGACACCTGCAGTACTTATGTTTCCCATCTTAGGGAAAAGTGAAACATTGGCCCCATACAGACAGGCCAAAATAAAGCTGCTTCGGGTCACTTTGGAGGTATGCTGTTTAAATGATACATGCTTACTAAGAGTCTGGAAGCTGCACCAAAGCTGCGCTACAGTCCTTAGGACTGGATCGTGGCTTTGGTGCGGCTTCTGGACTCATTTAAACAGCATACCTCCAAAGTGACCCAAAGCAGCTTTATTTTGGCCTGTCTGTATGAGGTCATTGTTTTGTTGTAATGGGGGAAAGGTCATGTTTACCGTGGAACCCTTCACACTACACAATTATACTACTATGATTCTACTTTAACTGTCATGGTTTCATTAGTGAAATCATGGACTTCAAAGTTTGGTGAGGTACTACGGGAGCTTTCTGACTGAGAATTTTAAGTACCCATCCCTAAACTGTAAATTCCAGAATTCCTTAGGTCAGTGGTTCCCAACCTTTGTTGGGCTGCGGCTCCCATTGGGGAGAAAAGTCCCACCAGTGGCCCCCCTGATAGGTTGGGAGGCCAGGAAGGGGCGGGATTTTCGGCTGCATATAAGCCCCAGCAGGCTTTGCGGACGGAAGTCCCGTCCCTTCCCAGCCTCCCAACCAATTAGGGAGGCCACCAGAGGAGAAGGGGTGAGACTTCTAGCCGCAAAGGCCTCTGGGGCTTGCAGTCCCGTCCCCCTTCTCCCCATGGTTGCCTGGCAGCCGTGGGAAGAAGAGGAGGAGGCAGCCCCAACCGTCCCTTCCTCCCTGTGGCTGTCTGGCAGCCACGGGAAGGGAGGGAAGGAGCAGGAGGAGCCCCCTTTCCTTCCTCCCCACGGCTGTCTGGCAGCCACAGGAAGGGAGGGAAGGAGCAGGAGGACCCCACCCTTTCCTTCCTCCCCGCGGCTGTCTGGCAGCCATGGGAAGGAAGGGAAGGAGCAGGAGGGCAACCCCACCCCCATCCCCTTCTCCTTGCGAGTGCCTGTGCCAGGGCCAGCCCTTGCAGGGAGAAGGGAAAGAGGAGGGAGCCCCGCCCCCTCCCCTTTTCCCCGCACAGTGCCGGCACTAGTGCCAGCACCCGCGGAGAAAAGGGGAGGGCGAGGCGGAGGGATTCCCAACCTGGCAACCCCCAGGTTGGAAACCCCTGCCTTAGGTTATTGCCATGGCTGTTAAAATGAAATCGTATCACTATAGTTTTATAATGTGGAAGGGCCCCAGATCACCACTTCCTTGTAAAAGATTGGAATCTTGATCAGTTCTTTTTCTTCTATGCCTCAGATCAGTTTGCTTTTTATATATTTTTACTTTGTGAAATTCATTGCAATGTTGAATCTTTCTGTGCTTACTAACTGGCTGCACTGTGGCCCTTACTAGCTAAGTTAACTACAGTGCTTTTCAGCTTTTCCTGTTGATTTTTGCTTTTATGTAAGAGAGCAGGACCAATGGTCTTTTTATCTGCAGAAGCAGTGTGCTGTGAATTGGGAGTAATGGCTTGGAATTCATTCATATTTGGAACATGCATGGCATTAGACATAAACAAACTTCTAAATACTGCTTTCCTAATGAACTGTCAATACTACTGTGAAAGGAGGCTGAAAAATTAATTGGATGCCTCTGAGATTTGAAGAACTCTGACCCTGACTTCCCATTAGAGACGACGATCTGAAAATATAATTTTAGGTTATATTGGGAAAATGTATTTCAAGAATACCCTGGGCTTAGTAGAAACATAGGATTATGTCTGTAATCAGATCTCAGAAATTCCAAACATGATGCCATGTTGATACCTGAAAGAGGTTTTTGTATTTCATCTACCAAATTGAGGCCCTTTTCTGTCACAGCATCCTGTCTTTGGGAGGGAGGTGATCTTGGTACCAACATATTATGTTCTTTTTAGCACAAGATTCAGATGTATCTGTTTGCCCAGACATTAAAATGATTCCAATTCAGCTGGTTGGATAGTTACTACTTTTAGTTTGGTGAAGCACTATACTGGGACTTATAGTTTGGTGAGGCCCTAGAGCACTCTAGCTAAAAATTCTAAATATCCCTGTAAACCATATGTCTCAGGATTTCATTGGATGGAATCATGACTGTAAGAGTGGAATCACAGTCGTGTAATTATGTTCACCTAAGACTTGGGCCCCAAACAGACCAGCAGTAAGTGCCGACTTGGGGGTATGGTGTTTAAATGATGCACACCCTGACATCGTCCACAAGCTAGCATCATGCTGCCCTCCCGACCAGATGGCGGGCGGCGTTGAAACGCTCTGGTGGACGGCATTTATATGCCCCATGCTGTAGGAGTGCCACAAAGCTGCGGTGGTGGCTGAAAGGACACCTTTTTGCCAGCTCAAAAAGGAGCAATAGCTGGAACAGTCCAGTGGCATATAGTTGCCACGATCCCAATCCAGCGCTCAAAGAGGCGGCATCACACCACCCCTTTAGGAGCATCTGGTTTGGCCTTGAGTAAGGCTGTCTGAATACTAACAAAAGTTTTTAGATATACTTGTTAAGAGAGTGAGAATCCCCCCCCTTAAGCTACACTGACAAACCGCAAATCCGAAAAAGTGAAGTAAGAGCAAGAGAAATTGGGAAAAACAAATCTCCAAGAATAGACAATATCCCAATTAAACTACTCAGTGCACATAGACAGAAGCAACGCTAGTGTTAACTAAAATATACCAGCAAATATGGAAAACAAGGAGGTGGCCAACAGACTGTAAATGATCAATATATATCCCAATCCACAAGACAAGAGATACAAAAGAATGTAGCAAATTTAGGACCATAGCATTATTCTCACATGCAAGCAAAATAATGCTCAAAATTCTGCTAGAGAACAGATAGAGAAATTCCAGAGGTGCAGGTGGGAGTCAGAAAAGGAAGAGGCACCAGGGACCACATCACAAACATAAGATGACTAATGGAGTGCACCAAGGAGGTTTTTTTGGGGGGAGAGCATGTGCTTTAGAGATTATAGCAAAGCATTTGACCGTATAGATCATGTAAAGCTATGAAATGCTCTTATGGACATGGGGTGCCACTACATTTGATAATCCTGATGAGAAATCTGTACTAAGGTCAAGATGCCACGGTAAGAACTGAATTGGGAGAAACAAAGTGTTTCCCAATTTGTAAAGGGGGCAGACAAGGCTGCATGCAGATGCTGAAAACATCATAAGAAAAGCAGAGTTAGATTCAGAAGAAGAAGTGAAGATAGGAGGAAGAAATATCAACAACCCAAGGTATGCGGATGACACAGTAATACTGGCAGAAGGCATCACAGATTTAGAACAGTTAGTCAGGTTGAAGATGAAAGTGCAAAGGCAGGGTTAATGCTAAACATAAAGAAAACAAAAATAATGACCATAGAAGAAATACATAAATTCAGTCTGGAAATGAGGAAATTGAAATAGTCAAATAATTCTCATACCTAGGATCAAACATTGACCAGAATGGAGACTGCGGTCAAGAAAGCAGACTGGGAAAGGGCAGTTTTGAAAGAATTAGAAAAGATCCTAAAGAGCAAAGATATACAACAGAGCACTAAAGTTAGAATCCTGCAGGCAATAGTATTCCCCATCACCATGTATGGATGCGAGAGCTGGACAGTGAAGGAATCAGACTGAAGGAAGATCAATGCATTCAAGATGTGGTGCTGAAGAAGAGTGCTTTAGGATACCATGGACAGCAAGAAAGACAAACAAATGTGCCCTTCAACAGATCAAGCCAGAACTCTCCTTGGAAGCCAAGATTTTTGTACACCGCTTTGATCAATGTGGAAAAGCGATATAGAAATAAATTTTTATTATTATTTATTATTATTAAGATGATCAAATGAGGCTGCCATACTTTGGCCTCATAATGAGAAGACATGGATCACTAGAAAAAACAATAATCTTAGGAAAGGTAGAGGGGGAAAGAAGGAGGAGAAGCCCACAAGCAAGGATGGACTCAATCAGGAGAGTCACATGTATGGATCTGCAGGGACTGAGCAGAGCAGTGGAGGATAGAGAATTTTGGAAGTGTCTCATCCACGGGGTCACCATGAGTTGGGGCTGACTCACGGACAGTTAACAGCAACAAGAAAGCTATACTGTTGCTCCTGGTGGGTTCTGGGGGCTTTACAAGTTTCCCGGGGGGCTTTGGAGGGTGCAAAATGGGGTCCTGGAGACCATATACAACTTGTGAATCAAATTTCTCTATATCTGTTCTAAATTGCATTCCTGTAGCAGTGTAGCCCATGAAGGCTGCACATGAGATAAACAATGGATTGGAGTAGGGGTTGTCAGAAAGAGCAGTGATTATGACTAAGGATACCACCCCCGGCAAACCACCCGCTTTCACACACATAAATGCATACACGAGTATGGGCCCATACAGACAGGCCAAAATAAAGTTGCTTCAGGTCTCTTTGGAGGTATGCTCTTTAAATGCTACATGTGTCCTAAGAGGCCAGAAGTTGTGCTCCAATCCTTGGGGCTGGAGTGTGGCTTTGGCCCGGCTTCCAACCTCTTAGGATACATGTATCATTTAAAGAGCATACCTCCAAAGAGACCCGAAACAGCTTTATTTTGGCCTATCTGTTCAGGCTCAGAATATAACTTCTCTCTGTCTGCCTTCCTCCTCTCCATTTAAATCAAGTTACTAGAACTGGGTTGGTAGGTGTGAGCTACAGTTGGGGAGCAACTGTACTAGGATAACTGTCCATATTAATTTTGTTTCTAGCACAGTTCCTGTCACACCAATTTGCCCATTGATGAAGAGATAAGCTTGTGGAAGGGGCTATCAGTTTGGAATATTGCCCTATAGGGGCTATTGGTTACCCATCTTTACTCTAGTCCAGTAATCCAGCTGAGCTCCATCAGGAACCTGAGCTCTGGGAAGTTTGGAGCATGCTTAGTGTAGCTTTGATTTCATGTCAGTCAACAGATATTTATCTCTGTATTATGCTTTAAACTGGCCTCCTTATCATGTGTTTTTCTTCTAGAGTCACTTTTTAGCAGCCATCAGAGTCCTGCTGAGGCAATACTTGAAATGATGCCTATTTCTGATGTAATCCAGTTAAAGTTTCATTAGCCCTGGGGACATAGGCTAGACAAAATCACCATCAGGCATTACTGAAAGAACAAAAACTCACTTTATTCCTATTATGTGTTCTTTCTCATCTCTTCCTTTACAATTAAATCCCATGATTCCATATGCTTACTTAACTGGCTGGACAAACATAAATGTCCTGCTACTAGGCACTGTCTAATCCTCAAGGGCTTGTATCAGCTTCACAAGGCATCATGCCTCTGTCTTGGTTGTTGTAAGTTGAGAGAGTCTCTGGTTTATTTACTACTGAGTCCATTAGCTAAAAAGCCATCTCTCAGTTTCAGACATTTCCACTCTTTCTCTAAGCTCCAAATATGGTGTATGAAAGTACTGTATGGCCATTAATCTTGGAGATAAGCAGGGTCAGCTTTGGTTAGTACTTGGATGGGAGACTGCCAACAAATATCAGGTGCTATAGGCTACATTTCAGAGGAAGGAAATGGTAAAATCATATCTTGAATATTCCTTGCCTAAGAATACCCTGTGAAATTCATGGGACTATTATATGTTGACAGGCAACTTGAAGACAGATACATATAACCGTTGCAGATGTGCTAGCAAATAAAAAAAAAAATTGTAATGCCTGTTTAATGAGATATATTCTGTCACATATTTTCCTCTTCTTTATCTGATGTCTTTATAGAGAAATGAAATAACATGCTTTAAAGTGCTGTCCATTGGAGGTTTGTGTCTCTGAAATGTTCCTCTGCAGTTGGCTGGGTTCTTGTTTTGGAAAAAGTAGCCTTAGTACAACTCAGTTTGACAAGTTGGATGGAGCAAAACCATTTATCTTTTCCACTTCCCTAAGATCGTGACAGATACCTTCTCAATATACTGCTACCTTAGAATGTCATTATCCCATCGTCAATGCAAGAGTTTAAGTTAATGTTCAGTAAGATGCATGCTGTACCAGTTTTGCTCACATGCAGAGCATGACTGCACTACATGGCTGAACAACAGACTGATTGCATTAGTGTTGTAATTAATGGAGAGCAACTAAATTAAATGGCAGCAGCCCAGAGGTCAAGAGACTGTGAAATCAGTCAGTAGCATGAAAAATCAAAGCAGGCAGCGGGACCAGAAGAGTAGTCAGGATCCAGTTCCAAGTTTCCAGAAGGCAGGGCAGAATCTTCAAACTGGCTTAAGTATCTTTCATACAGGGTAGATATTTCCTCCAGCATCCAAAGAGTGCTTGCTGCCTACTTTGTGTAAGGAGGCTGATGGTTGAGAGAAAACAGCTGGAGTAGCACCAACTAAACTTCAGGTGTGTTGAGCCCCTTCCAGACACTTTTGTACTGCTGCTATCTCAGAGGAAGGCTTGACAATTGGCTCATGTGTTGCATCAGATATTACTGTTTACATGTGTGTGTATATATATTAAGAGTATCTTTCTTTCTTCTTCTGTTACACATTTCTCTCTCGACAACAGACTCTTGCCTGATGGATGACAAGAACTCATAATCCTTAATAATAATTCAGATTCTGCTTGTTCTCTTGCTTGAAGTCATAAGACTCATTTCACAATTTCATGGTGGGTTGCTGTGGCCATTATTATAAATATTAATTGCCTAAAATGTGGAGACCAGGTAGGAAGTAAACAGTTAGATTAGAAAACTGCTAATTTCTCTCTAAGCCTGAGTGTGAGAGAGGAGAGAAAAGAAATGCAGGCACATAGCTTTTAAAGAAGTGTTTTGCATGAAATTGCTGCCTCCTCACAAATTATATCACTATCATCTGATGCATCAGCCTGTCATTTTTTACAAGCTTGTTTGTTAAATGTAAACAAGTTGGTTAAATGTAAACAAGATACTATTTTCCCCAGCCTACCTGTCTACCTTAAACAATTGTCTGCAGGTGCAGACCAGCTGGTTGAAGGATTCTGCAAGGTGTAGTACAAAACTCTTTCAACCTTTAGTTTAAGCCATTAGAAGAACTTTAACTGTAACTTCCCTTGCACAAAGAGTTTTGAGATATCGTCTGCTTGTTCTGTTGTTCTACATTTTAAACCGAAAAGCTAATAGAATAGTTTTTCTATTAGAGAATATTTAACAAGCCAAAATATGGCTAATAACAGAGAAAAAGAAAGTTTTAAAAGTTAATTAAACTTTAAACTAATTAAAAAGGAGTTCTTAGAATGGGAGAACCTTCATAGTGATGCACTTTTGGCCATGCAGAGCCTGTCAGCTTGAGAGAGAACCTTTGTTTCTGAGGAAGCTGCTAGTTTGACTTACATAAATAGGAACTCTATTTTCCTTGTTGTTCTTGTTTGCTTTCCTTTGTTTTTCTACGGTACAGTTTCCCCTTTCTTCCCATGTTCATGTTCCAAAAGACAGGATGTTCATTCTCCAAATTTTCTTTTAACACAACAACAGTTTGAGCCATTTCCTTGAGACCTTTCCTTGGCATGCTCTGTTTTCTGCATAGTTCCTATGGAGTGGCTGATGTTGATGCCATTGCTTTGACCTGAGTACAAGATTTCTGCAACAAACAAACAAACAAACAAACAAACAAACAAACCAGAGCAGCACAGGCACAGATTAAGAGTAATGTAAGCCTGTATTACCCGTTAAATTCCTGAATGATTCTGAAAAGCAGGGAAACATTTATAGAAGCAGTTGAATGTACATGTATGCTGCTTTATATTAATAGATTTATTCAGTCTCAGCAAATGTTACAAAGAAAATAATCAAAGACTACATTTAAAACCATATACCCCAGCATATTCATTCTGCCATATAAAGAGGTGGAAACTGAGACAGAACAAAAATGGGAGAGGTGCAATAAGGGAAGGGGAGCATCCATCTGTCCACTGATTATCTACTATCAGGAAATTGCATATTCTCCCAGAGTCATAAACATACATGAAAGCAAACAGCTATGGAGTTCACATAGGTCTGTGTAAGTCATATTTGAGTGCATTTAGCAAACAAATTGTGGGAAAAGATGTTCCAGATGTTAGCAGACACTGTTAGCACACACTGTATCCCTGCACTATATGTGAAACGTCCATATTTTCTTATCTAGAGAAAATGTTCGTAAGAGGTCACAATAACCTTTTGAACCCCAGGAGACTTTCCATAGACCCTAAAACATGTGAAAGACCTAGGTAATACTAAAATAAAAGCTGAATAGGTATGTTCATCAGTACATCCTGTCCTCAGGCTTTCTGCACATCCTCTCATACTGAGAACAAAGACAAAAGCAAGTAAGCCAACCCTTCCTACTGACCCCTGCCACGTTCCCAGCTAACTACGTTATCCATCTCTCCTAGGGTTGTCCTAACTCCAGTCATTGTTTTTGTTACTCTGAAGTTAAAACCATCAGTCACTCCGGAATTCTATTGTTGGTTCCATGAGAAGACCATTAGGTCTTTGTTAACATTGCAAGATGGCATCTAGCACCCCTTGAAGTTAGGATCTTAGGTATAAATATCAATCCCAAACCTAAATTCTGGGAACAGAGTGCATATATGTGTTTTCCACTCACTGTGTCTCCCTCAGACATTGTCTGAGCCATATTTTGCTTTCTGTAGGCTCCTCTTCAAGACAGGTGACTATCACTCCCTTTACAATCCTAATCTCCACTGTCCAATTTCCATACCTCTATTTCGGTTAACTCTGAATGGTGTTAATACCATGTGCTTGGTTGCAACCTTGCATATTTCTAAATAAAAACCTCATTTTATTTACTTATTTTATTTATGGTATTTATACCCTGCCCTTCAGCCCTAAAGGCTCTCAGAGCAGCTTACAATTATTATTATTTTTAATTGGATGGTTCCCTACCCTCAGGTTTACAATCTAATTAATTTTATGTAGTAGGAAAATAAAAATGTAATCAGATAGAAATAGTTTTTTGTGTAGTTGATAATATGAACATTAATTGAGAAGAAGATTATTTCTTCAGATAAATAGATGAAAAAACAGAAAATTTAAAAGGCTACTGTTTCAGTCATTTCACTTCATATTAATACTATGTTATTGGGACCATTTGTGACTTAGGAGAATGCTTTGGATCCGGTTGTGCTGCTGCAGACATTGCTGTGGCATCTACTCTCCTTCCGTACCATGGTTGCAAAGTTCACTGGCACTTCAAAGTACTGCATTTCATCACCAGAATTTGTATTTTCTACCATCTAGACGTTTTTTTCCAGTTTTGGTTTGATCCACATTGTCATCGTACCTAAAAGAGAGGGTCAGTATATCTTAACTTAGATTATCTCTGTCACTTTCTGTGATGCACTACTTAGTTATGAAAATCCCCACACATGATCTTAGGTGGATTGTGGTGAACTATCTGCTTGGTACCAGCTTTCTGGCTTCTTGTACAGTAAAAAGAAAAGGTTTAGAATAAACCCTTCTCTATTTGATTAAGTGCTTTTCCGGTGTTCTGAATTATGTGTAGCGCCTACATGGATAAAGAAGGCTGTCCTCTTCAGAGAATCACTGTCCACATGAGGAGAAGTACTAGTGCAATTATTTTGCATACATTCGTAATATCTGCTTAGGACTCCTTTATGTGGCATACAACAAGTTTTGGTCATGGGGTAGGAGTGATCTAACCCATCTTCTAGTGGAGGATAGGCCAGCAAATTTGATATTTCTGCAGAGGAGGAAACTCTTCCCACATTCAAGATGTGAAAACAGCACCTCAAGAATTAAGTACTGAATATAACATGCAGCAATTAAAGCACTGCCTATAGCAGACAAACAAGCAAGCACCACAGAAGTGAAAACATGGACAGAGGAGGGTTCTAAAGCAGCCTCAATGAAGACCCATGGAAAACATAATACTTTGCTCCTGGTGAGTCTTCGGCCATCCAGAC
>NC_056525.1:101779116-101831309 GCF_019175285.1 Sceloporus undulatus | reverse complement strand
CATTCAGACCTGTCTCCTTTACTGCCTGTGTAGTAAATCCATCTTTCCGTCAATCATTTACCAGTAGGAGACAAGCAGGGGAAGGATATCCAAAAACCGCTTCACATCTTGGAGAGACAAGGGGAGTAAGGGAACTGCACATTTAAATGACTACTTTAAAAATTGTGAGTCTAAGTAAGGGCAACCCAAGGAACTGAGATCCAACAAAGGGGTATCGGTGGCTGCCCTAAACCTTTTTGCTAGAGGAGATATTTGTACTTAAGGCTGAAGAAGTGGCAAAGTAGTGAGCCTTCATAGAGAACGAGGATGCCCTGGTTACAGGCAAAGCAAAAATATTTGGGGTTCAAATGAGAGTAAACATACTGATCTTAAGACCTCAGAAACATGACTTAGAATATACATATGCTACCCAAATACGCTATATGCTTTGCATCGTGAATATAAATGTGAAAAAACCTGATGTATGCTAAGTTTGTCTGGATTATGCCAGCATTTTTCTTTGAGATGAACTGATTCAGGCAAGGAAATCTTCTGACTTTAGTGGGGAGTCAGAAGTAATCTTGGCTATGAAAAATGAACTGGGACAAATGCAACTTGCCCCCCTTCCTGGAGATAACAGTGTGACCAAGAAGATCGTTCCCCACATAAACTTTCAAGGAAGCATGTCCTTAATGTTCAGGATAGCTCAGGAGATCTTGCTGACAAAACAAAGTTTCCAAAATAGACAATCTATAGAGAGGTAGACTGGTAAATGGAGCTCCGTTATAAATGATAGGGCAATAATGGTTTGATGTGCCTACCCTGAATTAGATAGTAATATGTGATGCGAGTCCTTGTTAAACGCTTTTGAAGAAAGGATGATGGTTACCTTTTTCCCGTCTGCCTGTATAACAAGAATGGAACTTCGTAATTCAGCATTCCGTTTAGTGAGACAGGAAGCGGCAATCTGTTTCTGGTCCAGCACAGACCACTTGTCATTGGAAGGTTTCTACCACAGTTTGTTTTATTGTTCATATTGCCAAAAATGATGGTAAAGCTTCCATATTTACCATGGACTAACGTTTATCCATCCTTTATCTGTGTACCCTTTAAGAAAATAGCTCTGAGTAAGAGTTGCGATTAAAGCATGTGACGGAAAAATAGTCTGTTAGGGTCTTCGCTAAACATTAATGCAACAATGTTACCTTTAACTGTGTGTGACAAAATGTATGTTTTGTAAGCACAATAGGAAAAAAAAAAAATATGGGAGATTGGGGGCTTTGGAAATTACTTTCTTTGACATCAGGAAAGCATGACTCAGACTTTAGAGAATGTGAAGCAGAACTTACCTGAACAGAGGGACAGGAATTCCAGAAAAAATTAGACATGCAGGGAAATGCCGGCTGCTAATATACTGGTCATGTAAGGTTTCTGGGCAGGAAACCAGGCTCCCCAAACTGAATTTGTGGTTATAATCTTTGTAACAAGGATGTTTGCAGTAATACATTTAAATACAGAACAGTCTGGCAAAATTAACGTCATTGTTCTGTTCTGTGACGTTCTTTGTACTGAACTTTATTTTTGTGATCTCCATCTTTTATCCAGAAGGCTCTTCTACAAGAAGCCAAAATCCAGTGTTTCATCATTCTAGCTAGCTGAAAGGGAAATTTGGGGGAGAGGGGGGCACTGCATTTCCTACTGTCCAGCTCCTGTAAACCCTTCAGAGTCAACATAAGTAGGCAGGCCGGTGATAAGTGGAGTGGGGTGGGTGCAGCCAGGGTACAGTTCTATTGCTGAATATGCACTGATATCCCTTCCCCATCCATATCAAGTTTACTGTTTCCCTATATTAGTAGCAGTGCAGAAACGCGCAATCTTTGCCTGCTCTAGGATCATTTGGGGTGGGGTGGGGGGTAGTGAGGTGAAGTTACACTTGGACTTTGGTATCTGTACAGGATCCGTTCCGGACCCCCCTCCCCCCCATCTGTAGATACCAAAAACATAGGACCGCAAGTCCCATTGTCCCTAATGGCAGTAATGTGTGGTGCACCCACTAGCATGACCACAAGCACGTTCCACCATTGGGACAATGGCTTGCTGTCCACAGATGGATTAAATCTGTGGATGGTAACTCCATGGATAATGAAGCCCCACTGTATAACCTCCCCTGCACTGATTCTCACTCAAGATCCTGGAGGAGTGAGGGTAATGCCTTACCCCACCACACACATCTTGATCAGATGGCCCAATCTGCTGGACGGTAGAGAATAATGGGCACATCACCCCCGCCCTTACTGGTGGTGTAGAAAATATCTGAGAAGTCCATCTGACCTCTTGGCCATAGTCTGTCAACATAACTTTGTAAAGAAACATATACACAACGAATTACTGATTATTTAAAAATACTCTCAAGTGATGCTTCATAGGTATTTAAATTCCCCTGATAATGATAGTGGTTATGTTTTCATGCTGAAAGTCCCACTTTAGCTTTTGGCATTTTTAGGTACATGACAGGAAATACCTCTGTCTGAGACTCTAGAAAGCAGCCTCCAGTCAAACACATGCAAGGCTGATAGCGAGTGTGATCTAGTATGCCAAGTGATCTTGTAACACCTTTGAGACTAACTGTGTGAAAGTTTAGCATAAGCTCCAAGTCTATGAAAGCTTATGCTACAGCTTCTTTCACCCAATCTCAAGGTTACTACAAGATCCCTTTGTTTAATTGATATTCCAGACTAACTGAATTCTACCCCCGTGTGACCTAGTTAGTAAGGCAAATTCTATATATATATCTATGATAATTCCTCTGGTTGAAAACCCTGGGGCTTATCATGATAACCTACACAGAGATTTCTTTGACCCGCAGCTGAACCATTAAAGTATTTCAAATGAGTTTAAACTTGGTAGGATGTTTTCCCACAAAATAAACTGTGTGCATGGGTCCAAAAGTTTGCCACGGAGGAATGCAATACAAGAGATTCACTTTGCCATTGTTAACTTTGTGTTTAGATTAACAAGACTGTCCCCTCTTCGGATTTTAAAAAATCTCGCCTGCACTTTCTAACTGTCTTCTGTTATTTCCTGGTTCATTCTTGGTTTAATTTACTATTGTGGTCGGGGCCTTACCTCTGCAGAAGATGTTGCTCAACATAGTTACATTTTCCAAGAAGTTGCGCATACTGTAAACAAAAGCAAAGTGTTTGGTTTCTGTGCCTTCTGTTTAAATGATCTTTGCAATTGAATCAAAATACATTCCTAAAAGCTGAGCACTGTTTCCATAAAAATTACAATAGCAGGTTTATTTTATTTTCCCCCCTTCAAGACTGAGACACCTTCTGTGTCAGACCAACTGATCCCAGGTTCTTTCTGCACTGATACCAGTATCATGCCACTATAATCATAATGTTCCTTGAATCGTACTTCTTAAGGTATATAATATGGAGGGACTAGCATCCCTCCCACCGTGTGCCAGGGACCAGTACTTATTGTTCACATTGGCTACAGTTGTTTCTTTGTTTCCTGAAAGTTCTCCATTGAACTGGCAGCAGATGGCTTGGGGACTAGCATGGATCAGTGAACCAACATTTTGAATAGCACTGCTTTAAATGGGCCTTGATAGAGAGATACGGATACATGGATTTACAATTGATAGGGGCAGTACTTTCCAGAATTAATTCTGACCCAAGCCAATTCAAACTTTATGATAAGAATTAAAATCGGTGACTTCCATAAAGTATGTAAAGGAAGTATATTTGCAAAACTTTGTATAATTCCTCCTAATGCTAGTACTCAGTTCTTGGATTTACTTCTTTAGTGGTTTTTAGTGTTTAGCCCATCAGGGAACATTACTCAATTATCTGGAACGATATCCTGCAGTGGCTGGTCTCTGTGCTCCTCTGTACCTCGGCTCTTGTTGTTTGACTTTGCATCTGACAAGTAACACATTGGTTGTATCAGATAGTGATATATTGGATTTCCAAACTTATTCTGTGAATTTACCGAGAAGCAAGTTGAGTTCACTGAAACTTGTACTCATATAAGTATATACATACGATAATAGCAATATTTTAGGGTTTCCTTTTCTAAGTTTTACGCAGATTTGTTGTTCCTTGTATGAGACCTTGATTTTGAAGGTTCTTATTTTGATGAGGGCATGCTTTAAAATTTACAGATGACACCAATTAGGAGTAGCACCTAATACCTCAGAGGACAGCATCAAAATTTAAATGACCTTAAAGATTAAAAAGTTGGGCCAAAAACTAACAAAATGAATTTCAACACAGGGAAATGTAAGTACTGCACTTAGAGAGAGAAAATGAAATGCACAGGTATAGGATGGGGGACACCTGGCTTGACAACAGTACAGGTGAAAGGGATCTAGGAGTTTAGTAGACCACATGTTGAACATGAGTCAACATTGTGATGCAGCAGCTAAAAAAGAACAATGTGATTTCTAGGCTGCATCCGTAGAAGTATAGTGTCTTGATTGAGGAAAGTACTAGTACCACTCTATTCTGTGTGGTCCGGCCTCCCTTGGAATACTGTGTCCAGTTGTGGGCACCACAACGCAAGAGGATGTTGTCAAGCTGGAGTGTATCCTGAGGGGGCAACCAAAATGTGAAGGGTCTGGAAACCATGCCCTGTGATGAGAGACTTAGGGAGCTGGGAGTTTAGCCTAGAGAAGGAAAAATAAGAGGTGATTGATTAACCTGTTTAAATATTGAAAAGTATGTTGTATTGAGGACGGGCATGCTTGTTTTCTTCTTCTCCAGAGAATAGGACCCAGCAATGGATTCGAACTAGAGGAAAAGAGATTCCACCTCAACATTAGGAAGAAACTTACTGACAGTAAGAGTTGTTCGACTGTTGAAACATGCTCCCTCAGAGTGTGATTAAGTTCTTTGGCAGTCTTTTAAACAGAGGCTGAATGGCATCTCTCGGGGGGTGCTTGATTATAGGTCCTGCTTGGCAGGGGTTTGGACGGATGGCCCTTCCAACTCTATGATTGTATATATTTTTGTATACTAGTTATTGTTGTCTACTAACTTTGAGAAATATTTGAAGAGAGGGCTAAACATAAATAAAAATGACTATTGCTTTTGAAGTGCATTGTAATTTGGAACCTGACCCTCTTCTACATAAAGTGATCTCCATTATAAGATGAAAGAATTGCTACAAAAGAGATGTATTAATTCTGGCTGTGCATGGGCCTGTCACATTTAACTGGTTCACTGTGGAAGACCCTTAAGAAAATAACCATACAGATGCAAGGGGTCCAGGGTAGTAGTATTTTCTCTGTGCCTAGTTACTACAGACCTTTTTGCTAAGGATGCATGCAGAAATATGAACATTTCCTCTAGCCTGAAGTGGTACAGTCCAGAGTGCTATTAACTTCCTATACTACTTTATTCGAATAAAAGGTGACGTTTGAAAAAGGTGTTAAGCTTACTTGGGAGACAAGCACTATGTCTACTTGATACCATAGCTCTTCTCTTCAAAACTGATGGAAGCAACACAGCTCTTGGTGGTGTGTAATGACCAAGAATTAGTTGGCTTATTGGCAGGGAGAGAAAATAGATCCTAGCTCCTGAGTGTAACTTCTTCCCGTGCTGCTTCAGTGGGTTGTTAAAAAATTGTGAGCAGCAGGAGAAGCAACATGGAACAGCTGGGATTGTGTGTTTGGAAAAAATCCTACTCAGCAGGAGAGCAGATGCTTTGAACCTAGGTCTGCCCTAAAGAGCAAGTGCGCAAGCACTGGAAGCCCTAAGGTTTAGCAATGCTCTGCTCTGTGCCTTTTGCCTCTCTCAGCAGTGTGAAAAATGTTGATGTTTTCCACCAAAGTGAGATTTAGGAATCTCAACCAGTGCTTCTTCGCTGCAATGCAGTAAAGACTACTGTGTTGGTGTACTGAAACACGCTTAATCTTGATGTGGGACTTTTCTTATTTAACAGCAGTGAAAGGAAGCAAATAAATTACTTAGACTTAAGCTTTTTGCCCTGGAACTAAAAGGGGGATCTGGAATTATGCTGGACAAAGGAGAGGCTGCTAGTTTGTGGGGAAATGACAAGTGGTGGTGTTAGTCAAGGGAGACTTATAACATTATGCTTTTATTTATTTTTTTCCAGAGTATGACAAAAAGTATATTGTATTTCAGTAATACCTATTAGTTCCATTATGGAAACAGTTATATCCGGAATTCATGCATACCTCTTAGCTGTTTCATGAAGAAACAGACGTTCAAAAGTACTATGATGACATTTCCTCAGGAATGTAAAGCATTCTTTATTCACTTTCATATTCCTCACAGATATTTATTATCAGATCATGCTGAGATTTCTTATCCGACATACCAAAAGAACTGCTAAAAGACAGTATATCATTTTGTGCTACACTGGTGTTACCACACTCCAATAGCCTAGTTGCACCTCATTTTGTTACAGAAGTTAGAGAATACTTGATTTTTCAATGTATTACTTTATTAAACTAAGTACTGCCTTTCACACAAAATGAGCTCAATGTGTTTGTTTTTTTTAAAAAAAAAAGAAAGCAACTAATATAGAACAAAATGAAGGACCAGTACCAAACTTTGGGGTTATCGTGAACTTAGATAGAACGAGAAACAAAAAAGAACAATGAACAGACAGACAGACAGACAGACAGCCAGACAGACAGACAGACAGACACCACACACACAAAGATTATTTCAGTTTTACCTAAATGAGTCTAGTACATGCATCATTGAAACACCATACCTCCACTGTGACTCGAAGCAGCTTTATTTTGGCTGTCTGTAACAGGCCATTGTTTATAGAGGACTCTGTACTGGTGCTGTGAGTGACCACACAAAGCATTCTAGGTCTTTTGCTTCCTCCCCTCTTCTCTTTCTGTCTCATGGTGTTTTATCTTTCTACATGACAAGGCCAGCCCTGGCTAAGATGTATGTAAATTCTGTTTATACATAAAACCACATGATGGCTGAAGGCCTACCACCCATTTTCCATCTCTTGGGTTGAAGACCTTGCTAAATATCACATTCAGCATTATTCATCACATATGGTAAGAATTTCTGACCTGGCCCATGGACAAAATAACACATTTGTCAGTCTTCTGTCCCTGGGAGACATTGCTTACTGGGAAACATATCAAAAAGATGTTTATTATGGGTCACTGTATAAGTGTGCCAAGCTTTGTACTTTTTACCCAAAGTACATGCTTTTAAGCTTAACTATTCTGCCAGTGGTACAGTCTCTTATTGAAGTATTTAACAATACTTATCCATAAATGTAATCCTCTTTTTCTTGTCTTTTTTCCTCCTACATAGGTCTTTGAAAAACTGAAGGACCACATGTTGATCCCTATAGCAAACACGGAATTAGAAAAAGTAGATGGGTCACTCACTTGTTGCTCTGTCCTTATTAATAAAACTTCACAATTATGAGTTTGCAGACTCCATCCCTTGTAACTGGCACTAAGATACATACAAGGTGGATGAATCTGTATCCACTGTTATTGTTTTTTCTTGACAATCTACTGTACCACTGTGCTACTAACCTTTGTTTACAATGGTGCCCCTTCAAATGGTAATTAAGGTGCACATGTATGCTTTTTTTCCTCCTGGTGTAAAATGGACTTTGCAGCATGTTTGTCTGGGCTTCTAGAGCCTTTAGGATGATTCTTGGCTTATCTAGTTGGTGTGAAGCTGGTCTAGAAAATAAAAGTAGAGGCCACTTCTAACATTACTTTTGAATGAGACAAATATTAAAACTCTTGTCTACCACAGAGGTTGACAACTGTGCCCCCCCCCCAATGTTGTTGGACTTTAACACCCATTAGCACTAGGAGGAGAATGCTGGGAGTTGCAGTACAGCAACAGCTGGAGGGCCGTAGTTGCTCATCCATGGTTTACAGTGATTAGATTCATTCCCGCCCCGTCTCCCCAACACTTTGCTTTTTTGCACATTTCATTCCGAAGAAAACCCTTAGGCCCAGGGTTTCCAATGTATGGTGAAGCATGTAGTTCCCCTCACGGCTATATGGTCAGTTACCACAGAAAGTGTAACTGTTTATTGAGCCCTCTCCTACAAACCAACTTTGTGAAGGTGTTTTGTGCCCAACAGAATGGTGATAGATTCTTTTCCTGTAACGCAAGTGTTTAGGGCTAAAGTTATGTCTCTTGGTCTTGCTCCTTATGACAATCACAGAAATGTTATAATGCTTCCATTAGGGCTTTACCCACTCCTTTTTCACTGCTCTGTTTCCTTTCTTTGTCTGGACAAAAACAGCTGAGTGTTTTTCTTAAGAAACAAAAGCAACAACAGCCATGGGAAGTTTCACATTCGAGGAGACTGGATGACAGGAGAAAGAGCTTCTTAATTCTTCCTCCCCAACTTCCGTCCATAATTGCTCACGAAGCAGCAAAAGTCACTATCTTTTCTCACGTGAATGGAAAAAGTAGCCTGGGGAAGGTTTGCATGAGACTAGAAGGAGAAAGGTTAAGCACCCCCCTTCCCAGTTATTTTTCTTTTCACGCAAGAAATGTTCCATTTCCATTTATTTAAAAAAGTGGGGGAGAGAGAAGAAATTATATGTGCCTCTAATTACCCTTCAACCCTCAGCTACAGATGGGAGGAAAAGAGATCCTTTAACAGGGGACAACTATGTATTGAGGTGCAGTATGCCCTCAGAAGAGACAATTACAGTTATGTGATCTCAAGTCATTTTTTCCTCTTGACTTAGGGAATGATCATAACAAAGGTGACATGCCTGCATTAGATTGGTTACCTTTGTTCTTCTTTGAATCCATTTATTGGGAATAAAATCTCCATAGAACATTTTCATACATTAGTCTTACATCAGTTCTTGCTTCCTTCAGTCTATAAGATGAATGTGAATTCTTCAAAGAGCAGAAAATCTATTCACATTGCAAATGCCTCTATTCTACCTTCTCTTCCATATTAACAGCAATTAAAACAGTCACATAAATAGAATCAAGGAAGCTCAAAGGACCATTTTAATTCATGAAAATGATAGCAGATAAGCCTGAATAGCTGATATTGACTCTAGAAATGTGTTATTAAAGAGTAATGCAGGAATCAGCCACAATCTTAATAATTTCTGCCTCCTTTTCATTACCTTTCTCTTTTGTTCTGTGCCCTCTTTTATTTTTTCTTCTTCTTCTGCATACTTCTTCCTTTCCTCATTTGTTTTCTACCGTTCTTCTCTTGCTCTCTCCAAGTGATGCATGTTATAAGTAACTAAAAAGGAAATTCAGTAGCATCATCAGTCTAGGCTTCTGTGCCTCCTTTTCCAAAGTACCAGGTGCAGTATAAGATTTATTGTGTTCATTTCTCTACAATATCATGTTGCTCCTTGTGCCTTGG
This sequence comes from Sceloporus undulatus, assembly GCF_019175285.1. NCBI lineage: Eukaryota > Metazoa > Chordata > Lepidosauria > Squamata > Phrynosomatidae > Sceloporus > Sceloporus undulatus. Next base: position 101,821,949 of record NC_056525.1, on the reverse strand, counting down.
AAGGTGCATTTGAAGAGAATCATGAGTACAATCTATTGCAAATTGCAGATGAGACTAAGAAGAAAGGTGTTACTGCAGTGGAGGATTCAAAGAGGATTTTATTCTGGTAGTCTTGAATTACCGCTAGGCTTAAACCAGTTGTACTTTTGTTCTAGAAACTGACCTGGGCTTTTTAAAAACCTTTTTTTATTCAATAGAAACTCAAGCCTTTTTATGTCCACTGTATTTTAAGAATCCATGTGAATATGTAAATCTCAGAAATAATATTCTGAGATGCATAATGCTGGCCTTAACAAATGGTGTTAACACTTTTCTTTTGTATTGAACTATGCCTATTATACTTGCTATTATGATATTTTTGTTAGGAGAACAAATTGGATTTGATCAGCAGAGCTCTTGATTTCATTTATTTTGAGAGCCAATATAGAGCTGAATTCTGAAAGAAGTGATAACAAAAATGATGGTGGAATGGTTAGCTGTTTTTTCATGTTGTGTATTGTTCTTAATAAGTGAGACAGTTGTCTTCCAACAGGCTGCAATGACTATTCTAGCTAAGCATTTGGATTCTTGCACTTACGATAATATATATATTGGGTGCTTTTTAAAAACTTTTAAATGCCTGAATGTTTAATTCCATTCGAAAAAGAAATATTTGTTCTGGCAAATTTTGCAGGACACGTAAGGCCTTAGTCATATGTTTTTCACCATACACATGAAAAGAATTGAAATGTCATGAAACTTGTAATGTCTTTTCAAAGAATGCAGATGTCTAATGTAGCATTATGAATTCTCCAAGAGCTGACATGTGGCTTGAGAATTGTATCGGTTTCCCAGTTAAGTCAACCATTTTTGGTACTACTGCTGGCAATTGAGGTGCAATTTTCAAGAAATTCAACTGGCCAAGTAAATAGGAAAGGAATGTACAGCTGAAACTATTTCATGTAACCATGACCAGATTCAAAAATGTATGCTGGAAAATATCTATATCATCTGGTTGCCTTTTATTAATTATTGTTAAAAGCATTCTGATTAATGACTCCTCTGTCTCTTCTCCCATTTAATAACATTTCTCAGAAGGTGAGAGGAGTCTTTCCTGTCAAATGTTGTCGTTCACCAAGTCTTAAGGGTGGATGAGTGTATATGAATTAATGTGCTAAAACAGAAGTAGTCACATTAGAGGCAGATTTCTTAAGGGAAAATATCAATACATTTGGGATTTAGTATGAAAGAGCATGTTTTATCTCATCAAAGGTGAGTCAGTTTATAAGAGCAAATATCAATGGAAGAATTGCCACAATTTTGTAATTGTTTTTCCTTCAGAATAATAATTATGATGTTTGTGTAAACATATTCCTAAACTATCCAGCAAGTCCTCATCTTTCTCCAGCTGAAGCAGGAGATGCAAACACACTCCAGAATGCAGAGTTCTGCTTTGCTGTTGCTTTTTTAATCATTGCTAAATCAGTTTAAGTTGACCCTTTGGCATGGAACTGAAGTCCGAAAATTTCTGTGAACAGTCCATGTTTGATGCTTCCTACTGTCCATCTACAAACCTATGCTGTCAGTTCCTTTTGCAATATAGCATGTACATATCTTTCTAATCGGAGTCTTATAGATTGTATCTGTTGTCTCCCACTGTATTATCATTGTGGCACCTCCAGACAGAGAGGGAAAAAATTGGCATGCTTTCTGTTTTAAGATCAGTGTGTTTTCAGGGATGTTATAGTCACCTAGATTATTTTTGTGATATGCTGAACTGTGAATTTCTTGTTAAGGGCTTTTTACATTGCAATTTCAGTGCATATCTATTGAGAAGTAAGTCCCATTGAATTTAATAGATCCTGCTTCCAAGTCCACGTGTAAAGGATTGCAGCAATAGTCAGGTAGCTTCATTAATTATGTTATTTATTCATGGATTCTTATACTGTTCTTCAAAATCTGTTTCCAGGGTAGCTTACAGATAAAAAGGGTTTCAATATCAATGTATGACACTTTCGAAGGTTGCCAGCTTTTCTGATTTTCATTATGGTGGTCCAGAAAATAACTGCCATGTTCTGAATCAAGAACCTTCTATCACACAGGGATTCTCTGAATTTGAAGGATGCAAATAGTCTTTGAAAAAAGGAACACATTATATATATTTTTCTGATGGGTACGTCTCCCTTCTCATTGTTGCCTTGAGCGTTCCCCCAGCATAGGTAAGGCATGGGCTTCACTCCTTAAAATCAATTTACAATTCAAATTTAAAGAGTACAAAGGTTCCCTCTCCAAGGTTTAGACTGGATTCTACTGCCAGTACAAAGCTGCTGTCAAAGTCTCTTCTGTGATATCTAGAAAGCTATGATGCAACATCATCCCAATAAGTATCCCTATGCTATGGGGAAAGGAAGAATTGGTCTAGGGACAGGAGACAGCTTTTTTCAAGTGCCCTACAGCTACATAATTTTTGCTTTATGCGCTGACACAACAAATAATTGGTTTAAACCTGTATCTGGAACTGAAGCTGGCAGCCAGCCATACTGTTGAATGAAACAGCATAGCCTTTCCTAGACATTATTAGTCTGAGCTGCCCATTAAATACAATAACCTTGCATTTTGAAGACTACAGTGTAATTGAGAGTAGTTCGACCTAGTCTTCTCTTCTGGCACAGTGTCTAAAATGCTTCAATATGCAGAAATATATTTAGTGGGGGGGCATTAACAAAATGCAACATCCCCTTTAGAATTGCAGCCTGAAGTAGTTAAGGCTCTGTGAAAAAAAATCACCACTTGATCTCACTGGTAGTATAAACTGGCCCTAAATCTACTGGCATTTAAAATGGATTTTCACACTATGCTTTTTCTTGTTCAAGTATTATGACCTGTCTTGAATGAAAAAGTGGCAAACCTCCTGCTGCTGTATCCTTTAATCGGTTCTGCCCCTACTTTTCCCCTGTCATTGTCTATGATTTGTCCAGAAATTAAGACTTTTTGTTCTGAACTTCTGAACACCCAGAACTTGGTTGTAAAGTTGGAAAACCTTGTTAGGCTGTCCTATTCCAGCCTTAGCTGTATGGGTTGTTTTCATTCTTTTCATGGCTGGGTAAAGTGATGCAATATGTGGGTTTCTTTGTTGGACAAAATGTGATCAGTGTCAGCTAAGGCCCCTTTCCTTGTGTGAATGAAAAGTTTGTACACATGTTGTACCTTATATCGCTCCACTTGGCATCTGTCCATTCCCACCCACACCACAAAGTATACACTCAGTTAAATATTTCGCAAATGCTGTGCTTTCGAAGTACAGTGCAGACTTTTAAGGACATATGGAACACAGCAGTCCCTGTGAGATGGGATCGAAGTTCATGTGGAACATCATGTTCAGTTTGGTACAGGACTGTCAAAATTACCCCATCTGCTCCTTTATTGACAGAAATACCTACATTTAATTTAAATATAAACAGAGAAGAATTAATCAGAGTAATCCTCATATGGTTCATAAGAACTGGTATACACCCACCAGGAGAGATTGGGAGGGCTTTTTAAAGCATCCTCCTCTCCTCCCTGTCCCCTGCATTTGTAAGTAACTGTGAACAAAATATCAAGAGACCTTACTTGAACTCCTAGTGGATGTCTGATGGTGTAACTTGTATGAAGTCACATGTGGATCATGGGCAATGTGTTGCTCAGCAGAACAAAACATGACTTAGTAAATCACCACAGTATTACAGTAGAACCTGTTACCTTTGAGAGACCCTTATTAAATGAGAGTATATTGTTGCCCACTTTTTTGTGTGCCAAGACAGTAAGTGCATTCCATAGTCTGTTAACACTGGAAAAAAGTTGTTCTGTTTTTTGTTTTGTCTTTTGCAGTTTCAGTCCTGTTATGTACACCTGTCACTATAGAATAAAGTATCATTATACCTTTGAACTGTGTCTGCTTATATTCTTACTTTTACTGCAACTTTTGCTACTTTTATATAATCTTATAGATTATTTGAAAAATATAGGATTTAATCCACATAATGCTTTTAACAAACAGTTAAAATCCTAGGTGGGAAGGAAAGTCATTTCCAAAACACAGCCAGCTTATTGTGAGGAGGTGAACAGTTTTGTCTTGCTTTTAGACTGCATCTGCACTGCAGAAATAATGCAGTTTGTCTGCCATGGCTCAGTGCAATTGAATTCTAGGATCTGTAGTTTTGTGAGATAGTTAGCTTTCTCTTTCAGAGTGCTGGTGCCACAACAAACCAGAAACCCCAGAATTTCATAGCATTAATTTGAGCCATGTCAGTTAAAGTAATGTCAAACTGCATTATTTCTGTAGTGCAGATGCAATGATACTCCTCCTGTGTTTTTTCCCTGGTCATCAATTACTGGTTCCCATGTTCCTAACAAGCCCCAGAAAATACAGTCTGTGGGTCTACTCTTGGCAGAAATACTGCCAGCAGTAATCCCACACCCATGAAACCTTTGCAGATGCATCAGGGGATTCAAGGCAGATAGGCTGCCCCACAAATAATAGTGACCACTGGCAGAGGGACACTGCCATCCCATCCTAACCTCATCTGTCAGTCATCCAAGCAGTTTTAGAATTCCTCTCCGCATCTGCATCCAGCTGATAGAAGTACTGTAATTTGACCTAATATTCCAAAGGAACATACATTATCACTAACATTTATTGTTTCTCTGACGACACAGTTTATCTTGCTGCATTTCTTACAGACTTCCTGTAACATACGCAACTATTCTTATAGAGTAGACTGAGGGAAGAGAAGAGAAAGGAAATAAGGTGAGGTAAGAACTTGCCAAATACGATACTTTCATGAAGAGAGGAGTTTCAAACCATGGGCTTTCTGATCAACAGCTCAGGAACAGTATGTTGAATGCATGGATGCATTTAATGTGTATCTTATGTGTTTGAAATACAAGCTGCATGGAGAGGCAACCAGGAATGGTTGCACAACACATGCAAAGTGAGAGTTTTCTATGCTAGAGGAGCGTAACAGAGAGAGCTTTGGGAAATTACTTTTTTGGTTTACAACATCTAGAATTCACCCGTCCCCAAGCTGGCATAGGCACAGGCGGAAGGGCTGCCTGAGAAAAAAGCTCTGGGAAAAAGTAATGTGTAGCTCAACACTATTCCATTTACTCAGATGTGAGACCACTTTATTCAATGGGTCTTAGTGCTGGGTGAGTGCATACAGGAATGCAGCCTAAGGCAATGTTCTTCAGATTGCTTACAGAGGAATCCAGATTCGCCATCATAGGAGCTGTCTTTGGATTCATAAATACTACAGTAGAAGATAAAGCCAGAATGACTTGAGACCAGTTAACAACAAACGGTGGAAGATAAAGCCATGTGAAATGGACATGTTTCTATGAAGAACCCTACTCTAAAGAATTTCCACTGAAAACTATCTGGATCCTCTTTCAGTCCATGCTAGTTGTGAAACATGCCACCCTCAAAGGGATGCAAAAGAGAAATAGGATTGCCACTTTTTCTCTGATGCAGCCTGTACCTGTAAGATAATATGTCTTCATTTCTCCTACGTACCAAGAAAAAATATTCTTTGTAGGTAAATTTCCCCTTCCCTCATCATTAGTCATTGGAGCATCATTTTTCAGCTCAGTTGAAACAAGATGGAGAGTGAAATAGCCATTTTGGGATGTGGGAGAAGCTATCTAAAGGTCAGTGTATTTTTTGTTTTAAGGATTTTTATTGTTGTGCTATCAGATTTTTTCTGACTTATGACAGTTCTAAAGTGAAACTATCATGGGATTTTCTGGGGCTGAGAGCGTGTGACTCCCTCAGGTTCACTGAGAGGCTTTCCATGGCTGAGCAGTAATTGAACCTTGATCTTAAGAGTCATAGTCCAATGCTCAAACCACTGCACCAAATTTTATACTGCCTCTCAAATGTTTTCCTGAGATAGTTCGCAGTTTCATGAAACATTTTAAGATTAACCCAATATGCAGCATTTTAAACTAAAAAAAGAGCAAGAGTTCATAAATTTCCAGTTCTAGGTGTATAGTTTCGTGTGATGTTACACATTAGGGTACCTTTGTTTACTCAGAAGTAAATGCCTGCTATCCTAGCACTGCAACCCACTCGGTTCTCACAAGGTTCAGTAGAACTTAGTCCCAAATAAATGTGCCCAAGACCGCTTTAAATAACAATGGCAAATCCTTATTGAAATTCAAAAATAGTAACACTAAAGCTGTACAGGTTGAGTCTCCCTTATCTGGAATTCCAAAACCCAATATACAGTACTCCAAAATCCAACATTGCCCACATGGGGTGGACGAGTAATACCTTTGCTTCTGAGGATTCAGTGTACACAAAGTTTTGTTTCCTGCACAAAATTATTTAAAATATTGTGTATCAAATTACTTTCAGGTTAAGTCTATAAGGTGTATACAAAACATAATTGAATTTCATGTTTAGACTTGGGTCTCATCGCCAAGATATCTCGTTATATATATGCAAATATTCCAAAATCCAAAACCCATCTGGCACCAAGCATTTTGGCTAAGGGAGACTCAACCTGTATTTTGAAGGGATAATCATTTCTCACAGTAGACTAGTGCCATCTAGTGATGGCAGGTGGCCTCTTTGGATGACAATATTCTTTATTAAATATTATATGGCTGCATAAAAATAAGAGGAGGAGTCTACTGGCATTTTTTAAACTAACAGTTATTTTAGCACAAAGTTTTGTGGATTACATTTCCTCAGATGAATCAGGGAGTGCCATGTACAAGTGTCGGGGATTAATGCACTGTTATATAGCTGTTAGGATAGAGCCGTGAGGTTAAATTAGGTCATAAGCTTCAAAGGACTGGTTTAGCATTAATGTCCTGTCATCAGTAAACTAACATCCAAGGCTGTTCAGCTGTTGATTCTCTCTGAAATGTGAGGGCAATCCATTTTACTTCCAAGAAAATTAGATCTGTTAGTGATGCCGTTGAGCACACTGATTCAAAAATTGCCATTTGGAACAAAGGAATTTGAAGGGAAGATTTGAAAGGGAGAGAACTGTATTTGGACACTTTCACTACAGCTGTGTGTGTAGCCAAAAGCATAATCTTCTTTTATATAATATTCATAATCATCATCAAAAATACCTTTGCCTTCCAACAGTATAAAGGTCCTTGAAATCAGACTACATTGCCTCAACACTTCAGAAACAACAATAAACACAATTAATTATAATATTTTAAAGTATGTTTGTTGAAGGCTGAGTGTATATGTGTGTGTGTGTGTATATATAAACAGATATACACACATATAACGCCATTTACCTAAAAGTCCTTTCCTTGGCAATCAGCTAATTGCAAAAAGCCTGAAAGCTTTGAATGGGGAGGTCTTTGCTCTCACTAGTGCAAAGACAAGAGTGAGATCTAGCTTCACTTGGAAAGGAGTTCAGAGGTCTTGGACCAGCCCCCAGGGAGGTCTTCCTCCATGTCCTCCTCAAACACACCTCTCAGGGTGGCAGGACCAAGAGAAGGCCTCCCCTGTATATATCAAACACTGAACAAGCTCATGCTGGAGAATATGTTTGGTGTTCCCCCAAATAGCTTGGACTGGGGTTATATAGGCCATTACTGGTCATAACCACCATTCGAAATTGTTTGTTGAAACAGATTGCTAGCTAATAGTGTCATTATAACAAGGGAATTCTAAACTCCACGTAACTGATGTCCTGAGAATGAGACTGCAATCTAGGCACAATATTCTGGACCAGGGGAAGAATTCAAAGATATAGCCATGTTAGTCTGTAGAATCAGTATGTAGAGAGATCTTGTAGCACCTTTGAGACTAAGGAAAAAAGTTGGCAGCATGAGCTTTCGTAGACTTAAGTCTCCTTCCTCAGATGTATCAGTAGAGAAAGTAAACTGAAACCTACAAAAGCTCATGTTGACAAATTATTTCTTTCAGTTACTTTCAAAGATGCTACAAGATCTCTACATACTGGACCAGGGGAAGTTTCTGAACACTGTCCAAAGGCAGCCCCATGTTGAGCACATTAACAGTACAGTCAGCCCTCCACATTTGCTGGGGTTGGGAGAGCCCCTGCAAAAGTGAAAAAACTGCAAATAACTCTACTTCTCCCCCCTACACACACAACATATTTAACACACACAAAAGTACGATCCATGCAGTCAACCCACTGTAGATACGTTCAAGATGATGGGTTACTTTGCAAGGCAGAAGCAAGCAGCTGGTGGTGCTTGCTACCACCTCCACTGCTGCCCTATGCCATTTTTAATGGGAACTTACAAGCCTTGCCACATATTTACAGACTCTGTATCACAAGGCTTGCAGTCCCTATTAAACGTGGCATAGGGCAACAGCAGAGGCAGCAACAAATAATCCCTGAATAATCAAATCTGTGAATAATCAAGCCTGGAAATGTGGAAGGCCAATGGTAATCCAATATTTTTTATATTTATGTTGCATTTTCCAGAGGGTCTATACTATATCTGATAACTTTCTAAAGAAAAGGGGTGAAAGAGCTACCCTGGCACACAAGGAGGAAGATCATAAGGTGACAGGCAAGTACTTTTCCACAGTCCCATCATTGACTGATGATGATGGAATAGTATATACTGGTATCACTTCCATTGTATGAAGATGGGTTTTGCATTGAGGAAATAAAAAACAGGGATTCTTATTTATTTTTTTATGAAGAATCAAGTTTAATGTGGGGAAAACCAGACGTTAACAAGGCCATAAGCAGAGATGAAAGCTCTTTCTGTAACTATGAGAAAACATCTTTAGAAGAACAGTCAAAGCTTATAATTGCTACATTCCTATCTGTGTACATGCTGTGATTTTGCTTAAAAGCCTGCCACCTACTTAAAAGGTGACTTCTCTTAGTACAATCAAATTATTGTAAAAGCAATGCAAAGTCTACCTGCAAAGATGAAAGTGTGAGGGAAGAAAGTTATAGGAAAGAGCCATCAACTTGACATGAAAAGACGATCAGAACTCTGAACAAGCCTAGTTCCAGTGCTCCTCTCATTATCAAACTCAAAACAAAAATGTGGAGGAAAAGGTACAGAAAAATAAAAGCAGATCTACCAAGGAATGAATGAGTTGTGGTTTGAGCATTGGACTATGGCTCTGAAGTCTGGAGATCAGGATTCGAATCCCCCACTCAGCCATGGAAACCCACTGGGTGATTTTGGGCAAGACATCTGTGTTGTTCACATGGATTTCAAATGCATCCAATTATGTTCAGAGGGAGCTGCCAAAAAACCCCCACAAAACCTGGGATAATTGATTTTTTTTTCAAGTTTTCCTAAAAGATTCACATTGTCAGATGTGTGAATAACTGATGCAGATAAACCCAAGATAAAGTGGGATAAAATTCTGCATGTTTTGGGGCATGTTTTGAATACAACTGTATCATTGATTCCATCTTTATTCACAGTGCTGACGTGTGTGAGCATCACAACTCACAGAGATATCAAAAGAAAAGTAATCTGAACATCTTAAGTGTTGTAAAGGACCTGCTGTGCTCTCCTAACCAGGAAGGAGGAAGAAAAATGACAATAGAAACCAATATGAATCATAGGTATCGAACCATTGGGGGATTATTTGCTGTGATATTTCCTGGATTGTTTTTTTTAATCACCTTCTGGGTGGAAATAAAATGTTGCCACTTGTGCCAGAAATTGCCACTGAACGCTTTGGCGTAACAGAAATGTCATCCAGGTATTACCTCTTTAAAAATCAGAATTGCACAAACAGCAATCAACATTCACTCCGTCTGGATATGTCCAAGTTTGCCAGCAAACTTAGCTAATAGTTAAGGTGCTAAAATTTGTTCCTAGTTTCCAATTTCATTCAGCACAGAGCTGCATAAATAGTCTGGACAAGGAATCTATATTCAGCCATTCCAAAATAAACATTCAGACATACCAAGTTATAAACTCCAACAGTTTATCTTCACCGCAGAGATCTTAAGGTTCAGGTAAATTCATAAGGAAGAAATCAGTGTTTTGGGAAATCAAATACTGATAGAAAAGGGGACTGCAGCCAGGAATTCAGAAGAAGATCAAGGATGGGGAGAGTGGCTATGAATGAACTAGAAAAGATACTAAAATGCAAAGATACACAACTCAGCACAAAAGTTAGAATCATACAAGCCATCACATTCCCTATAACTATATGGATGTGGGAGCAGGACAGTGAAAAAGGGGATAGGATGAAAATCAATGCATTTGAGATGTGGTGCTGGAGAAGAGTGCTGCAAATCGTGTGGATGTCCGAAAAGACAAAACAAATGAATCCAAGAACAGATCAAGCCAGAGATCTCCCTGGAAGCCAAGATGACCAAACAGAGGCTGTCATACTTCGGGCACATCATGAGAAAGGAGGACTCACTAAGAAAAAACAATAGAATCATAGGGTTGGAAGAGACCACAAGAGCCATCCAACCCCGTTCTGCCATGCAGGAATACACAATCAAAGCATCCCCAACAGATGGCCATCCAGCCTCTGCTTAAACACCTCTAAAGAAGGAGACTCCACTACACTCTGAGGAAAGAGTGTGTTCCACTGTCAAACAGCTCTTACTGTCAGGAAGTTCCTCCTAATGTTCAGGTGGAATCTCTTTTCCTGTAGCTTGCATCCATTGCTCCAGGCCCTAGCCTCTGGAGCAGCAGAAAACAAGCTTGCTCCATCTTCAACGTGACACCTTTTCAAATACTTTATTATATCATCTCTGAACCATCTCTTCTCCAGGCTAAACATAGCCAGCTCCCTAAGTCTTTCCTCATAAGGCATGGTTTCCAGATGCTAATGCTAGGAAAGGTGGAGGGAAGTAGAAAGAGAGGAAAGCCACATGCTGGATGGTGGACTCTATTAAAGAGATCATGGATATGAGTTTAGAGGACCTGAGCAGAGCAGTGAAGGACAAGGGTTCTTGGAGATGTCTCATCCACAGGGTTGCTATGGATTGAGATCAACTCAAGGGCAGTTAACAACCAATGCCCCCACCTATAGCTGAACACAACAGAGTATATGGGAGGCAGAAACATAAATAATAAATAAGGTGGCATAAAATCAGCAAAATCCACAGCTTAAGACTGGAACCTGGCAACCTTCAATGACTGTGAAGCCTTCTTCTGACAATCTCTCACTAGAACAGGCAGACAATATAATAATAATAATAATAATAATAATAATAATAATAATAATATATGTATCCTTCCTCTCCCTGTATTGGATCAAGGCGGGTAACAACAAACATAAGAACAATAAAAATAAAACACATCAAACCACAAGTAAAAACATAGCAAAACATATAAAATCCAATTCCCTATCTCCCTCCCACCTTAAAATACCATTAAAAACAATAATAGAGTGAACATTGTGACGAGGTCAATTTGGGAATGCCTGCCAGAAGAGATCCGTTTTTACTGCCTTCTTAAAGGCCTCCAAAGATGTTATGTGGCGGATCTCCTCCAGATATTACTTAAGATATTCCAGATATTAAGATCATCATCTCACATCCAACCCTAAAACCTTTGACTTAGTTCATCTTTCTTTTCATCCAGCAAATGGCATGAGAATCTCTGCTTCAGAAATTTCTGCTTTGTTTTTATTTCTATTTTATTTTTAACTTCTCTTTTTTCCTCTTCCTTTCCCTTCCCCCCTTTTTGTCTTTTCTTCTTTTCCTTTTGTTTTCCTGTTAGTGTTGGTGTTGACACTGCAATTAATATTAGTCATGAGTTCAATTTCGCTCACTATTATATTACATTAAAACATCTCAACGAGTGTTTTGTTGTGTATTGTTTTTAATTATTAATAATCTTGTTTATATATATATATATATATAGAGAGAGAGAGAGAGAGAGAATATTTATTTATTTATTTATTTATTTATTTATTTATTATTTCCAGGATTTATATTCTACCTTTTTCTCTCACAGTGAGATTCCAGATGCCTTACAAAAGTATATTTAAAGAAGACAGAGCTAAAACATTGATTTAAAAAAATAACTAAATAGCCCCAACATTAAAACATAGATTAAAAACAGCATAGTTAAAAACAGTAATAATAATAATAATAATAATAATAATAATAATAATAATAATAAATAAAACTTGTATTTATATCCCGCTTTTTGTTACCACAATCAAAGCGGCATACAACCTTTAAAAAATACAACAATATATACAATTTCCACACCACATTATAAATAATAATAATAATAATAATTAATAATAATCTGTCCTTTTTCCAAATGAAAACTCTGGATAGTTTACAACATGAGAAAAACAACAACAGTACAATTAAAAGCATACAAAAATAGTACACTGTTTTTTTAACTGTTGTTGTTATGCTATGTTTTAAGTTTGGTATTTATTTAATTGTTTATTTGATTGTTATTTTATTTTTGGGTATTTATTTATTGATTTGTTTGTTTGTTTTTCAACTTTGTAATCAATGTTTTAGCTTTGCCTTTTTAAAATACACACCGAATGCCACTGCGAAGGAGAAAGGCAGGATATAAATCCTAGCAACAAACAAATAAAATAAAATACATTTAAAACAGAATTAAAATCACTGCAATAATAATAATAATAATAATAATAATAACAAAATACATGTGAAAAGCATCAGATTTTTTTTAATAAAATAAAATAAAATGTTTAAAACATATTAAAACAATATTAACACACATTTCTTTCAAAGGTTTCTAAAATCTATCCACAAAACATAATTTAATTGATTTAATTTATTTATTATGGCACACAGCCAGCACAAAAACATAACTGGATGTTATAGGAAATATTATACAAACATATTATATTTTTATTTATTTATTTTAATTTTTAATTTTAATCTTTAAATATAATATATATAAAAAATTTAATTTTAATTAAATATACTTTTTAAATTTTTAATTAAATATATATTATATTTATAATATATGTATACACACACACACACACACACACACACACACACACACAAATGGAGGACGTTATGGAACTCCTCCCGGACAGAAAGATGGAAACGGGGGTCCACCTCTGGTCCTTCCTTCCTTCCTCCCAAGAGAATTTTGGACTTCCCCTCCCAGAAGCCTCACCTATGTTGGCCAATAGCTTGGGATTCTGGGAGCTGAAGTCCAAAAATCCCTTAAAGGGCACAGTTGTGCCTCCAGGGAGTGGGCGTGGTGTCTTTCTCTGCACCGGAAGTTCGGGCAGCTTCTCTTGGCGGCCTTAGGTGTTCTGCTTACTTCCAGTCTCTGGTCCTTCTTTCCTTCAGAGTGGCCCCCAAACTGTGTCCTTTAAGAGAATTTTGGACTTCAACTCCCAGGAGCCTCAGCCCCGTTGGCCAATAGCGTGGGATTCTGGGAGCTGAAGTCCCAAAGACCTTAACGAGCAAGATTGTGCCTCCAGGGAGTGGGCGGGGCGTAGGGCCCGCGGGGGGCGGGGCGTCCTCCTCTGCACCGGAAGTGCGGGCAGCGTGTCCTGGCGTGCGGCTTCGGCCAGGCTTCAGGTGTTCCGCCTCCTTCCGGTCCCCGCCTTTCCCGTCTGCTTTGTCCGTCCTTCCTTCTCCTGCTGAAGGCGTGCTCGGTGGTATTTCCTTCCCCCGCCATGGCGGACTCTGGGATGATGGTTCCGGAGCGCTGCCTCACCGACGACGAAATGGCGGAGGTGAAGAAGGAAGTAAGTGGAGAGCAGCGAGGGAGGGCAGCGCTGGCATGGGGGCTTCCTTGGCAAGGTCTGTCCAGAGGGGCTGGCTGAGAGAGCGTGACTCCCGGTGAGGCTACAGGGCTGAGCCCTGGGCGGCATCCACACTGGAGAAGTCTTTTGCTGGCTCTCGATATACTGAGTCCACAGACTAACATGGCTATATCTTTGAATTCATTATTATTGACCTCCGACCTGTTTGCTGCTGTAAAGCTTCTTTCCACATTTCCGCACTGCCCTCTTATAGCGCTGCTATTCCACTTTAATGGCTGTGTCTGCCTCTTGTTGCATTCTGGGATTTGTAGTTCTGGGAGGCTGAGAACTCTAAATGCCACTCCCTCAACTACAAATCCCAGAATGCAGCAGGAGGCAGCCAGAGCAGCTAAAGTGGAATAGCAGCGCTATAAGAGGGTAGTAATCTAGTATGTGAAGGGCCTGTGAGTGCCCGCATGTGTGTGCCTTCAAGTTGACTTATGGCCATCCTATGTATGGATGTGAGAGCTGGACAGTGGAGAAAGTGGGTGAAAAGAAAACCAACTCATCTGAGAAGCAGTGCTGGAGAAGAGTGCTGAGGATACCATGGACAGCCAGAAAGACCAACAAAGGGGTCCCTGAACAAACCAAGCCTGACATCTCCCTGGAAGCCAAGATGATCAAACTGAGGCTGTCACAAGAAGAGACACCTCATTAGGAAAGAGAACAATGCTAGGAAAGAGAGGAAGGCAGCAGGCCAGATGGTCATGGGCCTGAATCTATAGGACCTCAGCAGAGAGGGGGAGGACATGGGGGCTTGGAAATGCCTCTTCCACAGGAGGGCAGTTAACAACAACAATGAATTTTACAGGGTTTTCTTAGGCAAGGAATAGCCAGGGATGGCTTTTCCTTCCTCTGAAACATACATTACAGCACCTGTTACTTCTTGGCAGTCTCCCATCCAAGTACTAACCAGGGCTGATCTTGCTTAGTTTCCAAGATCAGCTGGGATCTAGTGCCTTTAGGTTATTTTGGTAACATACAGAGCATTAAAATTAAAATGCTGGGTTTCAAGGTGCTTCACACCATTTAAAACAAATACAGTATAGATGGAAATGTGTGTGTGTGTGTGCCTTCAAGTTGTCTGTCAACTTACAGAAACACCACAAATGTTGTGGTTTTTCTCAGGAAAGGGATGCTCAAAGGTGGGCTTTGGCGGTTCCTCCCTCTGAAATATAGCCCCTGCAGCACCTGGTGTTCCTTGGCGGCTCCCCATCCAAGTCCTAACCAGAGCTGATCCTGCTTAACCGCCAGGATCTGGTGGGTTTTTGTGTTTTGTTTTGTTTTTGTGAGGTGTGGCTTTTCATGTCATTGAAGACAGCTTGGGGTGGGAATTGGCACCTAGGAGAAATGTGTATCTCTTTGTGTTGGGGACTCAGGTAGGAAAGAACAGGCCCAGTCCAGCAGGGATGTAGCCGGGGGGGGGGGGGGTTGGGGGGCCGGGCCCCCCCCCCCCCCCCCGAAAAAAGAATGGGGTGGGCTGCTGCGCCCCCCCCCCCCCCCCCCATTATAATGGTGGCACTTAGTCTGGACCCCCCCCCCCTTCCTAAAATCCTAGCTACATCCCTGAGTCCAGCCTCCTGGACACCAGCAGAAGAGAGGGATTCCTTGAAACTGGGTGCCAGGGCTTTTGCTTCCAAAACCTTTCAAAGCACACTATTCAGTGGAAGATGCTTTATGCTATGTCTGGCCTTTCTGTTTAAAAACCTCCCATCCCCTTGAGTTCCCAAGAGGTTCCTGTGCTCTCTTCACCCACTTTGTTCTCTCAGCCCCATCAGCCTTTTGTCCTGTATCCAAGACACCCTGCAGAAATAATCCAGTATGAGACCACTGTAACTGCCCTGGCTCAGTGCAAAGGTTATTCTGGGAACTGTAGTTTTGCTAGGAAACATCTAGCCTTCTCTGTCAGAGAGCTCTGTTGCCACAATAAACGACAATTCCCAGGATTCCCTTGTACTGAGCCAGGACCTTGCAATCTAGGACAATAGGAACTAAAGAGGGTTTGAATAAAGGCTGTGTTGGAAATGAATATAATGGAGAGAACTGTGAGCAATGAACACTCCACTGACAGGGTTTTCAGCAAAACACCTTGGGATTTCCATTTTGGCAATTAGCATTAGCTAATCTCTGGATTTGGAGGGCAAACTGGTCATTTGGAGAATGAAGCTGTTGTTTGGCAAGTCAGGTGGCTGGTGAAATCAAAGGACCAGGTCTTGATCACTTCCTATACTTAGCTGTCTTAACAGTGGTGTGCTTTCCTACATGATCAACTCCCTTAGCAACAGCCTCTAAAAGGAACAGAGAAGGAAGGTAAACCTCCTGTCTTTCATTCAGAATCAAGGAAAACCTGTGGTTTGTGGCTTGTTCGTAATTGGAAGAGCATGAAAAGAGGAAGGAAGGTCAACCCAATGGCATGCGCTCTGCCCCAGTTTGCAGATTTGTATGTAGGAGGCTCTCCTGGAGAGTTTAAAGGAATTCCCCTCTTTTGTAGTTGAGCTTGACACACACATGAGTCAATGGAAGTAATTTTTCTTCTTCCACTTGATCCAGTTTTGTTTTTTCCTGTTATAAAGGCTAATAACATTAATGTTACACCTTTATGGCAAATTGCCTTTTTGTTTCTAAATTAAACACCTTGATGATCTTTAGCCTCCATACCTTTCTACCTGTCTATTAATGGCATTGATGGACAGGTGTGGGTTTGTCATCACTTGAAAGTCAATATGAGTATATTTGGTGTATATTTCAGGCTAATTATGAAGTCTTTAACTAGCAGAAACACACAGCTTCACATAGCTTACAAATCTTAGTGCCCTAATTTGCCTCACTGCTCTTTCCTTCCTTCCTTGTTGAGGATCTTCCTTTTCTTCACCCACTCTGATGCTCTTTCTTTTCCATCAAGCTAAGTACAGTGCTCCCTCCACATTTGCTGGGTTAGAGGGGAAGGACCCCCGTGAATGTGGAAAAACCACAAATAACAAGCTATTCTTTTTACCTAAGAGAACATCTCTCTAGGAAACTTCAGGTCCTCCAGAGCAGCTCTATGGTTAACATCTACCTGAATAATCATGCTGGAGGACCTACAAATGCCTAGAGAAGGTTCTCCAGCACACCTCTATGGTCAGCTTCTGGCAGAGTTGTGCTGGAGGAGCTAGAGATTCCTAGAGAGAACGTATTAATCAAAACTGGAAATAATCAAATCCGCAAAAGTCACATCCACAAATGTGGAGGGCCAACTTTATACTGTCTTTCCCTTTACTCACCCAAATGTTGTTTCCCATTCCTCATCTATTCATCCTACAGTGGTGCCTCAGGATACGAAATGATCGGGTTACGAAATTTCCGGGATACGAAAAAGTTGGATTGGCAAAAACTGTTTCGGGTTACGAAATATTTTTCGGGTTACGAAATTCATTTCGGCGCGAAATTGAAATGCTGCAAAGTGCAGCTATAGGCTTTCCAGTACTAACGGGAAAGTGTTTCGGGTTACGAAATTTTCGGGTTACGAAAGGAATGGCGGAACGAATTAATTTCGTAACCCGAGGCACCACTGTACTGCTAATGTATTAATCAGTGGAAGCTTTGCAGAAGAAGTGTGTGTGTGTCATTATACACACACACACACCCCTACAAAGAGAGAGGGAGGGAGATTTAAAACAAGTATTAATTTTAAAAAAAGACTAACTTTAATGTTTAGACCAAGACATCATGTTTAAATAAGGATTCCCAAGAAATGTATTGCTGAATAAGTTCTTGGTAGTAGTTTGAGGAGTATGGCAGGATACAGACCGCCCCTTTCGAGTGGCCTGCACCTGCCCCTTTCCCTGACGGATCAGGGCCTTAGTGGCCACAGCAACAGCCCCGGAGGCCCCGATCCACCACTTTTCCAGGCCTCAGGGAAGTGGCAAAAAGCCACTTCCCCACGGCCTGGAAAAGGGTGTCCTTGGGGCTTCATGCCCCAAGACACCCTGACAGCTGCAGGGAAAGAGAGAAAGGGGCCACTCGGCCCCTTTCTCTTTTGTATCGCTGGCGCGGCTGTGTAAAAGCAGCGCCAGCGATACACGCAGCGAAAGGAGCTCCGTAAAAAAGCAACAGAGACTACATACTGATCTAACAGTAAACAACTGGCAATAAATTGTTGCAGTTAAAATGTTTACATTCACATAGTCCTTGTTACAGAAAGAGGGCTGGAAAATAGTAGGAACGATCAGACATTTAAAACATGTGTGTTTGTGTATGAATAATTAATTAAAAAACAGGAGTGTATTTTTTTAATCATATGGTTTAAACCAGCCTACCCTGAATTAAACAAGCACACAAGATGGTGTGGTACAAAAATTGTGTTTCTTTTTTTTTAAAAAAAGCTTTTACTATCGATGCTGACTAGAAATTATCTACTTGCATTCTTTTGTATCTGAAAAATTCAAGATCATTAATTTGAATACTATTTTTCTGCTCTGTACTAGTAATGAATGTCAGACTTATGCCCCATAATTACTCATAGCTTCATTTTCTGTTCCTCTTTCAGCTGTGAGTAGGTGAGACGGAGATCACTGTTGTGGCTGCAGAAGAGTATGATGCAAAACACTGTAGTATTCTTTGCCAGATATGTGGCATGACCTTTCTTTTTTTAGTTTGAAGTCTTTGTTCTAATGCTTAATAGGGGCATGCATCAGTTAACAAAGCCTCTGTCAAAGAAGCTTCTTTTTACAAAGTGTTTTTATGCTCTCAGACTCTGCTTTCCCTCCTTGTCTGGCTGGAATGATTTTGTTTTTTTTTTTTAACAGCATTGGCACTAGGAGAATGGTAAAGAAAAGCTGGAGAAACACATACTTTCTGTATCAGTTTGCCAAAGCATGTCTACAGTAAACAATGTAATGCATGAGCTGGGAAATCACAGTATTCTACACTATCTAATCCTGTTGTAGCCTTGTGTGGCTGCTTACGAACAGACAAAATAGACAGCAGCTGTCTCTAGAATCCCTTACTAAGCATGCATGAACAGGAAAACATAAAGAAAAGGAGAAAGCAGAAAAGCTGCCTCACTAGCTACCCCCATTACATTAAGGAAACATAACTTTGTAAATGTGGCTACCAAATGGAAATCATAAGTAAAGAGGCTGGTGACATTTTAAAAATCATCCTTGATGCATTTGAAAGAAGCTTTCACATGTCTCTAGCAGGCTCAAAACGTTTTTGCTTACATCTGTAAGGATTACCTGACCTGATTGTTTCATTTTTACACCTATCGATATTGGAGCCAGTGTGGCATAGTAGTTTGAATGTTGGAATATGGGACGAAACAGACTACCCAAAACCGCCAGATTGGGGCTGCTGTGGAGCTGTGTGCCGTGGCAACCACATACTGTGGCACTAATCTGGCTATTTGCCAGCACAAAAAGAAGTGGCAGAAAGCCGTTCCTTTTTCAGCTGGCAAAAGCTGGCTTTTCCACTACCGCCACGACTTTGCAGTGCTCCTGCGGCATGCAGTATCTACACGTCTTGCCACCAGAGCACCGTAAAGCAGCTGCCATGTAAATGACCAGACGGTGTGGTGCTATCTTCCTGCAGGCTTTGGGGTGGGTGTTGTGGTTACGCCATAGCCCCAAGCCGCTGGGAAGCCTGCTTTTTTACAGTCTTCTTTGGCCCTATGACTGCTGGAGACCAGGATTCAATTCTCAGCTCAGCCATGAAACCCATTCAGTGACCTTGAGCAAGTTACATGCTGTCAGCCTTGGAGGGTGGCAGTGGCAAACCCCCTCTAAAAAAACTTGTCAAGAAATCACCACAATAGACTCACCTTAGGGTCACCGTATGTCAAAAATGACTTGAAGGTACACAACAACAAGATTTCTGCTTATTTCTGCAAGGATTCTCTGACCTGGTTGTTTCATTATCTCTGTCCATATTGTTTGAATGAAAACTTTGCTGAAATACTTTCAACTGCTCCTCTTTTTTGTGGCATAGGAGTTTATTCCTGTATTTTCCATGTTATTTCTGCCTCTGGTGCCAAATTTTCTTTTTAAAAACTAATGCTTAGAATCTCTTCTACTTAGTTAACTGAGGTATATCTGAATACGTCTTGAATTTTTTTTCTAGATGGTCAGAGCACTTTAGACAGTAACTCTTAGCTCTTTCAATCAGCTTTGTGAAATACTGTACATTACTCAATTACTCTGTGCGTAAACTGAGATTTGAACTCAGAACTTAGCTCATCACTTGTGCACCAAGCAATGTATCTGACATTTTTGCCTAAATTTATGTTTCATGTTGTGCATATTGTTTTAGTTCACTGCTCCTGAGTATTGGATTCCCTTTTTACAGTAGCACACATCCCTAGTTCAGATGACAAGCAATTCAGCTGTCACTAACATGGGTCTTATCTTTATGCCAGGTTTTAGAATGGCTGCGAGACTATCTGTGTGACAAAATAATTGCAGACAGACACTTTGATTATCTACGTTCAAGGAAAATACTCAGTAGAGAGGACACTGAAGAAATCTCTTGTCAATCTTCAAGTAGGAAGAAGGCTGGGAAGTTGTTGGATTACTTAGCAGAACATCCAAAAGGACTAGATGCTTTGGTAGGATCCATCAGACGTGAAGGAACACAGAACTTCCTCTTAGAAAAGATAACTGATGCTGTTTTGAAAGCAAAAAATGAAAAACTAAAAAGCCTTAAAGGTAAGATTCAATAACTGAATTATTTATATTGGTATTACTTACTTGTTTTAGTATTTGAAAATTCTTTGCAGTAAAGGGAAGTGGAATTGAGTATCAAATCTTGATGATCCCATAAATCTGGAATGGTTGAACACTTTTTCTTCCAAGGGCCACAGTAGTCAGGAGGTATGCAGCTTCTTTTTCTTCACACACAGACAGACATATACAACCTTCCTTCTCTCTCATACGCATGTGCAATGTAGACACTCCCATTGCTTTGACTTTCTGGTCCAGTGGCCCTTCTGTGATTAGCTTTGAAAAAGCTTGGCTGTTTCCAGACAGGGACATAGCTAGGATTTTAGGAAGGGGGGGGGTGTCCAGACTAAGTGCCACCATTATAATGGGGCTTGAGTGCGGCAGCGCGGCAGCACACACCATTCATTTTTCTAATGGAGGGGGGGAGGTCTGGACCCCCAGATCCCCCCCCCCTTGGCTACGTCCCTGTTCCAGAGCTAATAAAGAGAGAGGAGGCATGCCATATGTTGGCTGTAGAATCAGCATTTCCAATCACAGAGAGAACCTATTCATGTTGAACAGGAATCCCCTTTATAAGGAAGCTCTCAGTGTGTAGGCAATATTGAACAGGGAAGGTGGGGCCAGTGCTTGTAGTCTCTCTGTTTCTTAAGATTTCATTGGAGGGACTGGTTGGGATGCTGCATGAAGTTGGCAGAATGTAGCAGTGTCCTTATGCAGAGTCTCAGGCCCCAGAGATGGAGGATGGGAGCAGCCACGTGTTAGCAATGGAAAGGAGTTTTCCTAGTGTGCCAATGCACCCAGTCAGTAAGTTGTGTGATGTTGTACTGAATACCTTCCTATGCAACACATCAAAAAGCAGATCGGCTAGTATCAGTCCTCAAGAGTTGGAAAGAGCTACTTCTTTTAAGGCATTTTCCTAACCTAGCTCACAGAAAGAAATGCTTCAGGTAGTTATTTATCTCCTAGGTTTTGCCAGATATCTCTTAACACCAAGCAATTTGTCTTTGGCCAGCTGGTCAAACAACTTAATCTACTGATCAGGCTTTGAACTATAAAGCAGACCATTCCACAGAAAATCAGGAACTACTATTAATTCTAACAGCTTAACTTTGCCCAGCCAATAAAGATCTATACATTTCAAAACTGTTTTCTCAAATTAAATGTTATTAACCTATGTTTTCAGTAGTGGGCATTGAGCATCCTACCCTCTATGACAGTGGTTCCCAAACTTCCTAATGCCACAACCCTTTAATACAGTTTCTCATGTTGTGGTGACCCCCAACCATAACATTATTTTCATTGCTACATGCAAATATGTGTTTTCCAATGGTCTTAAGTGACCCCTGTGAAAGGGTCATTCGACCCCCAAAGGGGTCCCGACCCACAGGTTGGGAACCACTGCTCTATGAGAACCCCAAGAGGACTGCAACTTCCTCTTCCCTGGATCCTACAAAAGTCCACCCCTTGGGCCATTAAAAATCTGGTGGAAAGAACACACCACATATAGTAAATAGTTACTACTCCAGAGTGACTGTTTACCTCAAAACAGCCACTCCTGCAAGCCAAAATCCCAAACCAAAAAGGTTGCCCCCCAATTGAGAATCAAAGCCAGATAGTGACAAAAAGTTGTCTTCCATGAGGGTAAAAATTGTCCCTTGCACCCACCAATAATCCACCTTCCTGCCTTTGCCTAGTAACCAATATTATCATAACATGTGGAGAAGTATCTATTTGTATTTTACATTCTGTATTTCCTGGAAGGTATCAGTTTCTCAGACTTTATTTGCCACAGATGCTGGCGAAACGTCAGGAAGAAACTCTTCTAGAACATGGACACATAGGCTGCACATAAGCCCTTTAAAAGGACCCCTGGTAGCACAGTGGTTAAATGCCTGAACTGCAGCCATTCCATCATAAACCATAAAGTTATGAATTCAGTACCAGCCAGGGACTCAAGCTCGATTCAGGCTTGCATCCTTCTGAAGTCACTAAAATGAGTACCCAGCTTGTTGGGGGCAATTAGATACAGTAGTAAACCGCTCAGAGACTGCTTAGGCGGTATGAAGCAGTATATAAATGAAGCTGCTATTGCTAGTGCTAAAATTCCCCTATGAACTTGTTATCTCACAAATATTAAGTTGGAGCAAGACTGGCTTGCAAGACGATATGACAACATATAACAGTCTCTTGTAGGCCTTTTTTTAAAAAAGTACGCTTATACAAATAATCTGATTTGTGTTTATTACAGGACTGGGCTGTAGCAACTGCATGGCTACAGTATGTCAGCAAACCAACAATCTCTCTAGGTCCCAGTCAAATGACTCAAATGTGTTTGAAAGCCGAAAAGACAGAGAAACAACCTACGTTCCTACTGGAGAATATAGTACAGCTGCATTCGTATCTGCTGCTTCTCTTTGTTCAATGAATTTACCTATAACAGAAGTTGGAAGTATGGAAAATTCAGTTTTCTCAGCCACCCTTCCTGGACCTGGCGATTCTGGGGCTCCACCTCTTCCACCACAATTGCAGAACGAACAAGAGGAAACATGTACAACCTCAAGTGACAATCCCTTTCTGCCTTTAAGATCCCGCTCACTTCTTCCTCAGTGAACTCGTTTTTTGAGTAGTTGAGTAATACTATATTGGGTGCCTTGTGTATTTCTACCAAAAAAAATCTAAACTTGTAAAGCCATGGTTCGAGAAAGTGCTGAATATCTTCATTTTCAAAGAACTTACTGGATCCATTAAGTGTTTTAGGGAATATTTTTTTAAATTAAAATGAAATGTTTTCTGTAATTACTTTGACTGTTTATTAGGTTGCTTTCATTAATTGTTCATTTCACTGTACAGTCCTATACATTGTTCAGAAGAGAGTCCCAAGATAACAGCCTGAAAGGCTCTTAAGGGTAGTCTTCTTTTTAAAAACAATATGAGGATGGAGGGGAAGATGTTAAAATAGAATTCTTAAAAGGGGATTTTACAGATTCTGTTTAAAACTACTGTATAAAGTTCATACTGAGGGCTGCTATACTTTGCTTGACTAATATTAGTTAAAAGTGAAGAAGCCCTTAACAAAGAGGGGAGAGCATTGCTTGTATTGCAACAGGGTGGTGACTGGTTGAGTGCAAAAAGATTGCTTAGTAATCTGTCATAGGGTGTTTCCCTTTTCTGGTGTATGTTCATTTGACTGAACAAATCCCTCATTTCTTCATTTGGTAAATACTGTTGGAATCAGATACAATCTTCTGAGTAACCTTTGGTTCAGTTAAACGTCAAGGGGAGTTTAAGGATGTACTTAACAATATAATGTTTGACTGGCTAAAGTAAGTAAAAACAAACATTCTGGGTACTTAGCGTTCATAGTCTTAGCAATTTCAGACCATGGTGCTTAAAATATAATTACTTTACTGTGAGAACATGTTCCAGTCATCTCGGTGGAGCTTATCTCAAATAGCTATGTGTACAGTTGCATTTTTAAGCAAAAATCTTTAAAATCTCTTTTAAAAAAAAGTCTTCACTTTTCCAAGGTAAAACAAATCCAAAGAGACTTTCCACCATGCAGTCACAAGGGGGACATGTTTGTCTCCAATTGCTAAAATGAAAATATGGAAGTCTGTCCAATTTCAAAAGTACACAATTTAAAAATGAGCATTATCCAAGTAGCAAACAAGTGTTACATTTTTTGCCTTTTCTTTTCCGTTCTTTTGCTATAGATACTACATATACACTTTCTGGACCTCAGGGAAGCAGTACCTTTTGTAATTTAAAATTAAGATTGTTTCAAGCCAACAGAAAGTTGACTTTCTTTGAGACTGCTGATATCAAGAAACGTGATAAATATATCTTTGTATTTTTTTAAACAAGCATTTGGAATAAAATGTGCATTAAATTACCAAGGTTAGTTACACTAACCAATCTGTCCTGTGCATGTTTACTCAGAAGCAAGTCCCATTGAGTTCCGTACAGTTTATTCCCTGATAAGTGTGTATAGGATTTCAGGCCAGTATTTTATCGATATTTGATAAGAGACTGAAGAAGTTTTATGTAACAACAGATTAGTCACTCTCTCAGAACACACTAGTCTGTCTTCAATTCAAGATGAGCTTGCTTTTGGACTGGATGGCCCTAGTGGTCTCTTCCAACTCTATGATTCTATGATTTTGTTAAGTCTTTGAGACAGTGTGCCTGTTTCATAACTTACCTTGGTCAAAGTTCCTTGGTGATGTTTTTATTTGATAAAAATGTATTTGATAGCCTGCTGTATATGTTGGTAAATAATAAGCAAATTTATGTTTACATACGGTAGTTGTGAAGTAATGAGTCTCCCTTGCAGGGTGGTGTTTCCTTCTGAAAATGTGTCATGACTTCCTAGATATTGGAATTACATACATCAGGGATTTTTCTCTTACAATATGTTTAATCTATTTGTCAAAACTTTTGTGAGTGAATACTTTGTATGCAGCTACCCTTAGGCATACAATAGAGTATCAATTATCCGTCCTTTAGTCATCCGACATCCCGGATTATCCGGTGTTGTAGCTGCTTGGGAGTGTGGCTCTAGGCATTTCTGCGCCCCCCCCCCCCAGACATGCTCCCAAATATGGCGGCCACGACGGGCAAGGAGAGAAGGGCGAGTGAAGTCTTGTCCCAAAACACGGCCCTAAGTACGGCAGCGAGCAGGGCGAGTTTGCAATTCATAGTGATTTCAAGGCTTTATTTGGCCCTTCCGGATTATCTGACATTTTCGGCTATCCGACTATCAGCCCACCCATTTATGTCGGATAATCGAGACTCTACTGTATTTTGAATAATATAAATTCTAGAATAGTCTCAACTATTGTTGTATAAAATGAAAATCTTTGGGAATGATTGTATTATTAATGGTTAAAATATAAAATAAGGCTGCTTCCACACTGCAGAATTAATGCAGCTCAGCACCACTTTAACTGTTATGGCTCAGTCCTATGGAATTCTAGGATTTGTAGTTTGTTGTGGCACAAGAGCTTTCTGACAGACCAGGCTGTATACTTCACTAAACTACAAATCCTAAAGATTGAGCCACAATGGCTAACAGAGTATCAGACTGCATTAATTCTGCAGTTCAGATGCAGTCTAAGGGCCCAAACAGGCAGGCCAAAATAAAGCTGCTTCAGGTCACTTTGGTGGTATGCTAAGAGGCCAAAAGCTGCACCAAAGCCACGCTCCAGTCCTAAGGGCTGGAGCGCAACTTTGGTGCAGCTTCTGGCCTCTTAAGAGGCATGTGTCATTTAAACAGCATACCTCCAAAGTGACCCGAAGCAGCTTTATTTTGACCTGTCTGTTCCAACCCTAAAACAACTTTATATATGTGTGTGTGTGTGTGTGTTAAAAAAAATTGTCAGTTTGTGTAAATCACAAATATTTCTGGTTAACACTGAGCCTAGGAGAAGAATTAATTTTAGTGGAGCCAGTCTAAGATATTTTGCTGCCTGACACAAAGAAGAAAGCATTCTCCCATTCTGTAGATTAATTGTTAAATCAGCATGCCCATTAAATCTTTCTTCAGTACTGATAATCAATCAATCATTTATTATTACGACATACAGCCAGCCAATACTGATAATAAGACAGCAACCTCCACTGAACCTGAAGGCTATGTTAGGCAGCATAGGGAAGACTGCAGTGGTGTGCAGCTCTCTCTGCCAACTTTTTGCTGCCATCCTGATGGTAGAGCTGTCCGATTTCTAGTGAATATAATTGATTTTAAAAAAAGGTTTGCTAGTGTAATTTCCATGTGCTCACCTTGCTTTCAGTTCAGTGGTAACTGTTTTTTAATGTTTTTGAGGAAAGCGTGGGAGTGAATGTCAAAGCAAAAACGTATTTGTGACCAGAGTAACAATTTCTGCATTTGCCCCAAAAAATAAGAATGAGATTGTTGCGGGGGGGGGGGGGGGGGGGGTTTTAAAAATGGGAACCTGTAAGCCCCCTTTATTAACTGTGTTTTTGAATTTTTTTGGTTTTTTTCCCTTCCAAATGCTGCATTTCAGCAGCCACATATGTGCCCAGTACATATATGCCTAAATTTGAGGTGGTGTGCAAAATCTAGGAACAGGCTGTGTAAAAAAGCAGAAGAAAAAGTTGGAGTAAATGGTAGCTTGGGTGGTGAAACTGCAAAATTTAACAAGAAAAATACATTCAATACAGAGGAAATTACATGGGTGGAGTTAAGAGGTGTTGCAAAATGTTATTCTTAGACGTTCTGATTTGGCAACTATGGTGATACAATTTGTATGTCTGAAAAACAGTAATATTAAATAGCATCCTATTTTAATAAATTATGCTCTTTATTATCCCACCATTCCTCAAACTATGCTTGTTTTACCTTCTCAGCAGCTGTGACATGGCAAATTTGGCAGCATCTGCTCTGCAGAAATAATTCTCAACACCACTTTAACTGCCAATGCTCAATGCTATCAAATTCTAGAAATTGTAGCTTTGTGAGAAATTTAGCCTTCTTTCTCAGAGAGCTCTGGTGGCACAACAAATAACTAGCCTCACTTGGTTTAGAAACCCTCCCCACTATCACTAGCCCTCTTCCCCTTTCGGTAGTATTTTTCTCTCTCTCATAGAATCATAGAGTTGGAAGAGACCACAAGGGCCATCCAGTCCAACGCCCTGCCATTCAGGAATACACAATCAAAGCATCCCCGAGAGATGGCCATCCAGCCCCTCTTTGAAGACCTCCAAGGAAGGAGACTCCACTACACTCCGAGGGAGTGTGTTCCACTGTCGAACAGCCCTTACTGTCAGGAAGTTCCTCCTAATGTTGAGGTGGAATCTCTTTTCCTGGAGCTTGCATCCATTGTTCTGTGTTCTGGTCTCTGGAGCAGCAGAAAGCAAGCTTGCTCCCTTCAAATATTTAAACAGGATTATCATATCATCTTCTCTTCTCCAGGCTAAACATCCCCAGCTCCTTAAGTCATTCAGCATAGGGCATGGTTTCCAGACACTTCACCATTTTAATCATCCTCCTTTGAACATGCTCCAGTTTCTCAAAATCCTTTTTGAATTGTGGTGACCAGAACTGGACACAATATTCCAGGTGGGGCCTGACCAGAGCAGAATAGAGTGGCACTATTACTTCCTTTGATTTAGACACTATACTATACTTCTATTGATGCCTAAAATCGCATTGGCCTTGTTAGCTGCCACATCACACTGTTGACTCATGTTCAACTTGTGGGCTGCTTGGACTCCTAGATCTCTTTCACATGTAGTTTTTTAAGTCAGTGTCCCCCATCCTATATCTGTGCATTTCATTTTTCCACCCTAAGTTCAGTACCTTGCATTTCCCCATGTTGATTTTCATTTTGTTAGCTTTGAGCCCAGCTTTCTAATCGATTATCTTGATCCTGTCCTCTGGGGTATTAGCTACTCCTCCTAATTTGGTGTCATCTGCAAATTTGATAAGTATGCCCCCAATTCTGTCACCGATGCCATTGGGCATATCATGCCCAAATCCAGGCGGCTGCATTTACATATTGCACAAATATTTACACTTTCTGCAAATCATGTTTGCAAGTGAAAGGACTAACCAGCCCCTACCTCAGTAATTTTCCATTTTTAAAAGTCGCTTTATAGATAGTTAAAACTGAATCTGCATGTATTACAAATATTCATAACTTGCAACCCAAATTGTTGTGTGTACTCCCTGAACCTCTTTTCTTAACTGCCTTTTCTTTCCACAGGGCCTGGTGCCTTTAACATTTGTAGATGCTTAACAGGTAGTTTTCCCAGGGATGGGGATTCCACAGAGTTGCAGTCCTGCTTGCAGTATTGTAATTTGCAACAGAGGTAAGCCAAATGAGAGAGAGAGAGAGAGAGAGCTCAAACACCCATTTTAGAGGTGGGAAATTTTTCAGGCTCAGACAAAGCAAATATGCCCAGGGCATATCAAATAATACAAACTGGAAGAGACTACAAGGCCCGTCCAGTCCAACTCCCTGCCATGCAGGAAAACGCAGTCAAAGCACCCCTGACAGGTGGCCAGATGGCCGATGTTTAAAAACCTCCAAAGAAGGAGACTCCACAACTCTCTGAAGAGTGCATTCCACTGTGAAAGAGCTCTTACTGTGAGGAAGTTCCTCATCATGTTGAGCTGGAATCTTTTCCTGTAGCTTGCATCCATTGTTCAGTGTCCTATTCTCTGGAGCTGCAGAAAACAAATTTGCTCCATCTTCAGCATGCCATCCCTTCAAATACTTAAACAAGACGATCATATAACAAGATGTTCCTCATAGGGCATGTTTTCAAGACCCTTCACCAATTTGATCACCCTCCTCTGGACATGCTCCAGCTTCTCAACATCATTTTTGAATTGTAGTGCCCAGAACTGGACACAGTATTCCAGGTGAGACCTGATTTTTTATCCACAGATTCAAGCCTCCACAGTTTGAAAATATTTTTTTAAATGATAAATTCCAAAACGCAAACCTTGAATTTGACATGTCAAATAAGGGACACCATTTTACTATGCCACTGTATTTAATGGGACTTGAGCATCCACGGATTTTGTTATCCATAGGGGTCCTAGAACCAAACCCTAGGAGAGACCAAGGGCCCACTGTAGTATCAAAGATGGGACAACATCCCTTTGTGTATTGATTTTCTGAGCCACACTACATAACCAAAGCAGTTTCATGTTAACTGTAGCAGTGTGCCTACACCTTAACACATCTATACTTTTGAGTTTAAAGATATAGTAAGTGGGCCAGACACTTTTAATGGTCTCTGATGTAGCTGATCATGTTATTTTTAAATGTTTTAAAATTTTCAGAGGATAAATGCAGGCTCTGAATTAACAGAATTGGAGACTATTGGGTGGGGTGCTGGTAGTTATCTTTAACTTTTATTTTAAAAGAATCATTGGGGCAAGCTGTGAGTTTTGAGCTCAGGGTGCATCTACACTGTAGAAATAATGCAGTTTGACATCACGTTAACTGCCATGGCTCCATCCTACAGACTCCTGGGGATTGTAGTTTGGTGAGGCACCAGAGCTGTTTGACAGAGAAGGCCAAAGACATGGTAAAGCTACAAATCCCAGGATACCTTAGGATAGAGCTATAGTGCTTAAAGTGCACTCAAGCTGCATTATTTCTATAGTGGGAACCAACCTGGTGCAGTGATTTGAGTGCTAGACCTAGGACTCTGGGGACCAGGATTCAAATCCCAGCTCAGCTATGGCGATCCACTGGGTGACACCTTGGTCAGGGTGACCAGAGGTCCTCCTTTTCTCAGGCATGTGCTCCATTTCAGCCTTCTGTCCCAGGATGACCATTGCGCTTCCTTTTCCAGAATGTGCCTTTCATTTCAACTTTCTGTCCCAGGGTGAGCAAAGGTCCTCCTTTTCCCGGACATGTCTTCCATTCCAACCTTCTGTCGCAGGTTGACCAGATGTCCTCCATTTCACCCTCCTGTCCAAGAATAATCTCAAAACGTCCTCCATTTTGATCATGACTCAGAAGTGTGAATTTACCTTTCTGTCAGGGTTTATAGCTTTGATTTGGCCATGCTCTCTCTCTCTCTCTATCTTTTTTTCCCCCTTAAAGGCGGTACATTTTACAGCCCTTCATCCTCCTTTGTGGCGAGGACACCTGGGTCACCTTGGGCAAGTCACACTCTCTCAGCCTCGGGAAACAGCGGTGTCCCTACGGTTAGTGTTACCTCCCTCACTGACATCCTCCTCTGGTTTCACACCTTAGCACATTTTTTTTGCACTAATGTTACTCGTAAATCATAATTCCCACAGCCCAGTGCATGTAATGCTAATAGTTGTGACATAAACACCTAGCAGAATTAAAATTATACCTTCAAATTACAATATCATACACATAACTTAATATTAATAATAATATTTATTTATTTATTTATACCCTGCCTCTCTATTAAGATCGAGGCAGCTAACAACATTAAAACACAATAAAATACATTGTCCCAGAAACCCACCCACCCACCGTAACCAATAAAACATAATTGTAAACAATAACAATAAAACAATTAAAGTTATTATAACGGATAAAATGGTAATCAATGGAGGCAATTGAGATGCTAGTCTGGGAAATGTACTGTATTTACACCTCTCTCTGTCTGGCTTTGCTTTGCGAACGAAGATTCAGGAAGGACTTACATATACATAGCAATTTAAATCCATCAGTGATACCTTTATTTGGCCAATCAAAATGCGCAAAAAAGTATCACTGATGGATTTTTGCTTGTACTGAATGTTTGCTGTATAGTGAAGATTTAGTTAAAATGCAGTGTTTCTAAAGAAAATACAATAATATATATATATATATATTTAAAAAGCAAATTTTTAATTATTATTTTTTAAAAAATGAAAATTTAATTTTAATTCAAAAAATTTAAAATTTTAATTATATTTTTTTAAAAAAAATAAAATTTTTATTATTTTAATTTTTATAATTTGGGGGGGGGCTCTTCTCTTCTCCCCCTGAGGTCCACTTCACTCTTAAAGCGTTTGAAAGAGATACAGGGAAAGGCCACAACTCTTCTGCCTAAAATACAGGCATTTGAGCAGAAGTTGTATCAAGTCACACTCACACAACCCTCTGAACAAAGAAGAAAACCCCACGAATATAGGGAGGTTCCCCATAAGTCGGAAAAGACTTGAAGTCCCACAACAATAAATTAGCCTTCAGGTATAAAGCAGTGATCCCCAAATGGTGCCTTTTAAGAGAATTTTGGACTTCAGCTCCCAGAAGCCTCAGCCATGTTGGCCAATAGAGTGGGATTCTGGGAGCTGAAGTCCAAAACCCCTTAAAGGGCACAGTTTGGGGACCATTGATGTAGGGCTATGCTCTCTGCTCAGGAACCATTGGAGGACCAATGGGGTGTGTGTGTGTGTGTGTGTGTGTGTGTGTGTGTGTGTGTGTGTGTGTATATATATATATATATACATAAACTTGTGCTACCAACTTCACTCTCTCTCTCTCTCATTTAGTCTCAAAGGCACTACATTATCCTTTGGCATAAGCATCAGTTTGAGGCAGAATGGGTAAATTGTGGCTGTAGGGCAGGGGTCCCCAATACATAGCCCTATATCAGTGGTCCCCAAACTGTGCCCTTTAAGGGGTGTTTGGACTTCAGTTCCCAGAATCCCACTCTATTGGTCACCATGGCTGAGGCTTCTGGGAGCTGAAGTCCAAAAAGACCCCTGAAAGTGAGGCCTCCTCAGAGGCCCGGAACCTTCCTGGCGGGGCCTGGTTTCCGGCGGAGGCGTGTCCCCGCTGCACCGGCCCCCCGCCATGGAGGGGAAGGAGGACCCGCTGGGCTTCTTCGCCTCTTACGGAGGAGGCGGCGGCGGCAGCGACGACGAGGAGAGTAGCAGCGGCAGTAGCAGCGGCTCCGGGGCGGAAGGCGAGGCGGGGCCCGGGCCCAAGCGGGAGGGGAGGCCGCCCGAAGGAGTCCCAGAGGCCCGTCCCCGGCTCCCGGGCCCCGAGGAGCTCTTCCGCAGCGTCCACCGGCCGGCCTTCCTCTACAACCCGCTCCACAAGAAGATCGACTGGGAGAGCCGCGTCCTCAGGGCCCCCGAGGAGGTCAGGCAGGAGGAGGGAGGGAGGGAGGGAGGCCTCCCCGGAGGGAACCGCTCTTCTTGTGTGTCTTCTTCCGAGGCTTTCCCTGTCCTGGGGTTCTCTTGCTTGCCACCATTTGTTAGAGGAGGCTTTGCCCCAGCCCCCTCCGAGGCTGAGAGAGTGTGACCCCCCCAAGGCCCCCCAGTGGCTCATATGGCACAGCCAGGATTTGAACCCAGGTTTCTGGAGTCCAACGTTTAAAATACTGCACCACAATGGCTCTTTATAGAAGCTTCCTCTTGTTGTTGTTGTTGTTGTTGTGTGCTCCAAGGAATTCCCAATGCATGGTGACTCCAAGGCGAGGCTGCCCTGGGCCTTTCTTGGAAAGATCTCTCCAGGGGTGGGTTTTGCCATGGCCTCGTCCCTCTGAGGCTGAGAGAGTGTGACTCGCCCAAAGTCACCTCACTGGGTTCACATGTCCCAGACAGAACTGGAACCCTGGCCCCCAGAGTCACTGTCCAACGCTCAAAGTATTGAACCACAATGGCTCTCTATAGGAGCTTCCTCTTATTGTGTGTGTCTTCAAATATTTTCCAGTTCATGGGGTGAGCCTGTCACGGGGTTTTCTTGCCAGGTTTCTCCAGAGGAGATTTGCCATGGCTATCCTCTGAGGCTGAGAGAGTGTGACATGCCCAGAGTCACTCAGTAGGTTTCCATGACGCATTATTGTAGGGAGTCCCTGTCTTCTGCTGGTGTCCAGGAGGCTGGACTCTTCCTGTTGGGCAGATGAGAGGATTCTTACCTGAGTCCCCAGTGCAGAAAACCACATTTCTTCAGGGTGCCAACTCCCACCTCACACCATCTTCAGTGACAGGAGAAGCCACACCTGGCACAAAGGCACCAGATTCCTCCCCTGATCTTGGAAGCTAGGCAGGGTCAGCCCTGGTTAGGATTTGCTTGAGTGACCACCAGTAAATGTTGCCCAGAGGATCTGAGTGTATGGGCCGGATTATGTGGTAGGACATGGTCGCATAGGTAACGTGGACCCAAACTATGTATAGGAGCACTACATATCTATGATTGCATCTGTGCTTTTCATAAAATGTAAAATGTGTTCCCTGTTTTTCATCTCCTGGCATCATTTTAACCTGATCTGTTTACCTCAACAGCCTCCTAAAGAATTCAAGGCATGGACTACCAATGCTGTGCCACCCCCAGAGAGTTACAGTGTCAAAGAAACAAAGCCGCCTCCTCCTCCTGAGCTTGATATGGCAATCAAATGGTCTAATATATATGAAGATAATGGTGACGATGCTCCAAAACATGCCAACAAGGTTAACTTCGTACCAGAAGATGAAGAGCAAGATCAGGTCAAATCAGGTAGTGTCACTTAACTTAATGGGGACGTTGTTAGACCTTATATATGAAGGTTTACCTTCATATATAAGTACAGTAACTTTAACAGTTAACAGGGCATTCTCTGTAGCAGCATCCCAACTGGGGAACTCCCTACCCAAAGAAGTTAGACTGCTTCCCTCTCTTGAGCTTCCAGTGGGTAGATGAAACCATTCTGTTCCACATGGCTTTTAACATTTGAAATCGTTCTGTTTTAAACATTGAATTTTAGGTTTGTTTTTAGACATTTTTTAAAAAGTCTTTAAAGAATATTTTTATGTATTTTTAAAATGTTCTATGTGTCTACTGTCTGAATTGTGTTGATTACTTCATTGCCTTGGGAGCCGTAGTGGGCAGGGAGGTAGTAGAGAAATACCTTAAATAAATAATTCTTCCCTTTAGGGTCTTGAGATTTCTATCAATTTGGGGATCTTGAGTTGTTGTAGTAGTACAGTTTTGATTCCAGTGATAAAATTAGCCAGCAGTGTCTCATTCAGCTCCTTAAAATAAATATATGTCGAAACATCGTTCATTTCTGATGGACTATAAGGAAATAGTAAGTGCCAAGTAGTAAGTGAGTGACAGCCAGCATGACATTGTGGTTTAGGTGTTGGACTGCAGCTCTGGAAACCAGGGTTTGATTCCCAGCTTGGCCATGAAACCCACTGGGCAAATGCATTCTTTCAGCCTCAGGGAAAGCAATGGCAAACCTCCTCTAAACAGATCTTGCCAAGAAAACCCAATGATAGGGTTGCCATAGTTCAAAATGATTTGAAGACGTACTACAACAAGTACCAGGCAACTCTGCTTCCTCTGTTCTTCCCTGCATCATCCTGAAGAGAACATTGCCCTTTATTTCTTGAAGATGAATTTTATTGTATTTCTTTTTTATTTCAAGGATTTATATCCCGTCTTACTCCCACCATGGGAGCCAAGGCAGGCACAAGGCAGTTCATTCCCCACAACCCCTGGCAGTTCTCTAACATTTCGGCCCTTCCAGCTTGGTTGTTTTATTGACATTATAGGCTTTTTGCTTTTATATGCCGAAATATGGGCAATAGTTTAGACATTTCAAAATGCTTTCTGAATGTTCTTATACTGAGGTTTCAGTTTTGTGATTTGGAAGACAATTTAGGATGCTTCTGATATTTGTTAGCGTTTTAACTTGTTCTTCCAGATTTGTTTCAGTGCATATATTGGAAAGTGTTTGTCTTAGAACACATCTAATAAATTGTGATTTTCACTGTTTAAAAAGTAGTCTTACCTTTCTACAGCTAAACGATTTTGTAAACGTTTTCCTGCAATTCCTCTTTTCTGAGACTACATTTTTGATCTGTAGTTTCTAATCTGCATTTCTGTAGAGTCCTTGGGATGGGTACATGTTGTTATTAGGGCTTCTAGATAGTTATGGTGAGTTAGTTCATCTTCATCTATAAGCATTTTCCTCCATAAATCTCTTGGGAAGTTTTAATAGAGAAGTTAGCAACAAGAAAAACTAAGTCATACAGGTGACAG
This sequence comes from Sceloporus undulatus, assembly GCF_019175285.1. Lineage (NCBI taxonomy): Eukaryota > Metazoa > Chordata > Lepidosauria > Squamata > Phrynosomatidae > Sceloporus > Sceloporus undulatus. The sequence continues at coordinate 101,787,045 of NC_056525.1, read as the reverse complement.
AAATATATCAGCTCAGTGCTTTCTAAACCAAACATTTAAGAAGATGATGATAAAAATTGTTTCTGATATGTGTCCAAAAATAGACCGAAACTGAGCAATTTCTCTGCCTAAGAGAAAAGGTTTTATTAATCAAGAGCCAAACTTCATTTAGATTTATCAGGTCAGACTGGATTTTGTAGATTGTCTAGCACTATCCTTGTTCAGGGCTTGAAATCTGCAACTAGAGAATTTTCTGGCATTCATGAATTTTCAGACATAAGACTAAAAACCTATCTGTTAAAGAATTCTGGAAAGGAAATGCCCACCACTTGCCCAAGCATTTGGTTTCATTTTTGGGCTTTTCTTACCATTAAGATGTTTGCTTGTTTTTCTGCCCTCATTTAACTTAAGTCCATTAGATTTGGTCATGCCCTCTGGGACAGCAGAAAACACAGCTTTCAGAAAACAAAAGCACACACAATCAGTCTTTCCAACTAGGACTTGGGTTCCATGCCCATGACTTCTGAAGATGTTGCAATTTGTCTGCAATCCTCACTTTGCAATGTGCAGAATAGGACATAAAACTCCCAATGAGATCAGAGAGGAACAGGAAAATAAAAAATTCCTTCTTGTGGAATTGGAAATATAAATGATATTTATAGTGACATGACCTCTGCCTAAATATCCTAAAGGCACAAGATACATCTGATCTGAGAAACTAAACAGGGTCAGGCTTGGTTAGTTCTTGGATGGGAGACCATCAACAGATACCGGGTGCTCTAGGCTGTATTTCAGACGAAGGAAATGAAAAACCATCTCTGAGTGTTCTTTGCCTAAGAAAACCCATGGAATCCATGGAGTCACCATAAGGTGACAGGCAACGTAAGGTACATTAACATACATTTTCATCTGTACTGTATTTGTTTTAATGGTTCTGAGGAAACAAGTGACTTGAACACACACACAAATTGCATTTACTTTTTTGCAGCTGCATCACACTGCTGATCCATCCTCTGCTTGTGATTGACAGAGCCCTGAAGTTCTTTAAATGTGTTGCCAAGTGTTTATCTTTCTAATTAGTTGAAGCCAGTTTTATGTCCATGTGGCTTTTGAAATCATTAGCTTACACGTGGTTTTGCATTTACATATATTGTCTTTTTTTTCCAAGATGATGAAAAGGAAGAACTGTCTTCATGTAAGAAACGCAAGCTAGATACTGAAGAGCAAACTAAGAAAAAGAAGCAGCGGTGAATCATAGAGTTTTGAAAACTTGATTATCGGACATGGATTTCTGCTGGACCTTGATTTCCCTACTGGAGCAAGAGAGGGAAAACTCCACAGTGTTGCACAGTACAACACATTTAAGGATTCTGTAACTTGTGTGATATATTTTATCATACTGGAAATTCTGGATCAATTGGTATTGTTATAGATGTCATAGGTATTTGCTCAAGTTGTTTCACTGAGAAACCTTTTATTTTAAGGCACAACTTCTAGAATATTGTGATAAATATTTGTGTTGATACAGACTTCACAGTTCATCTATGAAACTGATAATTATGAGATTTGTTTACAAAATTTTTATTGTGGCAGAATTATTTTTTAAATCAGTATATGATGGGGGAGTTTTTGACATTGTATTGTGGTACCAGTGATATTATTATGAAATGTGTGTAAAGTATGTAAATAAGTAACTAAAATAAAAGTACAGTATATGTTTAGATGAGTGTTTGGAAGTTTTACATAAATTTGGGAAAAGATCCATACTTCCCTGTCACGTATGTCTGTACTGCCCATAATCAGTGGGTCTAGACTAAATTAACTCAAGTTGGTTCCTATTTAGATCAGTAAGGCTTAAATTATCTGGCTTTCATAAAGATCATAGCCTCCATAGGGAGAAGTGCATCAGCCCCTACAGCTTGCATGCCCTCTTAAACTCAGGACCAGGTACTCTGAAAGAATAGTTTTTATTTGATGTCTAGAGAGACAAAAGGTAGACAGCTTAATGAAGAGTTAAGTGTGGCTCTGTGGAAGAGCTGGTAAGTGGTATTTGGATGAGGATTTAGGTAGGCAATAGATCAGTGGATGCTGGATGCATTTGTCTTCATCTGGTAAGTAATTGCAGGAGGTTCATCTTGATAAGTAGTCTGTAAGTGGTTACAAGAATGTGCCCTTAGTGAGTGAGGAAGGAATTACACCACTAGGAGAACCAGCAGTGATAAGACTAAGAAGAAAAGGGAAATAGCAGTGACAACTGGAGGAGACAGCTGCTAGCTTGGTAGCACTTGTCTTGTAAATGTCTGGCTTCTATAAGCATGCACTCACAGAGACAAGAAACTAGGAGTTCTGACTTGGGCATTCACCAGGATGAGCAATTGTCCAAGCAAGCCATCAAATAGTTCCTTGGTTCCCTGGGCCTCTCCATGCCCCCCATAACAAATTTTCAGGGAAAGTGGCCAAGAAGCCAGCAGTCCTTTCTTCCAGTCACAGCTGATGCTCAGACTCCCTACACAAGTGTGTTAAATTACTGGCATAACAAATAATGTAGCTAAATGCTCCCAAGGGATCCTTTGCCTTTTTGGCAGAGGTTTTTTGTTATATGCTGGAGTTTCTTTATACCTTGCTCCACTGTCAGTTTTATACTGCTTCTTGTATTGGTGTAATTTATTGTATATCACCTCAGATTTTTTAAAAAATTGTTCTTTCTGCCACTTTTTATGAAAATAGTGTTTTTATGTTTGTTTTTTGTATTGCATCCCGACTGGGAAATTTGTGTGAATGGCCCATGATTCAGGAAGGTTGTAAGGATTGCTTCCAGTGGCATGTGCTTCGTATTCCTTCACAACAAGGAAACCCAGACTCAGGGAAGACATTCTGGCCATTCTTGTTGAGTATAGAGTTAGAGGTTTTTTTTTTGTTTGCACAATAACATCAGTGTTTTTGTCTTGATTCATTTCTATACCACTACTGTGTGTGTCTGGAGTAAAATTTATGTTCCCTAGGTTAACTCTTTGGGGACCCCTTCCCCCATACCTGTATAATTCATTGAGCCAGTGTTGTAGAGTATGAAGGGTCCAACCACAGCTCCAGGAGACTAGTTTTCAGATCCTTGCTCAGCCATGAAAAGCCTTGGGCAAGTTATATTCTGTCAGCTATAAGGAAATCTTTCTAAGAAAAGTCGATGATATAGTCACCATAAATTGGAGCTGACTTGGAAGCACATAACAACAAAAATAATTCATCCCGATACTTTTCCTTTAGTGCCTGCAATAAGAGCAAGTTGATAAGAAAGATTTTAAAAGTTAGGTTTTGCCTTATGTGTTTTGGAACACACCCACACCATTATAGTTTCCAGTTTAAAATTAATACCTGGGCAGAATCCTGTTGGTGACTTATACTAGAATGAGCAATGGTTATGATAACCTTTTTTGGATGTTGTGCAACATGATATCAAGTGCATCCTCATGAATCTGCAATACCTCTGTCCTAGCTGTGCAGTGGCAGCTGAACGGCCTCTAGCTGTGGCTCCTTTCCCCTCCCAGCCACTGAATGGCCATAGGTGTGCATCTCCTTGTCCAAGGCAGAGTCTACTCTTGACAGTGCAACAGCAGCAAGATAATACTTGGGCATAATCTCACAACCAGCCTCCTGTCAGTTCTTTTAATACCCTTGAATGAAGTTCATCTGGCCCTGGAGATTTTACTTCATTTAGAGTACAGTACCTCTTCACTTATTCTATGTTGCATTTTTCCTACTGCATCATCAGTTCCATTTATCCCAGCTTGAGCACTGGTCTCCTTTTCGGAGATGACCAAGACAAAGAAGGTGTTGCATACTTCTGCTTTTTCTATGTTTTGCCAGCATTTCACCATCTTTTCCATATAATGGCCCTATTATTTCCTTATTTTTCCTTTTGCTACAGACACAACCAAAAAAAGCCCTTTAAACTGTTTTTAACATCTAGCATGCCTGAGCTCATTCTGCACTTTATCCTTCCTGACTTTCTCCCTATATGAGCTGGCTATTTGTTTGAATTCTTCTTTGGTGATTTGTCTCTTTTTCTATTTTATATACATGCCCCTTTTAAATTTTAGCTCAGCTGAAAGTTTTTTAGATATATATCCTGATTTCTTTAGACACCTCCCATTTTTCCTCATTGGAATTGTTTGAAAATGTGTCTTCACCATTTCACATTTAAAAAACTCCAACCCATCATGAAATCCCTTCCCTTTTAGTATTCCTGACTACAGGATAACATCCAGTATTTCCCTAAATTTTCTGAAATCAATTTTCTTAATCTAGAATGTATGGACATTATCAGTCCAGGGCCAATTCAACAGTAATTGCGGTAGTGAAAACAAAAAGCAACAGTAGTGCTATAGCGCTCAATATTTTTGCATATTTGTGCAATCGCAAGATAAGGTGACACAAAACCCAGTGAATAGCGCAAATGCTTTCCTGCCCTGCACAGAGTAAAAAACAAATAACATTTATTATATCACCATAGTATTTTAATCCAGTGTAAACAAAATCATGCCCTCCACCTCCAACAAGACTGAAATCCACTGCAAACCAAATCCTGGCAATGGAATGAATTGCCTGTGCTGAAATGCAGACCCTTTAAACTTTAAAGGTCCCGGGTTGCTTCCTCAATAGTGTGAATGAAACACGATTAGCTTTTGCACCCTGGTAATTGAGCTTCACTCATGCTATTGAGAAGCCATTCATGGGATTTTCCCATGAATGGTTTGTTGCTGGAGCATTCCTGGTTCTTCCCAGAATACGTCCTAGATGAGCATGGCCTCATCTGAAAATGTTCTGCGCAGTTGCGTGATTTAGCCAGGATTATGCCTTTTTCTCCCCCCCCCCTTTTGATAATCTCCTATGTCTGTGTATATTTGGCTTCCCTTTACTCTGTGTAACAAATTCCAGGAGACCATGGTAAATTCCCACCTCAGGATCCCACCACCTCACCCCATTAACCAGGTCATCACTGTTGGTTAGGATCAAATCTAAAATAACTGATCCCTTTGTTGCCTCTTCCACCTTCTGGGCAATGAAATTGTTTGCAAGGCAAGTCAGGAATTTATTGGATCTTATGGCAGAGTTGGACTTCCATCAATTAGCAAATAGTCAAAATCTCCCATTACTACTGCATTTCTCCTTCCCGAATGTTTGGCCACCTGTTCCAAGAATGCATAATCCAAATCCTCAGTCTGGCTCGGGGGTCTGTAGTACACCCCCACAATGATATCACTGTTGTTACTCTCCCTCTTAACTTTTACCCAGATGCTCTCAACCTGGATTCTATTATTTAAGTTATGGATCTATCCATTGATATAAACATACTTGACATATAATGTCCTCCTTTCCTGTTTGGTCTATTTCTCTGAAACAGGTTATACTTTTCTATTACTACATTCTGATCATTAGACTTTTCCCACCAGGTTTCAGTGATGCCTATTATATCACATTTGCTTTGCATGGAAGATGTCCAGTACCAGTTCCTCTTACTATAGTTTGGTGTGAGTGTGTGTTGCAACCTGCTGTACAAAGATGAAATCATGTCTAGCCTGACATTCAATGGATGGCAGTGATCTCTCTGCTTCTGAATTTTCCTGATTGATCCAGTGAGTGCTATCATGGTAAATTGAACATACATATTTTTATACATTGTTCTCTTTTTCTGTCTGTCTCTCTTTGAATGCTGTCAGAAACCTAAAGGGAGAAAAACCAAGTACAATAATCTCTCATCATTTCCATGCATGCTGTCTCTTGTAATCTAATTTTGCCATCTTTCTTACCCAAAGGGTCAACTGTATTATCCCAGTACGGAAAAAGTAAAACAAAACAAAGAGCATTTAAAAGACTAGCATGCTGATTGTGACACTTTGTGGACTACAACCCATTTCCTTTGATCCATAAACTGCTCTCCTGGATTTTAAAAATATACAGTATACAGTACACACTGTAAAAGGGAGAGGCATTGCAGAAATGAGGTCAGAGAAAATTTAATTGCAAAAAGATACTGATACTGATCGTTACATTATTAAGACTGAGCAACCACAAGAAAAGTTACTGATAAAACAAATGTCCCCATAAGCCAATTAACACATATAGTTGATCTTCATTCAAACCTCTGATGACAGACTGAAACTTCCTAACAAATTATAAATCAGTGGTTTCTTGCTCTAAACCCCTTTTGAAGTTCCTTTACCCAACAATGGTTACTTTTAGATGAATACCACTTCCTTTTTTCCACACATTCCTCTCTTTTCTTGCTGCGTCACAAGAAAATCCCTAGGAAGTTTGGTCTCTGGATTTTGAGCAGAACATAAAATCCTCTGGTGTTTTTTACAACAGATTCAATGGATGTTTCTAGTGTCCTCTGCTTTTGGCCAGTTGTTTGCTGGCACCTGTTGCCTTCCTCTGCCTAGCGGCAGGCCTAGTCTTGCCTTGCTGAAACCATTTCTTTGAATGTAATCAGCTCATCATTTAAAACAGTCCTGTGAACTTTTGATGTCCACAGCAAAAAATAAAATATATTGTATAACCTCTCCAGCCTCTTACCAGGGACTTACTGGCTATGTAGTATTTTCTGGGTACAAATAAGGCAAGGGAAGTTACATGTGGACTCTGCCCGCATTGAAATCCCTCAGCGCCATCATAACTGATAGCAGAGTGACATCTGAGATAAAATGTAGGTTTGTGACTCTAACATTGTCACCTTTCTTCTGTGTGATTTTTAACATCTTGGCGTTATGAAGAAGCCAGTGGAGCTTCAAAAGCTTGCATGATGTATTTTCTGCATTTTGGTTGGACAATAAAGGTATCACTGTTTTGTGGGGAAATAAACTTTCATCAGAAAGAAGCTATTGATTTCTTAGGCCTTTGCAGCATTGGTTTGAAGAGAAGGTGGAGAAAATTGGGGCCATCATTTTGCCTTTTTAAAGAGGAAAAACCCCCACTTAGTAGCAAATTTGAGGAGGAGACCCCTTTTTGGCATTGTTCCACTGGCAGGCACATAAAGTTGGTACCTATGACATTTTAGCAGTTTAAAATTCTGCTTTGAAGTAACAATTCCCAGCCTGCTGTAGCAAAAGCCTTTCTCCCAGGGCCTGTGTGCCATCCCTTCTCCATCTGGAGTCGATGAACAAGATTAAGAAGAAATGCTAATTTTGGGTCTGTGCTCATTCATGTAGCCTATGCCATTGAAAAAGGGAGTGGAGATAAAAGTAGTCTGACTTTTAAGAGCTAACTTGGGAGCTGTGGCTTATGCCAAAATGCCAACTGCTTGCACTCAGCATGTTTTTAAGTGACAGATGTTCTCCTGGAGCATTGTTTCTGTTCTCAGAGAACAATGGGTGCAGTAAATAACCTGGATCATTGTGTTCTTTCAGGCATTGAGGGGAGAGTGGACTTCTTTTTTCACCCCTACAAAATAAATTCTGGATATTCTTGCTACTGATCAGTGACAGAGGTAATTTGTAAGATCCAAAGGGGACCACTTTTAGTCTCTAGCATCTCCAGGTAGGAGAAAGACTTTAAAAAATCAGAGCTTGGAAAGCTACTTTTTCAAAGTCAGCTTTTCCATTATTTGTTAACACTATTTTAAAGGTAGCTGATTGATCTTACTCGCTGCAGCCATGAACACACAAAACTAGTTATATTATTAATTATGCAGTTTGTTCTTATTGCATTACTTTCCAATACCTTTTGAAAAAACAACCCTTATGACTGATAACAGAATGACACAAACCCTGAAAAATCCACATTAAAATGGCCTTGAAATGTAATGTTTGAAATTAACTAGAAGCTGTTTTTTGTGATACCGATATGAAATTTTGTTTTTGCTCATGAATTGTGGCTTCCTTACTTCCTACTTATGCAGAAAACTAACCAGTCCAAAGGGCTATTTATGCACCGTTTCTCAATGGCTCCAAATGCAAA
>NC_056525.1:101754063-101769116 GCF_019175285.1 Sceloporus undulatus | reverse complement strand
CCTACATTTGTCCCGGTTTGGAGGTCCTCACTTATGGCAACCCTACTTGTAAGTCATTACTCTGATCTAAATATTTCCATGTGAGCAACTCTCTTATTTCCTTTACATCACTTCTCAAGGCTCACTCTTTCTGTCAAGTCTTTAGTAGTCCCTCTCCCCCTCATTCCCTCTCCTCTCAACTGCTTCTGATGAATTGGCTGCATACATTGCTTTCAAATGTGATTTCAGTTTATTTGCTGCTCTGTTGCTATATTTTAGCAGTAAAAAAGAGAGAGGGAGCAAAAACTGGAGAACATCCAAAGAAATACACAAGAGAAAAAGGAGACATATCTCAAGATGACTGAAAGATCATCTTTTGTTAGCTGAAAGTTTAATGAAGGATAATCTTTTAAGGATCTTGAATCATGTCTCCTTTTTATCTTGCAAATTTTGGCAGTCATGGCACAGTGTGAACCCCTTCCATTTAGGAAGAGCCAATGTCGGGCCCCACACCATTCCCAGGAACTCATTCACTTCTGGCAAAGCCTGCATAATTTAAATACTCATATCTTACTAAGCTTATCTCTGTTTTTATTTGTCGCACCTCTCCCATTATTTCCCTGTCTTGCATAGACCTTTTTGGTTCAGGGATCTGGCATACCTTCACATCATATAAATAGTGTTAGATGGAGCTAGGAAGGGAAGCTATGAAGGGACTAGACAAGGTTCAGAAGTGTAAAGGTATATCATTCAATACCAAAGTTAGGATTGTCCATGCCTTGATTGTCATATAACTGCAGTATTTCCAGCTTCTATGTATTGTTGTGAAAGTTGATAGGAAGAAAATCAACCCATTTGATATGTGGTGCTGCAGAAGAGTTCTACAGATGCTGTGGACAGCCAAAAGGCAAATAGGTCGGTCCAAGAGCAAATCAAGCTTGAACTCTCCCTAGACGCCAAGAGGACTAAACTGAGACTGTTGGACTTCGGACATACCATCAGAAGACACAGCTCCCTAGAAAACAAAATAATGCATGTTAAGGTAGAGGGCAGTAGGAAAAGCGGAAGACCACATTCCAGATGGATAGACTCTATAAAGGAAGCCACAGTCCTGAATCTGCAAGACCTGAGCAGGGCTGTTGATGACAGTGTGACTTGGAGGCCTCTTATTCATAGATTCACCAGAAGTCAAAGTTGACTTGATAGCAGTTAACAACAACAAAAATGAGAAATGAACGGAAGCCCTGGACAGCTACTGCAGGAAACATTGCACTTGATAGACCAACATTCCGACTGAACAAAAAGCAGATGCTGAAGTTTTGCTTTCCTGCGTTGCAGCTTGCATATACAGTGGTACCCCGGGATACGAATTGATCGCGTTACGAAATTTCCGGGATACGAAAAAGTTAGATTGGAAAAAACTGTTCCGGGATACGATGTTTTTTTCGGGTTACGAAATTTATTTCGGCGCGAAATTCAAATGCAAAGCGCGGCTAGCGGCTTTCCAGCGCTAACGGAAAGCCTTTTCGGGTTGCGAAATTACTCGGGTTACGAACGGAGCGGCGGAACAAATTAATTTCGTAACCCGAGGTAGCACTGTATGTCAGTTTTTATGACGATGCCTATGCCATTGGAAATAACTACTGTACCTTACAATACAATAAATGGCAAAAGAAAGACTGAGGTGAATTGTTATATATGATATATAGGGAAGATTTTTTCCCCTCTTTTTCAAATTCCATGTTGTCGTTGTTGTTGTGTGCCTTCATGTCATTTCTGACTTGCAGTTATCTGAAGGTGAACCTATTGTGGGATTTTGTGGGGCAGCAGAGCGTATGTGACTCAAAGTCACCCAGTGGGTTTCCATGGTCAAGCAGAGAATCCAACCTTCATCTCCAGACTGAACTGTAGCCCAATGCTCAAACTACCAGTAGATGGTGCCAAATTAATGTATTAACTGAACTTCTAACAGGGCACATAGTTTTGTCTTGCTGAGGGACAAGGAAAAAACACCTTCCGCTGACCTCCTTGCTGTCTTGAAAACTTGCTGAGTCTGAGGGAGAGCTTTTGTTTCTGTTCAACAGTCTTTGCAAGTTCTGTTTTGTTTGTTCTAATCAGTTTGTTTGAACTGCTTTTGTGTCTCAGAGGGCTGTGTTTGCATTTCTTTACCCAAGAAATATGTGTAGAGAGAGTCAAGTCAGTTCTAATTATTTGGAGAGGTCAAAAGGGTGTTTGGTATTTCAGACCTGTTGAAGTCTTATTATTTTTTTAATCTGTATTTTGTTTTTCGTGTCAAGGTGCAGGTATCTTTTATTTTATTTATTCTTCCTTAAAATACTTTAATGCCACCTTTCAAAGCAGTCCAGAAAGCAGAAAACGCTCACCACAAAAGTATAAATACAGTTAACTAAAGCACCATAAATCTTTCATTTCAACACCAAACACAGAAAAATATAATCAGCAGTTAAAAGTGTTGCTTAAAAAATGCCATTCGGTATCAAGATTCAGCTAAAAAATGGCTGAGGTATCAAGAATTAACAATGTGTTGCCCTCAAGTTGTTGATGCACAACTCCCAACATCTTTCACCATTGGCTATCCTGCTGGGATTGCTGGGATTACAGTCCAACAGTATCTGGAGGGCTGCAAATTGCCCATCCTAGTAGGTTTGATTTAAAGTTGTCAAGAATGAACCTAGAGGAGCCTTTAGTAGGAAAGGTTGTACGTAATGGGGCCACCACAGTAAAGGCCCCTTTTCTTATGCTTACCAGGCTGATGGACTTGAAGGAAAGTACTTGAGCAGGTCATCTGTAGTACAGGCCTAAGTGGATTCATTCAGGTATAGGTGGTTTACTATTTGGAAGTTTTGGTCTTCACCAGAGATTGGAAAAAGGAAGAATTCCTCACAAAGAGCAGGTATTGCAGACTTGTTGTCAAATGTGTTATCCTGGACTGAGCACCCAAAATCCAAACTGAAGCAAATACTTCAGTGTACATTCTATTTGCTTTGTAAATTTGCTTTGTATATAGCTTTGGATTTCATTCATTCAGCACAGATCTCTCATTCTCCTCTCCTTAATCTACTGTTTTTAGACCTCTTTGGGTACATGAGCTTTTATTACTCTATATCAGTCTGGGAACCGACATTCAGTAGTTCCCAAACTTTGGTTTTGAACTTCAGCTCCCCAAATTCCTGACTCTTGGCCAAGCTGGCTGGGGCTTCTGGGACTTGAAGTCCAAAACTCCAGAAGGAACAAAGTATGGGAATTACTGCATCCTGGCTCATCCTTCTAGGGAAAATTACACTAAGTGGCCAAGATGTTGCATAGCACAGCATAGTGCAATAGTTTCCACATGTGGAATTACACTACATCTCTCCACTCAATGCCACCCTGAACTCAACAGGGATGTAGCCAGGATTTTGGAAGGGGGGGGTCCAGACTAAGTGCCACCATTATAATGTGGCTTGGGTGCAGTGGCACAGCGGCACACACCATTCATTTTCTCTAATGGAAGAGGGGGGTCTGGACCCCAAGGACCCCCCCTTGGCTACGTCCCTGAACTCACCATTTACCTGCTGTAGCACACACACCAATGGCCATTCAATAGGTGATGGTAAGATGCGGGATCAGAGAAGCATCTGGGTCTATCCCCAGAACTCACCATTTCTGCAGCACGTTCCGTATGGACATTCAGTGAATGGAGGTGGCCTGGGAGGATGAAAGAAGCACCTGGCTATGTCTCCATAGCCAGATGCAAATCAATGGCACCATCTACTGATAATAGGCCCAAGTACATTGACAGATGCTTCTATGATCACCTCCCTAATCCTACTCCACTGCAGGATCAATGCGGACCAGGAAATTGCGAGGTAAAGCTGATTTTTTTTCCATCAGTGTATACAACCCCTGTGTTAATTTTATTTGGAGTTATAATCCTCAAGCAACAAAACACTCCAGGAGAGAGCAAACATGCAAAGGTTAGAACTGGGACTAAACTACATTTTAGTGCTATGCAGATTGGGCCCCAGGGAAGCTTGGAGTTAAAATTGTGTTGTTCAGTGTGATGAAATGTGTATATGGGGCACAAACTGCCTTTGTTGTGTGACTTAAAGGCCAGAGGCTAACAAAAGCACTACATATGCCCCCTAGGACAAATGTAAATGTCTCAGCAGATGTTCCAGGCAGCAACTGTGAAATGCTGGATGAAGCATTCTTTCCTTGAACTGGGAACCAGATTCAGATTTAAACCAATCAGGGAACACTGAAACCCAACAAAACCAAGACAGTTAAATATGTCAGGTTGTTCGACATACTGAGTTTTTCTGGATTCAACTGCAAGTACTATAATCAGGACAAAATGAAAGGAATTTACTTAATATTTTGATATACCTTGTTGTTTCACTGTTTAAACCTGCTAAGAAACACAATTAAAATTGGAAGAAGTTATGAGAAAACAGAATTATAATGCCAGAAATAGTAGCATATAAATTGATGCAGAGGGTGAATCATATTCTGAGTCCTACTTCTTAAAAATTAAAGTTTAAAAGTTTGACTGAATTAAAAGATTTGTCTCCCTTGTCTGATTGCCTGTAGATTATTCATTTTTGAACATTTACAGTATATCCTACCATCCTGCCACAAAATAGAACTCAGGACAGCTAACAACAGTAAAATTCATGTATTAAAAATATGATTGGAACATTTTAAAAAACACAAAGAAACAAGGGCCACTTATAACTCCAGACCAACTCAGATGGTAAAGGTCATGCCTGAATATAAAGGTCATTGCCTGCTGAGAAAAGAAGAGAGCGGGGACCAACCTAGTCTCCCATACTGCTTTTTAATTTGCTTTTCTCTTCACTCCCCACCCAGGCATTTTAAATTGTTTTTTAACATTATGGGGTGTTTAATGCATTTTAACTTTAATATCTTGTGTATGTTGCCTAAATATCATAAAGGATATCCCCTTCTGATCTTTGAAGCTAAGCAGGATCAGCCCTGGTTAGTATTTGGATGGGAGACCTCCAAGGAATACCAAGTATTTTAGGCTATATTTTAGAGGAAGGAACTGGCAAAACCACCTCTGAGTATTTCTTGCCTAAGAAAACTCTATGCAATCCATGGAGTCGCCATAATTTGACATGTAAGTTGGAGGCACACATGCACACATACATTTTCATCTACTGTTGTTGCTGTGTGTGTGTGTAAATAATTTCTGGTTTATGGTGACCTTATCACAGGGTTTTCTTGGCAAGTTTTGCTCAGAGGGGGTTTGCGATTGCTTCCCTGTGAGGTGGAGAGACTATGACTTGCCCAGGGGTTTCCATGGATGAGCTGGGATCCAGACATTGGTCTCTCAGAGTCCTAGCCCAACACTCAGACCACTACACTGTACTGGCTCTCTTATTTTTCATCTATACTGCATTTGCTTTAATGGTATCAGCCACCTTGAACCCTGGGTCTAAGGGAAAAGGTAAGATGTGATGGTAGGAGGAGGAAGAGGAGAAGATGGAAGAAAAAGAAAGGACGAGAAGGAGAAGAAACAGCCACAGCAACAATTCCCAAGAACCCAATCACCAGGTCTAATGGTCATGAATGATGCAGTACAGAACATTCAAAGGCACTAGATTAGAGAAGACCACACTGAGTCGTTACAACACCCATGTTGTGCTGCAGTGTTGGAGCCATCAAGGGCAGGGACGGCTCTGTGAGACCCAGTTATGGGCAGATATCATGTAGGATGAGGACTACACAGCTACTCCCACAGCAGAGGTGAGGGTGGCGTAGATGGAATTGTCTTATTTTATCCTCAGTGCCTACCGTCACAGAGATATGTTACGCCCAGCATAGTGGTTTGAGGGTTGGACTCCGACTCTCGAGACCAGGGTTTGATTCCCAGCTTAGCCATGAAACCCGCTGGGTGACTTTGGGCAGGTCTCAGCCTCAGGGGAAGGCAATAGCAAACCTCCTCTGAGCAAATCTTGCCAAGAAAACCCCATGATACGGTCACCTTATGGCAGTGGTTCTCAACCTTCTTAATGCTGCAACCCTTTAATACAGTTCCTTATGTTGTGGTGACCACCAACCATATAATTATTTTCATCTTGGTTCCTAAGACCATTGGAAATATGTGTTTTCCGATGGTCTTAGGTGACCCCTGTGAAAGGGTTGTCCGACCCCCAAAGGGGCCGCGATCCACAGGTTGAGAACCACTGCCTTAGGGTTGCCATGAGTCGGAAACTACTTGAAGGCACACAGCAACAAGAAAGTTTCCCTGAGGTGCCAAAACAAGCTTCATGGTTAAGCAATAATTCTGTTGGAGTTGTCTGTTTCCAGACCAGGCATTCTAGGTGCAACTTCACAACATCTCCCTCAATCTCTGGTGTGGATGCAGATGCTCTGGAAGGATCTTTCCTCAAGTCGGTGCACCTGAACTTTATCGCACCGGGTTCTCGGCCCGGCCCGGCAGGAAACGGAAACGAGTGGGGGACGGATTTTACCGCACACACCCGTCCCTCACTCATTCCGTTCCCCCTCTCTTCCCTGCCCATTCCGTTCAAGAGGGAACGCTTTTTGAGAACTGTTCAGAACAGTTCTCAAAAAGTTCCCCCTCTGGAACGGATTAAGAATGGAAGAGAGGGGGAACGGAACGAATGAGGGACGGGTGCGTGTGGTAAAATCCGTCCCCCACTCGTCCCGCACTCGTCCCTACTCCTTCCGTTCTGTGCTCAGAAGGGAACGGAAGGAACGGAAGGAACGCAGTGCGATAAAGCTAATGATCAGGCTCTTCTCTGTATTCGTTGACCTGGAAGTGATGGGGCTTGTAGAACAATACGCTTGGAGGGAACCAGGTTAGGGAAGAGTGGTTTAGCTTATCAAAGCTAAAGCACCTCTATATTGAAGAGAAGGACAGCAGGATTTATGCAAAGGAGCCACAGTTGAGCATTTCCTAGAAATCTGCCAGTGTGCTTGGTTTATATACTAGGATTAATGGTGTAGTGGTTTGAGCATTGAACTAGGAGTCTGGAGGCCAGGGTTCAGATTCTGGCTTGGCTTTAGAAACCCATGAGTGACCCTGGGCAAGTCACACTCTCTCAGCCTCAGAAGATGGCAGTGCAACACCTCTCTGAATATACATGCTAAGAAAGCTCCATGATAGGTTGACTTTAGGGCCGCCATAAGTCGGAAACTACTTGGCTACAACAACAACAAAGAAAGCTTAGCCTAGGAAGTTCCCCTCCTTTCCCTCAACTGTAGGACAGTCTTTCCACCCTTTTCTTTTAGAAGGGAAAGGGCTTAACACTTGAGTGCAGCTTGCCCTCCCTTGAAGCAGGGACTCTCTTTACCTTAGGCAATTAAAACAAACAAACAAACAAACCCAGGAAAAACAACAAGTTATAACAGATGTAACCCATAGGGGGTATAACAACTGTAGTTACCACCACCATCATATTGTTTTGTTACAAGAGCATAACAAATGTAACATAATAGTTCCATAATAGGAATGAAGTCACTTGATTGTTGTTATGAACATTGTTTTCCATTTACTTTTAAAAAATTATTCCTTAAGGCCATTTTTAGAGTTGTTTTGACAGAAGCCGTTTAAAGTTTTATGCTATTCTTATCCATCCTATCTTCTTCTTATTATTTTAGGAAAAAAATGACAAAACAATAAAAGAAAACACTGGAATTAGTTACAACAATGAATTACTCAATGGCAATGAACTTTTTTTTAAAGTAACTTTGCAAACTCTGTTTTAAAAAAACATTAATGTCATGGCACTGAAAAATCATATCCTGGAGTTTACTTTTACTTTAGCCGTGGTACATCACAATACGCCATTGTGATACAGACACACATTTAAAAGTTGTATTATTTATTTCATTTCAAGTCAAATTGATTTCATTTCTATTCCAATGGTACATTGCCTGAACATTTCCAGGTGCAACCCACCCAGCCAGCCCCTGAGATTTGGGTAACAGCAAGTCAAAATTCAACATGCTTTAAATCCAACTTGCTAAGGAGCTGGTGGTAGACCTAGCCAGCTGCGGCCCTTAAAACTAAAAATGGGATTCTCTTCCCATTTGACCTGCCTTTCCATTTTCTCTGGAAGCCTGGAGGCAAGGAGTTGTATAGTTGTGAGTGTTATTAGATGTCTCACAAATACAACCCAGAGACGGCAGCCAAAGATGAGAGAGCGGGCAACTAAAGCACTATCATACTTCTGCTGAGAAATCATGAGGTATGTAGTTTTGCCAGTGGCAAAAGAGGCATCAGGCCATGGGAGGCTGGCAGTAATTGCTCTTTTCAAACATTCCTTTCCAATGCTCAAAAAAATCCCTCAAGGGTTTTTAAGTGTTCAAATGGCCCAATTGGTTTGTGAACCAAAAATGTGCTGCGTCAGATTCCAGCACTAAAGCTTCCGTTGCTTCCCAGGTAAAAACTGGGACATTTGTGGCCAAGCAGCATCACAGTGTGGTCAAGATGGCAAAAGTTATTAGTCAGGAAATGCATACAAGCTAAAAGGGGCTGCAGCAGTATGCTTTTGCCTGTGCCTATTGGGAAGGGCTTGTTTTCGCCCCTTCCTCACCCTTCCCCTCTTCTCACTGAGTATGAACTATTTTTGCATTTTGAACTCAGTTTGCATCAATTGAAGTAAGCTGAGGACAAAGGGAAAAAGCAAGCAGAAGAGAGAGAAACTGGGACATTTTAATAGCAGCTGGAAATGTGGGATAACAGAGATTAATCAGACTGTCCCTGACAAATCAGAGTAATTGGAGGGCATATGCCATGATGTTCACATTATTCAACAACCGAACATATAGAAACTTCACTTTGATTATTGACATGTATAACCATTTTGTGGCTGTTCTGGGGGTGAATGTATGAACAAATAGCTACCGTCTCTATTTTTTTCTTTTTGTTTCTGCAGTTCCTGGGAAAAAATCACTGTTTGGGTTCTTGAGTGGTCTTGGAATAAGGTAAACATAGCAGAAATTAATTCAGCCATCTTCTCTGGTAGGAGGTCTGTGGGAAAGGAATTTGGGAGAAAGACCAAAAATGATAGAAGTGGAACATGATGGGAGGGGACAACTCCTACTCCTGTTATTGTTGTTGTGTGCCTTCAAGTCATTTTCAACTTATGGTAACTCTAAAGCAAACTTCTCAGAGGGCATTTGCTTTTGCCTTCTTCTGTGGCTGAGAGAGTGAGGCTTGTCCAAGGTGACCCAGTGGGTTTCCATGACTGAGCAAGGTTTGAACCCTAGTCTCCAGAGGCGTAGTCCAACACTAAAACCACTACACTACTTGACTAATATTCCAGATCCAAGCAGCAGGAATGAAACTAAAATAATTCAACTTGAAAAAATCAAGTTATATGACATGTATAGTTTCAGTGGATGTTTTGGACTACATCTCTCACTAGTCCCAGCCAGCAGTATCAAATGTGGCGATAATGAGAACTGTCTTTTAAAACACCTGGAGCATATCATACAGCACATCACTGATATAGTATGTAAGAGCTCTCTCATTGCAGTCCTTTTCTTCCTGCTCTTTGTGTATTCTAAGCAATATGTTTATGAAGAACACAGAAGGAAACAGTAGTTCAGACTAGAAATTAAGTGGAATACTATATATATTCCCTGTGGTAAGACAGTTTTCCCTCTTACAACAGAGTTCAGACTTGCAGACGAAGCACACGTTCCTTTCCAATGGTCAGTTCCAAAACAATAAATGCAAAACATGCAAGTGAGGACTATCCCATGCTATGAAATATAGGCATTTCCCACCACTTAGTCTGAAAACATGCCAGACTTATGTAGTTGGATCCACAAAGGTTTCAGTTACCAGCCTTCCAGCGAATCCACTAGAATTACTCACCCATATTTACAGCAGTAGTTGTCAGACTGAGTGAGGTATTCCATAGACCAGAGTCTGAAAGAGGGCAGCACTGACATCTTATGGACCTTCACTTTTGAGGGACTGCTACTCATGATCCCTCAGCTCTGCCTGGATTGACTAGGGTTGATGTGAGCTGCAACTCAAAATCATTTGGAGACCCACAAATGGCCCATGCCATACCTATGCTGGGGACATGGCTGCAGCCATGCTGATCCTAGCTGAAACATACATTTTTTGAACCACTTCTGTGAATGAGAAGAAATAATGGAGGATAAGGTTAGGGTTTGTCTAAGAGCAACAGAATTGGAGAATGCTCAGAAACTATTCTTGCCAATTGAAGGGGAAAGTTGAAGCAGAGAGAGACCTTGAAGAACATGCTCAGGCAGCATGAAGAATTACAGATATTTCTGTAGAGACGATATGCCCTATTGGGATTGGGATGTCCCCTCAATGCAAGCAAGAACAGCGTTGTACTTGAGATACTTGCTCTGACTTGCTCAGAACATTCTGCATCGAGAAATACCCCAAACCTTGGGTTCTCCCCCTTCCAGACTGCATGAAATGTATTCTGTCCTTGAACCATGGAGTTGGGGATTAGCATTCGGCTGTTACATGTCAACAAGTAACTGTCTCATTTAATGAACAATATGCACATTCAGAAGCATTTTTCCAACTAAAGGATAGTAAAGACCAAATTTATTAATGAGGCCCATAACTGTTTATCCTGCAGCTAAAAATACAGTCATTAAACTCTTACAGCAATAGTCAAAATTATTACTTTGTGAGTTGGACCCAAAATAAATCTGTCATACTTCCTTGTCCATACACACATACAATTTAAATCTCCCAGATTAAGAGGTACAGTACTTGTATTAAATTAACACTTGGAAAACTTAACGTTTCTAACTTTATGTTTCTGTTTTTGTGAGCCAGTGTGGTGTAGTAGTTTGAGAGCTGGACTATGACTCTGGAGACCAGGGTCTGAATCCCCGCTCGGCCACCCAGTGGGTGATCTTGGGCAAGTCACACTCTCTCATCCTCAGAGGAAGGTAATGGCAAACAGCTTCTGAAGAAGCTTGCCAAGAAAACCCCATGATAGGTTCACTTTAGAGTCACCATAAGTCATGAACGAAGGTACACAACACCCCACACCATTTTGTCATTTAGCCAAATGGATATGTTTCTACTAGAAGCGCATATATGGACACTTTCAGCAAGTCACACACATGTACATGGATATAGAAAAGGTTATCTAAAGAAGCATTAATTCAGAGCTTGGGGAGTTATTTTTAAGAAGAAGAAGGAAGCCATCCCCAACTGAACAGTGGTGAGATGATGCATTGGACCTAGATAATGTGAAAATCTTGACAGAGCAACATACTACCACTGCTGTGTTAAAGATGGTTTAAGTGTGTCACTACATTTCTTTTCTTTCTTTTTTTTACATTTTTTAAAGAAAGTCTATGCTCTATGTAACACACTTGTCTTTCCAGAGCCTGCCATGTGCTTTTGGGCTGTTTGAAAACTATGTTCTGGCACATGGAGGGCAAGGCTTAAAATAAATTAATCATATTGGAGCAAGCTCTTGTGTTTTATGTAAGAATTCTCTTTTCAGAGCCTGTTATGTGCTCTGGATGCTCTCTGTCTAGGCAAAACACATGGTGTAAAACATGAAGAGCAATGCTTGAAATAAATTAATCACATTGGAACCATTGGATTTTCTCAGAAAAAGAGACAGAGACCATGATTACTTCTCTTAAAAGTAAGAGCATGGGGGAATGGGGAGAACAATGTATATTAATGAAGACTGTAGGTCCATCCAAAGGTATCTTTCAATTTACCAATCCATAAGCTTAGACTGGAGAACAGAAGAGATTCCTAAATATTAGTGGTTGTGTTTTACAACAGATTTTCCAAAACAAGCATAGAAGCAAACAAGTATGCTACCTTCAAGGCAGAGTCAAATAAACTTTGTTTTGTATGCCTTCAAGTCATTTCTGATTTATGGCGACTGTATCATGGGGTGTTCTTGGCAAGATTTGTTCAGAGGGAGTTTGCCTTCCTCTGAGGTTGAGAGAACTCATGGTTTTCTATGGCTGAGCAGGGATTCAAACCCTGGTCTTCATAGTCCAGTGCTCAAACCATGACACCACACTAGTTCAAATTAATTATGAAAGCTATTTTATTTTAAATAAATGCCTCCATGACATCTCATGTGGCTCCAGTAGGAGCCTTGCCTTCAGTGCATTAGGGGGGCTATTTTCTCTCTTAACTCTGGAATTTCAAAGAAGAAACTGACACAGCTAGAGATGAGATATTGGAGAGCACTTGACACCTCAGAACATTTGGTCGCTCTGAGCTTCTCTATGGAGCAGAAGAATTTTGCTTCACATGAGGAAATGCACCACCTTCTCAAACGTTCTTAAAAGAACTTTTTCCCTGATAGATTGGGAAGCACCCCACAAAACCTTTTACCTCCTTTCATTACTTAAGACTGGGTCACTAATTTGTGCAGTCTGGATTATCTGTCATTGAAGCACCTATTTTTGATGGGTGGTGTATTGTTAGCCTTTGCCATTGGTCTGCTAGTTTGGTGGCTTTAATGCTCAAACTTTAATCTTTGTGTATGCATGGTTTATTATAGAGTTTTATAGTAGATATTTGTTGGCTGGATCACACCTTAGGAAGAGTAGTTAGCCGCTGCCAATAAGCATGTCTTCACACGTTGTGCTTTGTGGGACCCCATAAAATGCCAGAATGTGTGGATTTTCTGATAGGCCTGAATGTTATTTGTACCATTTTATGTTCAGCAGATCTTAGGTTCTTAGTCCAGAATACATTTGTACTAACATGGGTCTCGTGTGCAGGAGCCGTTCCATTTCTGGGGAAACAGAGCACACGTGTTGGAAATTATGGTCTCTGACTGTTCTTTAGCTGAAAAGCAAACAATCTGTCTCCTATGGTTTATCAACATTACTTCCTCTCTAACCATTTCAGGGATTTATCACAAACATGTATCCTTTTTGTTTTAAAAAAGAAAAGAAAAAAGACCAAGCGGTTCAGTGTTTTCAAAAGCCACACTTACTATTTCAATGTTTTTGTTGACATAGGTGTTCTGGCTTTTCCCTTGGAGCCTTACCTGCCTGCTCCAACAGTTAGTAGGAGGCAAGCTACAGAACAGGTTGAGTCAGTTACAGCTGCCTAAGACACCCTCTCTCCCCTCCAAGATTCCTTCTTTCACGGCCTGCAGGCTTTGACCTGCTAATAAGTGCCCAAACAGGGACCCATCTGTCATACAGGTATGCAGCCTTATCGAGTCAGAACGACTGTATTGTAGTGATTACTTCTTATCATTGAGTTAGGCCTATGACTGGAGTCTGACTGGAATAGGGGGATTAGAGGTGTGAAAGCCAAGTGGAATGAAAACTGGTTGTCAGGAGAGAATATGTTCTGTATCTTTCTTACAGAACTCAGGGTCAAAATAAAACTGTTTCAGGTCACTTTGGAGGTATTCTGTTTAAATGATGCATGCTTCCAGCACCAAAGCCATGCTCCAGTCCTTATTCTGGCCTGTCTGTTCAGGCCCTCACTGTCCTAGATATCTACCCTATATTGTCGACTATAAGTCAACCTCATGTGTAAGTTGAGGGCAATTTTTTGGGCCAAAATTATGACCCAATGGGAAAGTTGTCGGTAAAACCTAGGGGCATATAGCAAAGGATCTAAAGGATGAAGCAAAGCAAAACAATGTCAAAGAATTTACAGAACTCCAGCAGACATAGCTCTGTCCTCACTCCTAAGGCTGGATGGATGAGAGAGTAGAGGGTTCGGTGCTTCCAGGACAGATTATGTTCTTGCTTTTCACCAGGGGATGGTTCCTTCTTTTAAATAAGAGTTAAGATACAGTACTTACATTGGCCTGTGGATAAGTTGACTCGGGTTTCTTGGGTCAGTTTTTTGACCTAAATTTCTAGACTTATACATGAGCATATACAGTACTTCCACAGGTACCTAAAAGCCCTTCACATCCTACCAAAACAGATGAAGTCCTGCCACCTTGCTTAGAAGAGTGCATTGTCCACACACATTTGGGATATATTCTGATTCTTTACCTTCTACTGTTGTTTCTGCTAGCAATACTCAGAACTAAACTACATGACTGTTCCAGAATGGGAGAACTGGAATTGGGACTCGTAGGTCATCTTGTGTTCCTCTTTGCTCAGTGCAGTGCAGAATTAGAGTAACTCCCCAAATAAATGGCTTCCCAGCCTTTGCTCAGAGACTTTCAGTAAGGATCCAGACACATGGAAGCCACAGGAAAAGAATGTGCCAGCCTTCATCAGCTTCACCCTTTAGCAAAGTTGGTTGTGGCTTGTGGGCATGCAGGCACATATGCCATGTGCTGAAGTCAGCCCAGGCACAGAACATGGAGATGCTTATATACCCACAGCCATTTCTTTCTCTCACACACGTCCTGAAAGAGTTCATTGTTCCTAGTGAAGTAGATAGCCCCTGTCTTTCAGGCATTAAGAGATTTAATCTCTATTGTAGATGTATAATGTGTTTATTTTGATACTTGAGACTGAATTCTAATTTGGGTGGGGAAGATGTCTTTAATCATGTTGCAACGTTAAAGTGTAAAGTAAGTAAGAACTATGTACAGTATTGCAGTTCTGCGTCAATGGAACAGAACTGGAAACATACTAGCCATCTCAATGGTGCCATGAAAAGGAAAATCTGTTAAAAGAAAGAAAGAAGAAAAAGTAGGCAGCTGTTTTCTCCAGTGTCACACCTTTGTGTTCACCATTCCTCTCCCAACTTAATATATTAAGTGTCCCCCATATCACTGGTTCTCAGACATTGGTCCTTCAGGTAACTTGGACTTCAGCTCTACAAAATCCCCGCCTCCTTGGATAACAGTCAGGAATTTGGGGAGCTGATGTCCAAAACATCTGGAGGACCAAAGAGTGAAAACTACTGCCTAAATGTAAGGATGGGCAACCCTCCAGATTTTGTTCAGACTGTAGTTCCCATCATCTCTCACCACTGGCCATGCTGCCTAGGGCTGGCGGGAACTGGAGTCCCAACAGGTTCATCCCTACCTTCAGGCAGAATGAGGCAGTTGCTTAGGTAACAGTTGCTGGGCAGTAGGCAAGAGTGATGAGATGATGAG
>NC_056525.1:101708718-101754053 GCF_019175285.1 Sceloporus undulatus | reverse complement strand
ATAATAATAATAATAATAATAATAATAATAATAATAATAATAATAATAATTTATTTATATACCACTTTTCCATTGATCAAAGCGGTTTAACAGCATATATAACATACAATATAAATATTAAAACATGAATATATTAAAAATCCCCCATATACAAATAACAAAACCATATCTCATGCCAGCTCAGCAGTGCTGTCAGGAGGGGAGGGAGGGCGTACAGAAGTCAGGAGTCAGGGGTATGCCTGCTCGAAAAAGTGTGTTTTCAGCCCCTTCTTAAATTGGTCTAAGGAGGTGGCCGAGCGGAGCTCGCCGGGGAGCGAGTTCCAGAGCTTGGGGGCCGAAATAGAAAAGGCCCTCCTGGTGGTGGTAACCAATCTAGCCTCCGGAACTCTTAGCATTTGCTTCCTGGCTGATCTGAGTGTGCGGGGCAGATTATATGGAGAGAGGCGGTCCTCCAAGTACCCTGGGCCCAAGCCATTTAGGGCTTTATAGGTAATAACCAACACCTTGTATTGCGCCCGGAAGTGAATGGGCAGCCAATGAAGGTCTTTTAAGACCGGTGTTATGTGGCTGGTCCTAGATGTATTAGTGACCAGTCTAGCCGCCATATTCTGCACCAATTGCAGCTTCCGGGTATGGTACAAGGGTTGCCCCATGTAGAGCGCATTGCAGAAATCCAAATGAGAGGTTACCAGAGCATGTACTACTGTTTCAAGGTCCCCCCGGCTCAGGTAGGGACGCAGCTGGCGTATCAGCCGAAGCTGATAACAGGTGCTCCTGACCGTCGCATCCACCTGTGAAGTAAGGTGGAGCGACGAATCAAGAAGCATCCCCAGACTGCATACCGAGTCCTTCACAGGAAACATGATCCCATTCAGGACAGGTGGAAATACCGCCATCCCTGGGCCAGGAGAACCTATCACGAGCACTTCCGTTTTCTCTGGATTCAGGCTGAGTCTGTTTTCCCTCATCCAGCCCATTACCGACTCCAGACAGACAACAAGAGGAGAGATGCCATCCTTGGTCACTGAATCAGTCGGAGACATAGAGAAGACTACTGTATTTGGGTGTCATCAGCATACTGATAACCCCGCGCCCCATGCCTCCGGATGATCTCTCCCAGTGTGCCACACAGCCTGTTCTGTGCTCCTTAAGGAAGCCTGCTCCTCTTAGGTGTTGTGGAGGATGTTGTCCTATTACAACTGCTGAACTAAGATTCAATGGCCAGTCCAGTTGGCTTTTGTAATGGAACTGGAAGGCAGCATTTTTTCATTTGCCTTAGGGAACAAAATACCTTGTCTATCAAGATTTCCATGGCTGCCCATTCCCTTTGTTGTTGTTCTGAATTGCCATCAAGTCAATTTCAACTTATGGCAACCCTGTGAATGAGAAACCAACAAGTCACCCAGTTATCAACAGCCCAGCTCAGGTCTTATAATCTCAAAACTGCAGCTTGCTTGCTTGATTCCATCCACCCGTAATGCCATCTTCCTCTTTTCCAGCTGCCTTCTATCTTGCTGTGTGCCTTCAAGTTACTTCCAACTTATGGTGACCCTAACACAAACTGATTATAGGGTTTTTGTTCAGAGAAGGTTTGCTTTTGTCTCCCTGTGAGGCTGAGAGAATGTGACTTGCCTAAGCTCACCCAGTGGCTTTCCATGGCCAAGCAAGGAGATTTGAACCCTGGTCTCCAGAGTCATAGTCCAATGCTCAAAGTATTACTCCATGCAGGCTCTCACCTTCCACTTTACCAAGCATCATTGTCTTTTCTCATGAATCCTGTTTTCTCGTGGCATATCCAAAGTATTCTCAGCTTGACTTCTAGGGAAAGTTCAGGCTTGATTTGCTCTGAGACCCATTTATTATTATTATTATTATTATTATTATTATTATTATTATTATTTTGGCAAACCTTGGTATCTGTAGAACTCTTCTTCAGTATCACCTTTCAAATGAGCTTTATTCTCTATCCTTTTCCTTAAGGAATCTCCTAGAGACCAATCCTAGTATGACAACACCCCATGGAACATTCCTTTTCCTGAGGATATATTTTGTGGCTTCAACTCCAAAGAAAACATCACCACTCCTTACAGGTACATTCATCTAGGATTTCTTTCTGGACCACTCCCTCCATGGTTGCATTATTAAAATCAGCTTCCCCATTCCTTTGCCCCACAAGCTCATGTGGTCAACAGGTTTAGAAGTCAAGCTTGGAAGCAGGACTGTTTTTTGCCCTCTTACATACATATACCCAAGATATACTGAATAATGTAGTAGACACACACACAAAGGATTTCACAGGCAAGCCACAAAATGGCTTAAATAAGATTCAAATAAATAGTCTTATATTCCAGACAAGACAAGTAGAGCAGTTTGCATCCATTAAAAGTTCTGTTCCAAGAGAGTCAGGAAAATTTGGTTGATTATGTAGAAGAATGTATTGAAATAGTGGAAATAGTTTGTTGAACTTTTGGTTTAGGGGAGAGAAACAATAATTTATTGTTGTGTTAAAATATGTTAATAAGGTTTTTAAAAAACCTTGTAATGTATCTGTGACATATTACAAATTGCTGATTTCCCAATTCATGAAATCCCCAAAAATGTGCATGTATATCAGGGTGGGTAAAGTGTGGCCCTCCAGATGTTGGATTGCAGCTCCCAGCATTTGCTAACATTGGCTACACTGGCTAGGGCTGCTGGGAGCTACAGTCCAACCCTATGTCAATGATCATGTCTGGTGGTATGTATATGTGTACAATGAGAAGTCTCAGTTGGCCATTGTGTTTCATATCTGTACAGTTTGGTGTGAACAATACTTACCAGAAAATTGGACACCACAGCCAAACTATACTTTATTTTTCAGTCACAACCTGTCACCAAGACATCTTAGAACATATTACAGAATCAAGACAGAATGACAACAATGCAGCATTTATACATGACCTCCTTTTCTTCTGTCTGAGACCAGAGTATATTTCCCTTCCTTTATGGGGTCCCAGGAGGAAAACAGTTGGCACAGAGATCTTCCTAGTGGGAAGATCCTAGTAACTCTAAAGTTCCTTATCGCTGGATAATGGAAGCAGCAGGCTTTCTTCTCCCCTTACAGTGATCTCTTTCCTGAGAGAGAGAAAGATGGAGCACTGCAATCTCCTACTGGCCCTTCTTCCGACTAGGAGCAGAGGTCAGAGTCCAAGAGCCTGAAGCAAAGGGTAAGATGGTGCTCCCTCTCATTGCATGTACAGACACTCACCAGACTAGTAATTGAATACCAACAGTTGGAAACACTGGCCTACTTAGTTACAAACACTTCACTAAGTAATGCCTCCTGGCCCAATCTCCAAACCTACCTTAACAGCCAGCAGTTGCACTGAGTGCTCAACATCTCCATGGCTCAGTTGAGGTGCTGGCTGATAAGGCTGGTTTGGGGGCAAATTTGAGATCATCAATAAACAGTATTAGTAAATAGGGAGCAATTATGGATCCCTGACTGTAGATCACGAATCCATATCTGCAATACAGGAGGCCAGTCCATATTTCTTTGGACTATAGTGCTCAGAATCTCTCAGACAGCACTGCCTATGCTGGCTGTGGGGTTGTGGGAGTTGTAGTTCAAAAGAAGCAATATGCCAATGGGCCAGTACCTTACCTTGTGCCTGCTAGCTGAGGGGATGCTGGGCAAGGCAGGTGGCACCCACACCCTTCTCCTTCAGCACCTACCATTTCTTGTCCCCTTGCTTGGTTACCTGAAATTATTTTCTCCCTTTGTCTTTTGTCAGAGCTGGCTCTCACCCTTTCACCTTGCTTCCACAGAAATCAATTTGTAAATACAGTATGTTCTAGTCCTCTTTCTGGGGTTTAATGGTAATTTAGGGCTCATGTTAGTTTTAAGGAGTGGTCCTTCCTCCCTGAAACTGGAAACAGAGCTATACACTGTGCCTGCTGAAAGGTAGAAATGATGAAAGCAAGAATATTTATTTAAATAATGCCCATCTTAGCTGCCTTTGAAGACTGCAGTCCTCTTACTATGTGCGATAGGTATTCAAGAACTGACAGTATTTCTCACCTCATTCATAAACGCCTTTGAATGCCTTATGCAACAGGCTTCAATTATTAGGTTTAATAGGGAGTTCTTAAAAATATTTCATGTGTCTCTGGCATGAGACAAGCTATTCACCAGCAAGGCCCAGCTGCACTATTTGCGAGTTAGTGGTTTCTGGACTTCAGCCATAATCCTTCAAATGGCACGTTAGTATACAAGCCAACTGTGTATCACCAGTTACATGGTATTTTCACCTTTCAAAACATTATACCAAATTACTGGAGTTTCTGTGGGAATTAATAAGAAAGATTGTGCTGAGAGACACAGTTGGGAGATCAAACTATTAGAGAGGAGATTAGAATAAGACGGCACTTTTATCCAGAGGAGGAATGCAAATATTTTGAATATCTTTGACCTTTAAAACGTCAACAGCCATCTTAATTTGAAGAGCAGGGTTACTATGAGAATCTCAGGGCGCAGGTAGGGAAGTATAGAAGACATGATAGATAAGAAGCTGAATATGTTTTGTTGCCTAACCTGGAAACCCAAAAGGGCTTGTCCATGCTCTTCGCAGGCTTACTTTCTTCCAGGATGATTTTTCTCCCTAACACAATAGAATAACAATAAGAACAGTTATAGATCTGAGCATAGAAACTACAGTACAATGGCCTTGTTGACTGTGAAAACATGAATGATACTAAACAAAGATGAATTGGCTCTCGGTTTATCAAGATTTTATTGTGTCTGAATGCAAAGGTGGGCAATCTTTCGCTTGCCAGATAACTCCCACTGTTGGCTATGCTAGGTGTGGCTGAGGGGAATTAGAAGCCAAAACATCTGGCAGATCAGAGGAGTATAGAACTGCAGTATAGAAAAGAATATCCATGATCATTTTTCCAGAAAAGTAGCAACTCTTTAGTTTCCAACATTATTGCCTGTGTAGAGATCTTGCTCATTATTGGAGTAATTCAGCTCATTCTATGCCACCTTTTGATTGGGTGGAGTCTTTTGTTTTCCCTGTGTAACAGCCATTTGGCTCTTTTAATTGGCAAAATGCTTTATGTCTCATGTAATTGTCCTCCTCCGCATTTCTCATATTAAGTACCCTGGGGCACTATGCCATGTTGAAATGAATGACTGCTAGATGGGAACAAGTAGCACCAGAGGGTTCGTGTCACCTCAGTGTGGCTCATGTTGTCACCCCATGACTGCATCCCTCACCAGCCAGGCAATATGGGGGCAGCCATCATGGGAACTGGGGAGACCACACTCATGTGTAATGCCACACAACCCCTTACCAGTGACAACTTCTCCACACACAAGAGTACATGCTGGGCCTCAGAGAAGCCCCTCTGCAATCTGCTCCCTCTCCCATTCTTGGCTTGCTGGGGTGCCACTACTCACCAAGTGTCATCCTTGGGGATACATGGCCAGCCTAGCCAGGGCAAGGAGGGTGGGCATGGCAGATCATCCCATCTCAGGGCCAGGTATGCTTATACAGAAAGATATGGTTAGTCAGAAAGCCTGCCCTGGACCTAAGCCATATGGGGCTTTATAGGTCCTAACCATCACTTTGTATCATTTTTGGGAAAAGGCTAGCAACCAGCATTGCTGTGTGAACAGGGAAGTCATTTGAACCCTGTAACCAGCCCTGTTAACACCCAGGCTACAGTTCTTTGTACCACTTTATTCCTCACTTTCTGATGCCACGTTTCCCCATCAGTTCAGAAAGTGAGCCAGAGTGGTGATGCGTTTGTTTAGATATAGAGCCCGGTCTGGTTAGAGTCTTCTTTGAGCCATGAAACCTATAGGGTGATCTTGGGCCAACTGCTCTCTCATAACCTGTGCTACCACCCAAAATTGTGCACTACCTTGAGTGCATGAGGAAAACCAAGATACAAATGTAATAAATAAATAAAGCCATAGCTTCTCATCTGTACTATATAAATGTCAATAGTGGACTACTTACAGGGCTGTTGGAACAAGTACTGAGAGGTAATTGCCAGAATCCTGTATGGAAGTAATATTTTTGTAAGTGGACTTATGAATGCCAACATTAGAATAAGGTAATTTTTTAATGTCTCTATCCAGCAATGGGCTGCTGTTACATTATTACATAGCACAGCTGGCAAAGTGAGTTACACAATGGGACCAGTGTGCATTGCGCACCAATGCATATTAGCCACTATTGCTGTTATTCTGATATACATCTTCGCAATTTACTAACACGGTTTCTTAGCATCTATGCTACTTAGATAAGTATACTGTACATAAAGTTAAGTAAAAGGTGAAACAGAATTCCTTTGAATGCATTTGAAATATTTTGAGCTCCTGAAAAAGGTTTGCTTAAGTCTGCTTGAGAGGCAGCATGGTGTAATGGTTTGAATGTTAGACTATGACTCTGGAGACCAGGGGTCAAATTGTAGCTGGGTGAGTTTGGGCAAAGCCCCTCAGAAGAAATTTGCCAAGAAAACTCCATGATAGGGTTGTCATAAGTCAGAAATAACTTGAATGGACACAGCAAACAAGTCCAAAACTCCCTAGTACCCATCAGTGTGCCCACAAGAGAACTTTTTTTCCATTCCCCCCTAATGTGCTCTGAAAAAATAGAGGGGTTTTCACCCCACCCCATCCCACCCCCGACATGTTGTGGAGACCATGTTCATACAATGGAAGTCACTAAAATGTCTATCAAATATTGGCCTCTGCACATGACTGAGATTCTTTCCACTAACCTTTATCCTAGTTGCATCTGAAAGCTGCACTGTTGAACATGCAAAAGACATTCTATATAATCATTTACATGGTGGCGCAGTGGTTAAATGCCTGTACTGCAGCCATTCACTCGAAACCACAAGGTTGCGAGTTCAAGACCAGCAAAAGGGCCCAAGCTCGACTCAGGCTTGCATCCTTCCGAGGTCGCTAAAATGAGTACCCAGATTGTTGGGGGCAAATTAGCTTACTTGCTAATTAGCTTACTTGCTGTTCACCGCTATGATCTTTGGAATAGCGGTATATAAATAAAAAAATAAAAATTATGCCCATACCCAGAATGCTTTTGTAGCATTTTGCTATCACTGGGAAGAAATAAGGTTCAAATTCCAAGAATTAAATTGTAAGCTCATAAACATCTATGCAATGGGATTTTCCTCCTCCTGGCTTTGGTAAAGAAATAGCTTTTTAAAAAAGTTATGCATATGTCTAACATAGCTATGACTCACATGTGAAATATTTCATTTGTTTAATTGCATGGCAGCGTAAACAGACGTAGAATTCCACATGCCTCCAGGCAGTCTGAGTATGAGCTTTGGACTTCACTAGTAGGCTTTTTACTTCTCTGGCTCTCCTCCTTGTTTACAATCCCAGTGTGTGCGTGTGTGTTTGTGCTTTGCTGAAACTGCCCACCTATGTGCTCCTAGCCAAAAATGTTCTCTAATTAGTAAAATGATGCAGTGCAGAAACAGAAACAACACACTGAAGGCTTGAAGGATTTAACATCCTGCAAGCATCCCTCCATTCCAAGCTGTGACATTTGTCAAATGGGAGAGTAATGCATGAACAGGATGGATGGATGGATGGACGGACGGACGGACGGACGGACGGACGGACGGACGGACGGACGGACGGACGGACAGACAGACAGATAAAGACACACTACAAGAAAAAGATATTCCCTAAAAAAAAAAAAAGACACCAATGGGCATTCCAAATTTTCCATATCCGTAGGTGGCTATACCTCTAGTTCAGAGATTTCCCACATATTCTCACTGAATACTTTTTGTCAGTAATCTTAGCTTTAGTTTAGAATGATCATTTAAGGGCTACTAAAGGGATCTTAATGAACGGAGGCTCTGCTTTCCACGTACCTGTAATATATAAGATAGCCTTTGTTCTAGGCAAGGGTATCCACAAAGTATGGCAGGTGATTCTCCTTGCCAACAAATTCCTATATTTATTAATTAATTTTAATGTACACAGTTGTACATCCAGAGTAGTCTGAGAATGCTGGTTGAGAATCCGGCTGCCAGAATTGGCCTCTCTGCATTGATTTAGAAGACAGCCTTCCTTGGCCAGCAGGCAGTTCAGATTTATTTCTAATAATGCAACTGCTACAAACATAGACATGCAAAAATTAAAATACAACACAAAGCCAGAGGAACAAAGGTTTGCCTAAATAAGATATTACTTTCCAATAGAAAGATAGCATTGCATTGAGAGAGGTCTTCAGAGTTTTTGTACTGGCTCCTGAAGTCTCTTGTCAGGTTCCGAGAACAGCTATGCTCTGATCCAAGAGGAATTGAAAATGGACCAATTTCCTAATTAGTTGGAGCATTGCCCCTTCTCAGAGCCTGGAAACCACATGGGACTTCTGAAGCCCCACAGGAGTGTGTCCCGCAGTGCTCACACTAGTGATGCTTAGCCACCTTGTAAGAAAACCAGCCTAGTAGCAGGTGATGAAAGAAAGTCTTTTGCCTGAAACTGTACACTGCAACTCGGTTTTCTTATTCTTATGTTAGTCTGATTATTGTATCTCAGAATAATTTCTTTTGCCATTCTTTCAAAGTTCAATGTTGTTATCACTGGGCTACTAGCTGGGTATTAGAGTACATACTTTGCATGAGCAAGGCTTCAGCTTCATTCCCTAGCATCTCAAAGATGATCTGGGTAAAATTCTTGTCCAAAAACCTAGTGCCAGCAGAAATGGCCATACGACAGAGCAGCATCTACTAGTTGATCACTAGATCATTAAGAATTTCTGGCTCTGCCTTTTTAAGAACAGCAACAACAAGAAAAGAAACCTATGCCCAATTGATTATGTTAAGATCCCTGTAAAACTATAGAATCACAGGGTAGAAGGGACTGCAGGGGGCATCTCTACCATGCAGGAATACACAATGAAAAGACCCCTGAAAGATGGTCATCCAACCTTTGTTTAAAGACCTCCATAGAAGGAGAGCCCATCACCCTCCAAGGAAATCTATTCCACTGTTGAATAGGTTCCATTGAAGAATAAATTCTTCAAATTCAGATGGAATCTATTTTCTTGTAATTTTAATCCATTGATTTATTCTCTAGTCTTTGAAGCAGCAGAAAACAAGTTTGCTTCATCTTCTACATTATATTATTTGAGATATTTAAAGAGAGGTATCATGTCACCTCTCAGAGGTTTATCACATGGAGATTTTTAGAGCTTTTGCAGGTCAGTTCCGACGTGACTGCGCTTCCAACAATGTGCATTCACGTCATAACATGAATGTGTTATCAGACGCGATTCCTTTCTATGGGAGCCCCTTCTGTGGCGCTTCCGCAGTGACCCCTCATTTTGATCTATTCAGAAAAAAAGGGAATTCACAGAATTTGCATTCAAGCTCACTTCGATTTCACTTCAAATTGATCTGGTGTGGAAAACCACTTCGATGTCGCCCCCCCTTGGTCCCCTGCATCCTGCTCCGTCATTCCCCTCCTCTGCCACCCATCCCATCATCCCCATCATCCGCTGCCTTCTCCTGCATCCCAATCCTGGCCCCAGCGACCCCGTGACCTATCCCATCATCCTCTGCCTTCTCCTGCATCCCAATTCTGGCCCCAGCGACCCCAGCAACCTATCCCATCATCCCCTGCCTTCTCCTGCATCCCAATCCTGGCCCAAGTAACCCCCAGTGACCTATCCCATCATCCCCTGACTGCTTCTTCACCCCGATGAAGGATGACAGCTAAGGAGGGGGCAGGGAAGGAGGACAGCATCCAGAGCCCCACTGAGCATGTGCTTGGGTGCCGATTCGAATTGTTGAACCCTCCAGTGTGGTAATACAATGTGCACTCACTCCGTTTTGCTTGAATCCGCATCACATGACTTGCTTGGAATAGAACTGACTTCTCTTCCCCCTCAATTCGGAAGGGCAAAAGAAAGGCAACCAGGTGTGGTAAAACATCACATTTTAACCTTAATTCGCATTGCTAGTCAGGAGTGACTCTGGATCTGGTGTGAAAAAACATCATGCTTCGCGTTGCTAGAACAGGAGTGACTGCGGATCTGAGCTGCAAACCCCCCCACGTGTGATAAGGTCCTCAGTCTTCTCTTTTCCAATCTTCTCTAACTTCTTCCTTTTAAGTCTTTGTTTCTAGACTTTTGATCTTCTTGGTTGCCCTCCAGACACATTCCTGCTTGTCGGTATTCTTCTTGAACTGTGGTGCCCAGAACTGGACAAAGCACTGCAGATGTGTCTGACTAAAGCAGAATAGAGTGGCACTACTATTTCCCTTGTTCAAAACACTAAACTCCTGTTAATGTAGCCTACAACTACACTGGTTTTTTTGGCCATGTACTTATATTCAAATCATCTCAGTACATGATTCTATAATGGAGAGCAATAGGGAACTAGTCTCAACTCTGAAAGAACTAGATAAAATCCTAGAATAAAGACATACAACTGAGCACTAAAGTCAGAATTGTCCGAGCCATAGTATTCCTCATCACCATCTATGGATGTGAGAGTTGGATAGTGAAAAATCAACTCATCTGAGATGTGGTGCTGGAGAAGAGTGATAAGGATACTGTGAACATCCAAAAAGACAGATGGCTCCTTAAACAGATCAAACCAGAACTCCTCCTGGAGACCAAGATGATGAAACTGAGGCTGTCATACCTTGGCCACATCATGAGAAGGCATGACTCACTTGAAAAGACCTTGATGCTAGGAAAGGTGAAGGGCAGTAGAAAGAAAGGAAGTTCGCACATCAGATGCTAGACCCAATTAGGGAGGTCACGGGCCAATATCTACAGGATTTACCGTAAGCAAAACAGTGGATGATAGTGGGGCTTGGAAATGTCTCATCTACAGGCCGACTTGAGGACACTTAACAACAACTCAGCTCTGAGCCACTCTTTTGCTTCTAGCTTTGGCTGGTGAACCTTAGCAATAACAATGATACTTCACAATCCTGAAGTCTACTTATACTTGATGAAGTCAGGATTAATTAGGCAGATTTAGGCAGTTTCCTAAATTCCCATTCTGAGCTGAGTAGCTGTTAAAACCTTAGAAAACAAACTTTGGTGCAGGGTGTGTGGGGGTGGGTCAGTAGCCAGTTACACATGATGGGATAAATTAATAAAGTATCAACCTTCAGTGATGACTCACATTGCCTCAATGCCATGAAATATTGACTATAATCTGGCTGGCAAACACAGGCACTTAAAAAAAATACTATGTAGGTTTTAAAAAAATCTAACGGGCTGCAGATAGCTAAATAAAGCATAATAAAGCAAGATCGATTTAAAAATACAAAAGGTGTCATTGAAATGCTGTTGATGCAAGAGCATCAAGGTGTCTCAAAAAGATTCAGTCTGCATAAAGTGATATGTTGGAACAAAACGGACCCTGCAAACAGAAGCAAGGTCACCCTGAGCTGTTTGCCTATCTTTTTAAACAAGGAACCGAAATTCTTCCATGCGTCAGTTGAAGGGCTGCTGATGCAGGTGACCTTGATTTTGCTGCCTCACCTTTTCTAAAAGCCATCGACTGAATTTCTATTCCTGAGTCTCACATACAACATACAACTTAAAACCACGTATTTGAGAAAAACCTCATAGATGGGAATGAAACTATTCCTAACCCAATGGGATGAGGATGACAGAGAAAAACTGCTTCCACTTTTGGTGTTCCAGTATCACTGTAAATTTTGTTTAAGCAAAGAATTTTAACACTGCACATGTCTTGAATTTCATGCCTATGGCACTCATTAGTATTCTCTCTTCATTGGTGCCATATCTGATAGCTGAAGCACCTGAAAATGCAAGCAGAGACTGTATAAGAAAATCTGTAAATGGCAAGGCTCCATCTGTATCTTATTAGAGAAATATGTGACTGAATATGTATAGTTAGCGCTGCTGTTTTAATGAATGAATTAATCAAAACACAAAGTCCGGAGGGGAGTTTCAAAACTTAGGCAGACTTCTCCCCCAAATGCTGTTGCCCACCATAATTCTGTTCTGCAGAAACTTTCAGAAAACATTGATTTAGGCGGCATTCCTACACCATGCGTTTGGATATAAATCTTGCTGAACTAAATAAGAATTACTTCTGAGCAGATACACATAGGATTGCCACAATAAGGATAAGGTTCCAATTTATTTGCCACATACTTGACATGTCACTACTTAAAGAGGCTGTTTCCTTGTCCTGTTTTATTGTAAAACTCCCATCTTCTCCACTGAAACCCTGAACTAGGTGAGCTAAGTGGGAAGTTCAAGAGTCATTTGATGATAATGATGCTAAGTTATCAACATATATTACTACTAAATAATTAATTACTTACTACATAACCCTAGCTACTGAGCAAGGCTTTCAGAAATTGGAATGTAATAATAAAGTAGTCATAATAAAGTCATCAGGGGTTTATGATGTAAAAATGATGACATGTCATTGGCCCTTCAATGTACAGTCCCTACTTGCAGATACATGAAGGACCATGCAAAATAGTCTGCTTATAAAAACACCCCCCGAGACCTGGGTTTGATTCCCAACTTTGCCATGAAATCCACTGGATGACCTTGGGCAAGTCACATGCTCTCAGCCTCAGGGGAAGACAATGGCAAACCTCTGAACAAATCTTGCCAAGGAAACCCCATGATACACTTTCAATAGGGTTGCCATAACTCAGAAATGAGTTGAACAATCCCAGAATCATACTATGTCAGTTTCTTCTTTCTTTTGCTTCACGACTTCTAAGGCTGACTTCTGGCTCATACAGAAATAATGATTTTTGTAATGTTTAAATGCACATCATTCTTGCATAGTTGCACTATTTTAGAACTCTTATGTCACATGCCACAGAACATCATCAACGGCCCTGCTCAGGTCTCGCAGACTCAGGACCATGGCTTCCTTGAGTGAGTCTTTGTTGTTGCTGTTTTGTACTTTCAAGTTGTTTTTGACTTTTGGTGATCCTAAGGCAAACCTACCATGGGACTTTCTTGGCAAGATTTGTTCAGAGGATGGTTTGCTTTGCCTTCCTCTGAGGCTGGGAGAATGTGACTTATTTAAGGTCACCAAGTGGGTTTCCACAGCTGAGAAGGGATTTGAACCCTGGTCTCCAGAGCTGTAGCCCAATGCTCAAATCACAACACCACACTGGCTCTCTTGAGCCAGTCTATCCACCTGTAATATGGTCTTCCTCTTTCCTTACTTCCTTCTACCCTATCAAACGTCATTGTCTTTTCTAGTGACTCATATCGTCTCATGATATGTCCATGACCATTTCATCTTAGTTATCTTGCTTCTAAAGAGAGTTCAGGCTGGAGTTGCTTTCAGATTCATTTACAGTGGCTCCTTGGCATCTACTGGGGTTTAGTTACAGGACCCCATATGGATACCAAAACTCATGGCTGCTCATGTTCCATTATATACAATGGCATGGTAAAATGGTGTCCCTTATATAAAATGGTGAAACCAAGGCTTGCCTTTTGGATTTTAAAAAAATATTTTCAAGCCATGGATGGATGAATCTATGGATGTAGAATCCATGGATAAGGAGGGTCAACTGTATTTTTCTTTTAAGCAATCCATGGTGTGTGTAGAACATTTCAAATAAGTTGATTTTCTTCCTGTCAGCTTTCTTCACTGTCCAGCTTTCACAACCATAGGTAAAAACCAGAAATACAATGGCATAGACAATCCTGACTTTAGTATTAATAATATATCTTCACACTAGAGTTCCCTCATAGATGCCCTCCCAAGTCCTAGTCTTTTGGGGATTTCTTGACTGCAGTCCCCATTCTGATGAATGATTCAACAAGGTATTGAATTTCCCCCCATAACTATTTCAGTGTAGGTGCCTACATGTATATAGATCATTCATACGTGTGTGTAGGTTGTTACTTCATAAAAGGCTATGTACACTGCTGGCATTGTATTAACTCAGA
This sequence comes from Sceloporus undulatus, assembly GCF_019175285.1. Lineage (NCBI taxonomy): Eukaryota > Metazoa > Chordata > Lepidosauria > Squamata > Phrynosomatidae > Sceloporus > Sceloporus undulatus. The sequence continues at coordinate 101,740,095 of NC_056525.1, read as the reverse complement.
ATCTTTTTTTTAAAGTGTTAAATGTTGGTTGTGAATGGCTTGGAGTATGTCTGCTTTTTGTCCTGAAAGCAAGTAGTAACAAACTTGTGGTTTTCTGCTGTTTGTGGGCTACTACACTAAAACAAGGTATGTTAATAGTCCCTTGTTAGTAGGTGATAATGAGTCCTTTGACACATGCCACCACATCACATTTCTACTCCTGAGCCTAGTTTCAATGGCGCACATTAGGTAAATACAAGCCCATTTCTTTCCCTTTGGCCCTCCCTTTAGTGAAAGAAAACAAAAACCTGTAGCAATGTTTTCCTTCAAATGCCAAGGGATATTGTGGGAGAGATAGGCCAAAAATATTACTTGCTTCTCAGAGAAAGATCAACAGCCTTTCTGGCTATAAAAAAATAAGCTTTGGGGATTTATGAAAGAAATGTTAATTGCAATAAATGGGTCAGACTGAGTCAAATTCTCTTGATATTTATTTTGAGGAATATCCACAGCCTGTTGAATGTTTCTGTTGAGGTCTGAGTGTTAAATCTAGTTCGTATGAATAACTAACAAGAGAGTATATGAGTCTTGTATTTAAGTACTAGTCCACTAGCTACATGAGACCAGTAATGAAGGAGGGAAGGAATGCTTTCTCTCTCTTTTCTGTCCAGCACAGAAACTAAGAAGGCTGCCGGAGGACAGAAATTCAGGTCTTCATCCTGTCTCTGTCAACATGCAGAAATCTGGGATGGTGGTGGCTAGTGACCAAGGGGCATAGGCAAGTTTACAAGCCTGTGACAAACATGTATCTTGACTGTACCACTTCAGAGTGCAGGTGGAGGTTTATAGACAGCAGCGGGATGCTCCTGTTGAACTGCAACTCCCATCACAGCTAGGGATGATGATTTGTAGAGCCAGTGTGGTGTAGTGGCTTCAGTGTTGGACTATGACTGTGAGAGAGCAGGGTTCAAATCCCCACCTAGCCATGGAAGTGACCTTAGAAAAATCACTCTCTCAGCCTCAGAGGAAGGCAATGGCCTACTCCCTCTGAACAGTCTTGCAAAGGAAAGCCCATTACATTTGCCCTAAGTCCAGCAACATCTGGAGGACCATACAGTTCCCATTCCTGCTATAGACAGAAAACTATCATGCCAATATAAGATCCTCCTTTCAGATAAAATGGTATTCCCTCTCCAAGGATTAAGTTACGGTAAGTGTTATGAAGAAACATTCACCTGTGGAAACCCTCATCTAAACTTTCATGCAATGATATAACGCAGACACAGGCTTATTTCTTCAATTGCTGAATGTAAGAACTAAGACGAAAACTCAGTCCTAATGAAGGAAAGTATTTTCTGGACTATTTGTTAAATTTCATATTCACTTAATAACACGGGCCTTTGAAAATGTGCTCTCTTTTGGAGCAGAGTAGCAAATGACCACATCTGAGGAAAATACGGAGTACTAACAAACCAAACCAAGAGGTTATTCTAATTCTGTAATTTTATCCTTGGGTACACATTCAAGCTGTCATTTTGCCATAAAAATATTGAGGGCTAAGATGCGATAGCCATGGTTGTTTGTCAGCCTTGAAAATGAACACTGAGTGAATGACTGACCCATGGTGACACAAGGTGGTCTTCTGGCATCATTCACCATGTTGCTGACACTGGATTACATTAAAAGTTTCCACCAGCTGATGATAAATCATCCTGCTGCAAGGAGTTCTGTGGAGGGCTTAGATAAAAGCAACCCATTTTAAACAAGGGACATCTGGCATCCCCATTTCAAAGTTGTCCTCAATCAAGTGAGCTCCCAAGATGAAGCTGTGTGTTAGTGCCAGAGTTTTTAAGATCAACTTGTGAAGCTTACTCAAAAGGCTCTTCCTCAAAAACCACTTTGTGACCAATTCCATGCTACATTTGCTGTTATATGAGGCCAGCTGTCCCCTTGTTTGTCTTCTCCCTTCATATCCTCACACAAAAGCAAATAAGAGGAAGAAGAAAGGGGGGATTCTTTGCAACTTCCCCATCCCCAGATACTTTTGTTTTTCAGAAAAGTTGGTTGAAATATACGTTATCAGAGACAGACAATAACCTTATGAAACACTGACAATACATTACAAAATATTTTCATTTAATCAGCTTTAATTAGTTTTAAGCTATGTATTTAACAGCATTTTTATTTATCTTTCACGCTTTATGGATTTAGGGAATGTATGCAACAGAAGAAAGAAGGAAGGAAGGAATCATTTTTTAAAAAATACAGTTGTTTCCTTACTTTGTTATGGAGCTAACCTCCAAACTGTTATAAACTCAGTTTTATCAATAATCAATTATAATCAATAATCATAAAAATTCCTTCTTGCAAATAGTCCTTCTAATTTTATCAAATGCTGTCAACTTTGTCACTCCCTCACAAATAAGAAATGGGGGGACCCCATACAAACATCTCTTATTTCATAACTGCTATGGTGATAAGAACAGCTGCTTCACTGTAGGAGTTTCACAACTTTGGAGGCTGAGCAGAAAACTGTAATTCATTGACTTTTCCAGTTCATAGGCAAACTGCAGAGCTGTCTCTGACCTTATCTTGCAATTTCCACTTGGCTAGAGGATCCCAGTGCCCTGTGACACAGTGTGACAGTGCAGTGTCCTTATTTAAACTTGTCATGGTCAGGAGACAGCAGCTGGCCCAGAAAGCTCTTCCTGTCTTCCAGATGGTAAACCAGTCCCAAAGGGAAACTTGTGGAAGTGATCATGGCAGCTACTACTAACACCACCACCAGGTCTCTGTGTTGGCCAGCTCCCAGGGCCTCTGCTTTCTCTTTGCCATTTTGAAATGTGAGAACACCCTATCCTTAGAAGAAAGTGGGTATCTAAAGTTTTGTTGTTGTGTGCCTTCAAGTTGTTTTGACTTATGGCAACCCTAAGGTGAACCTATCAGGGTTTTCTTGGCACGTTTCTTCAGAGGGGGGAGTACAGTATAGTGTCTAGAGCAAGGGAAGTAAGTGTCACTCTATTCTGCTTTGGTCAGGCCTCACCTGGGAAACACAATTCAAAAAGGATTGGACAAGTGACAGCATGTCCAAAGGAGGGCCATCAAAATGGTGAAGGTCTGAAAACCATGCCTTATGAGGAAAGACTTAGGAAGCTGGATATGTTTAGCCTGGAGAAGAGACAGTTAAGAGATCATATGATAGCCCTGTTTAAGTATTTGAAGGATGGAGCAAACGTGTTTTCTGCTGCTTCAGAAAACAGGACCCTGAACAATGGATGCAAGCGACAGGAAAATTTAGATTCCACCTAAATATTAGGAGGAACTTCCTGACAGTAAGAGCTGTTCAACAGCGGAGATACTCCCTTGGAGTTTGATAAAGTCTCCTTCTTTGGAGGGCTTTAAACAGAGGCTGTATGGCTTTCTGTTGGGGGTGCTTTGATTGTGATTTCCTGCATGGCAGGGGATTGGGCTGGATGCCCTTGTGGTCTCTTCCAACTCTGTGATTCTATGCCATTGCCATCCTCTAAGGCTGAGTGAGGGTGAGTTGTCTTAGGTCACCCAGTGGGTTTTATTCTTGAGTGGGGAATTGAACCCTAATTTCCTGAGTCGCAGCCCAACACTCAAACCACTACAGCACACTGGCTCTCTGGGGGTCTACAAGTGCCCTGTGTGGAATATCACAACAGCAGTGCAGTAGTCCTTAAGAACAGGATGGCTATATTTTAACTAGAAAGGTGGAGTGGCTTCTATGTCAGGGTATGACTCCCATATTCCCCATGATCTGTGATAGGAAGGCATCTAGCTTTTTTGCTGGATTGTACCAACAGACTAGAAAAAGTTACTTTTTCAAACAGCAGTTGCCAGAATCCCTGAGCCAGTATGGTGACTTTTCCAAGATTGTACTAAAGACAAGTACAAACCTTTTGTACTAACTTTCCCAATAGCTTGTGCAAGACTGTGGAGGTTGAAGATATGGATGCCCTTTCCAGTGTTGCTGCAAACAAGCATTGCAGGTCTGCCTGGAATAAGGTGGGTCCAAAACACAAACAACAACTCATTTCATAAGTGCACTTGCAGATGTATTATGTCTCTAATGAGTTTAAAAACATATTGCACCAATGGGTACTTTTGGGGATAGAAAATATGGCAGAACTACATATCAGTGTAAAACACTGTCATATTATTGAACACTAGACTGACCTTCTCTAAAAGACTAGAAAGTTTGCAAATGGCTTGATTTGCTCTAAGGTTTGCCACTGCTGTCCTCTGAGGCTGAGAGGATGTGACTTGCCCAAGGTCACCCAATGGGTTTCATGGCTGAGTGGAGAATTGAACCCTGGTCTCCAGAGTCATAGCCCAGTGCTTAAACCACTACGCCATGCTGGATACATTGCAGCCTAAGGTTGTTGCTGAGTGCCTCCAAGTCATTTTGTTACTTCACTTACGGCGACCCTGTTATAGGGTTTTCTTGGGAAGTTTCTTCCGGGGGAGTGGTCCTGCATCACCTTTGAGACCGACTAAAGAAGTTGGCAGCAGCAGCAACTTTCGTAGACTGAGGTCCACTTCCTCAGATGCATTGAATTCTTCGGAGGGGGGTTCCCCAATATGGCCACCCTCTGCCTGGGGTGGCCATATTGGGCCATACATACATACATACATATATATATGAATTCAAAGGTATTGCCGTGTTAGTCTGTAGAATCCGTAGGTCCTTTGAGACTCACTGAAAGAAACTGGCAGCCTGAGTTTTCGTAGTAGGCTTAAGTCTGCTTCCATCCTCTGTCTCCAAAAGCTCCTGCTGCCAACGTCTTCCTTTCAGTGAGCCTGAAAGGTGCTGCACGGTCTCTCTCTCTCTGTGCCCTGATTATATTTAGAGTCTCCCTGGAGGAGGACGAGGGAGGCTCTGGGAGAGTTCAGGGTTCGAATCCGGGCTCCCGAAGTCACACTCTCTCAGCCTTGCTCTGAGGCAACCCTCCCCCCCCCAGCTGGGGTCCAAAAGGAAGGCGAATGACGGGGAGGAAGCAGGGGTTAACGCTGCCGAGGGAGGCGCCGTCGTGGTCTCTCCGTCCTGGAGGAGGAGGAGGCTGCCCCTAGACTCCCAGTCCCTTGTGGCCCTGAGGCGTCGAGGGCTGCTGCTGGGCTTTGCTTCCCCCCCGACCGAGGCCCAGCGTCTGCTGCGGGCGGCGCATGCGCAGTGGAGTCCGCCCTCTCCCCCTCCGCCGCCGCCGCCGAGCAGCTATGCCAAGTATGCCTCCAGGAGGAGGAGGAGGAGGAGGAGGAGAGGGGCGGCGGGGGAGGGAGACGGAGCCTCCGTCGTCCTCCTGAGATGAGCAGGATGCGGATGCTGCTGGTGGGCCCTTCTTCCTCGGGAGGGAGGCCCTAGCCGCCCCATGGCCGACCCCCTGCGCAGGACCCTCTCCAGGCTGCGCGGGCGGCGAGGGGCGGAAGGGGACGGGCGCCTGCTCCGCCGGGGGAAGGCCCCAGGCAGCCACGGGGCCACGGCGGGGAAGAGGGGGCAAGAGGGGCCCCGGCAGCCTTCCTCCACCGAGAGGGCGCCCCCTTTCTCCCCGGGGAGCCAGCAGCAGGAGGACGGGCAGGAGGAGGACCAGGAGGAGGAGGAGGAGGACGGGGACTACTACGACAACCAGCGCCTGCTCCTCGGCGGCGGAGGATGGGGCTGCGGAGCCAGGCAGAGGGCCGCCGCCGTCGGAAGCAGCAGCGCCAGCAGCAGCTCCAGCATCAGCGCCGGCGACCAGGCGCGGCTCCGGATCCAGCTGCAAGAGGCCTACTGCCTCCTCCTCCGCGCCATGCACGACCTGCCCCCCGCCAGCGCCCCTCGGGAGGAGAGCCCCCTCCTCGGCATCGCCCCCGGGGACCCTTCCTTCCCCTGCTGCCCCCGGAGGAAGGGCCTCAGCCGGAGCCTGGGAAGCCTCCCCGGGGCCTCCTCCTCCTCCTCCTCCTCCTCCTCCTCGCCAGGACCCCAGCCCCCGAGGGCCAGCAGGAGGCGCTGCGGGAGCCTCGGGGCCAGGCTGCCTCCCCCGACGGCGGCCAGAGAGGAGGCGAGTGTCGGGAGCAGGGAGGGCGCCCCTCTGCCCACAGCCCCCTCGCCATCGCCATCGCCGCCTCCGCCTCCTCCTCCGTCGCTGCTCCCCAAAGAGGCCTACAAGCCCCCCGCCGCCCTGACGGTCAGGAAGCTGCAGAAGTGGATGTACAAAGGACGGCTCCTCTCCCTGGCCCTCAAGGGACGCCCCCGGGACCCCTCGCCCCCTCCGCCGCCACCGCCGCCCCCTCCTCCGAAGGGTCCCCTCTGGAAGGGCCCTGGCACCCCTCTGGGCTCCCAAGAAGGGCCCCCTTCTCCTGCGGCCTCCTCCTCCACAGGACAAGGCCACAAGGCACACAAAGACCAAAGAATCTTGCTGACAGGTAAGGAGGCTTTATTATTACTATTATTATTATTATTATTAGCCTTTCCCCCCCACACAGTCCTTAACTTTCCATTCCTGTTGCTCTTTACTCCCCCCTCTGCACCGTGGAGGAACCCTTCGGTAGGACAACATCACATCCAGATTCCCCATAACAACACTATTATTGCATCGATAGCTACCTGAAGGCAAATCTTTCATGGTTGTTTTTAAGCAGTCTGCTTCAGAGGGTTTATGCTTTTAGCACCTTCTGAGGCTGAGAGTATGTGCTTTCCCCAGGTCACCTATTGGGCCAGGATTCGAACCCTGCTCTGCCAGTGTCCCAGTCCAGCGCTCAGACCACTGCGCCAGGCTGCCTCTCAACTTCCTTGCCCCTTGCTTTCCTTGATTGCTGTCTTTCCAGTTGCTGCTTACTCTCCTTTCGTGGATGGACTCTTCTGTAGGACACAATAACACCCAAAATCCACACAACGGTGATACCTTTGTATACATCACAGACTCTCCAAAGTTGGAAAACTTCTTGAAGTGGCTCCTTCTCCATCAGGCAGGAGAGTAAAGGCATTAGTGATGTTAGTCCTAGGCCTGAACTTTGTGAAGATGTCGGTGGGGATGCTCTGACTATGGAGGGATACATGTGCAGGCTGCTACTCCTTCTTCTGGCCATGTTTACTAGGAAACTATTTTAAAGCCCATCAGATTTAAATTCCAGTAGCAAAACAAAAAGGTGCTTCCTATGAGAGCCAGGATGACTCAGTCCTTTCTGAGGCCACAAGCTCCTGGGACAAACATCATCAGTTTGTTTTTAGCTTTAAAAGTTTTATGGTGACATATATTTTATGCATTTTGTTTGGCCCAATAAAGGTATCACTACAGACTTTGGCTGTTATTGTACTTTGCTATATGGTAAACACGGCTACCCTTGGATATGTTTCCTCTTCAGTAGGGGTGCATTTACACTGTAGAAATAGTTAAAGTGGTGTCAAACTACACGACTTCTACAGTGTCTGCCCACCCTTGGTGCGCGGGACAAGCCAACCTCACTTTCTAAGTTGAAGCAACATTATTTGTGACAGTGACACCTAAATCCAGTTGAATATTAGTGCTGTATAAAACCAGTAAGTTTAACATAAAAGGTATATGAAAGTGAGTGAGTAAGAGAACAGGGAGTTTGTAGTTTCCATGCCAAATCCTAATTTGCAAGTGCTGTGCCAGATTTTCAGGAGGGAAGAAAAACATGAATGATCCTCATGCTAGATTCAGAATAAAGCAAGGCTGTATTGGGTTACCAAGAGTATCAGTCAAGTTACTATTGGGATATCTCCCTCTCCAGGGTACAAACTGGCCAGATTTAAGTAATTTGCCTCCCACACATTTCTGTACTCCTCACCCTCTTCCAAATAATGAACACTGGTGTTCAGCAGCACTTTCTGTGTTGCAAATATACAGTTGGATCCAGACTTTGTCATTCTTAGAGCATACCCATTGCAGTCAGTGGGGCTTTATTGTGATGACAGGCCTCACTCACTGCAGTGGGTCTGCTTCAGATGAGTAGATCCATCCAGCCCTCACCTCATACCAGGAGTTGTCCTTAATTTTGAACCATTTCCTCCCCATTTGTCTCCATTTTGAAATACACTGATTGTTTGAATCATTTGTCCATTAGAATCTGTGTAGAGTGATCATTGCAACTGAATGATAACAGCATGGGAATAAAAGGGTAGTTTGAAGACTGGAAGTGACCATGGAAACAGCCTCTCTCTGGTTTATGCAGAGTACAAATTGAGTGGGGCTCCTCAAAAAGAAAATATGTGTGGGCTGGGAAATAACAGAGTATTCATGTACTGTACCTGGTCAAGCAATTCATGTACCTGGTTTCTGAGCCATAAAGCGTGAGCTATTCCAAGTAAGGTTGCCCAATCAACATAGTCACTTACTTCCAGAAAATACTTCCCTTTATATATTAATTTTCTGTGTGCTGCTAGATAGAGTTAATAACTCACTTATTCAAGTGCCCACATGTGAAATCACCTTCCCAGTCCCCCAGTCTCTGTATTTGTTTCTCTTTGCAGCCCAAAATTGCTGCAAAATGTCATGTACTATGTGCAGAAAGATGTAGGTATAAACTGAATGTAAAAAAATGCAAGCAGGATATGTGTACTTGTTTTCTGTCCAAATGGCTCTTTTACTGGAAAAGCCCACAGTATGTATCCAAAGGGTCTGACACAGAGCAGAATAAAATGTTATATTATGTAGTCCCCCAGACAAAATGGTGTGAAGAGGTAATAAAAGATGCTAGTAATTAAAAAGTTCAGACCTATCCGCCAAAAATAAACAAGCCTGGATATAGTCACAGTTCCTGCTTGATATTCCAGTCACTGCCTTCTGCTTCGTAGAGATTAAGGAGCAAAAGGCAGCCTAAGGTAAACATTTTTATGGACATTTCAGCATGTATTTATCAATGCCCTGTAATCAGCAGGACTTAACTTCGGCTTGATTGTGAAGATAGGTTTACTCATTAGAGTAGAATTGGACGGAGGATCCTCTTGAAGGAGCAAAATGTGAAGTTTGAAGTTCTTTGTGGATCAATCTTGAGGTGCCTTAGAGATCACTATCCTCATGTCTGGCTATTCAGATAGGGAGAGTGAACCTAGAGCCATCCATATCGTGAAATCCTATTCATGTTTGCCTTGTGGTATGTTCACTGGGGCTTCCAGTTAAGCATGCATATGATTATGCAATTAAAAAGATAATGGTGAACTTTGAGCGTGTTTATATCATGGCGTCTTAGGCTTTTTCATTTTCTCAAGCAGCTTTTGTCTGGAATAGTTCATATAAACCCACAGGATTGTGGTAGTGCTTTGGCTTCATCAGGTTGCTTTTGTGCTTTTGTGTTGTTGTTTTTTCAGAGAAGTAGACATAGCTGTGGGTAGTTTTGCAAATTAAATATGTGTTTGAAATCTGCTTTCCAAAGGACTGAAAGTTTTGCTAACTTCATCAGGGACAAGTTTCTAAAATGCAAGAAGAAACATTTTCTGTTTCCTGTAGGAAGATTTGTGAGTAGCTGCTGTTAACTGTTATTCCTACTCTATCCTGTAAGCACAAATATGTTTCTCATGGCACCATACCTTCTTAACTAAAGCAACAATCTGTACCTACCTAAATGGAAGTAAATACCATTGGGGTAGCAAGAATTTCCTCTGAAATAGGAAATATAAGATTGTACTGTAAATTAACTTGAAAATAATGTCCCACAAATGCATGTGTTTAGAGTTGTTTCCATTACGTTGTTCCACTGACAGCACTAGGTGAAGCTGTGAATGTTTTTGGATTTTTCTAACATGTCCAGATGTGAAAGGAGGCAACCATGTTTGCCTGTGCATGGGGCATTTCAACAGATGTACCTGTCAGAATTCCCCCTTTTTAGTGGTTTGAGTATTGGACCATGACTCTGGAGACCAAGGTTTGAATCCCTGCTCAGCCATGAAAACCCACAGGGCAAACCACATTCTCTCAGCCTCAGAGGAAGGCAAAGGCAAAGGCAAACTCAGTGACTTGAACATACACAACAACAATAGTTACAGCAGTATCAATATCCCTCCTAGATTTTGCTTGAAAATCCAGTGCTTAAACAAAGTTGCCGTGTGATTCTGCATTCTTCCAGTATTACACTGTTCATGCAAAAATCCAGCTTGCATAGCAGGTGTTTGTGCTTTTAATAATTTATGAACCACCTCAAAGTTAAGGAAATTCAAATACTCCTTTTCTTGCCCTCTTAACAGTGTGTGGTCTCCTATTAACCATAAGAAGCAGTTACTTTCTGCTAGTTTTTCTTTCATGTTTTAACTTTTCTGCCTAAATGCATGCTAAAATAGCTGCAGTGGATAATGCTCTTCAAGGGTGGCTTTCCCCTCCCCATTTTGTTTTAAGTCCTGTTTTAGGATTATGCCTGGTTTAAAGTTTCATTGCTCTAAATCTCCCCAGGTTTATTGCATAACACTCCTTCAGAAAAATATAATTAGCAAAAACATTCTAAGTATTGGTTTTGTGTATTGTTTTATACAGTCTGTGTATTGTTTTACAGGCATACGAAAGTTAAAATGCATATAATTATAAAGTATCTGTTAATTGTACAGGCTTGAGCAGTTACAGTAAAAGAAATAGACTGGTTTCCAAAGTGTGGGTTGATATACAGAGAGTATGTGAAATATAAAATACAATGAACAATTTTTTATTTAAAACAATGAATATATATGCTTGCTTTAACAATAATAATCATAATCATATTGCATTGGGGAGCCAGGCCACTGTCTTTATTAGTATGGTGTGGAGGCATAAATAAGGTTAAACAGACTGGATGTAACTTCTGTTATCCCTATTAGGGATATATGTTTATTAAGCTAACCAAAAGGGAACACATACTCCATTACAAAAATTCCTGTCGATCCTGAACCTAAATTTGATTGGCTGGTCACAACTGTTCTGTTGATTTGTTCCTTAGAGAGACAATAGTATAATGACATTTTTCTCAAGTGCTCTTCATTCGTAAATTGAAATTAAAACAGCTAATTTCCCAATGAATATTTCTTTAGTGTACTGCAGATCCTTAGTTTTAGTAGCTTAAAACTGAAGCTTAGGTAATAAAGGGTGCTTGTGGAGGTTTCGGTTAAGGATGGTTTTTAACACTTGTTCTGAGCCTTGCATGTGTTCAAGAAGGTCTGGCAGAAGCAGAATCCTAAGATAAACAGGTAAAATCAGGAGCCATAACACTGTTTAACTTGTGTACTGAATATATCATACGTAAACCAGAACTGGACTCTAAAGAAGGAGGTGTGAAAGTTGGAGGAAGGAACATCAACTTAGATAAGCAGCCGACACCATACTGCTAGCAGAAAATAGCAAAGACTTGGAATGATTACTGAAGAAAGTCAAGGAAGAAAGTGCGAAAGTAGGTTTACAGTTGTACATTAAGAAAACAAAAATAATGACCACAGGTGATTTACCTAATTTTAAAGTAGGTGATGAAGACATTGAAAAATATTTTCCATACCTTGACTCAGTCTTTAATCAGAATGAGAAGACTAGGATTTGAAAGCGCAGCTAGGGAAGAACTAGAGTTCTGCTATTGGATATACTGTACTTTAAATTGCAAGACATGTATACAGTATTAGGCAAGGTTGCTCCTGTGCACCTCATAATAACTACAGACAATTTACCACAAGAAAAATGAGACATATTCCTTGTTCTTTTTGAAGGAAAGAGATTTGTGGTTTTTTTTAATATATACTGTATAACTTGTGTATTGTCCGACCTGATACGTTTTTTACTTATTGAGAGACTACTGATATAATCACACCCAGAGATGTAGGTATACATGAGGAATAATTGCATATGGTTTAAAACAAGTTAAGTGGCAATCTTTCAGTCCACATTTTATTTATAGGCTTTCTTCCAATATAGAGACTTATGGCAGCAAAAAATAAAATAAAATAAAAATAAAAAATAAATGAAAGCAGTACAAATTAAAAACAAATCAAAAGCATTAGGATGGGTTAAATCTAATGGGCTGGACAGGATTCACTGCTAGCTTTAGTCACTGTAAATTTTTAGCAGCTTTGCCTAGAAGTTGTCAGCTTATTAGACATGGCAGATTAGTAAATAAGAACAGAACTAGAAGGGGAGACATTTTTGGACTGCACCTCCCAGAATTCCCAGGTCAGCATGTGGCTGCTGGATGGGTAATTCTGGGTGTTATTGTCCAAAAATGTAAGTTCTTTGTCCTTAACAAGTTTTGCATAGAGAAGGATGAAAGCTATACCAGTCAAGAATCTTGTCTCTTGGTTGGTAATGATAACTACCACTGTATCATAAATGCACATTTATCAAGAAATGTCAGCAAAGTGTGGTTTCTTCGGGAGGGGACAGATTCCATTTTTGCAGTGTCTGTGTACTTGGAATGTAGTACAAGTTCAAACGTATTGTTTGTAATTATGTCAAGATTTTGCTGCTGTCAGTGCATCTGGTCAGATTTGAGGATTTAGCTGTCAAAATATTCAGCCTTTTACCTTTACCCATGTCCCTGGGGTCTGTCCTGGTGAAACTGCATCCATGAAATGCCTGTATGCTGAACTAGATAACACACACACACACACACACACACACACACACATACTCTTAGGTTAATACGATCAAAAATAACATTTGCTCTTCTTACATTTTTCAGTTCTGTTAGTTATTTGTTTCAATAAAAACATATACATTTTTAGTGATCAGTTGCATCTGTCTGGGGTCCAGGACAAATTTGGGAGAAGTGGTTTTGGTTTGCTTTTTAACAATCTGTCCACACACATACTGCTGCATAATACAGCCTCCACATATGTTGTATGTTGTCAAAATCAAACAACTCTTGACTTTTCTCTTGAGTGCTGTTTTGATCAAGACTTTACCTTGTGTGTGTATGAAACAGTAGATCCTTTCAGTTCGTTCTCTCTCTCTCTCTCTCTCTCTCTCACACACACACACACCTTTAAAAAAACCCTCCATTCTGCATGTTCAGTTGCAACAACTTGAAAGCTTGAAGTGGCACAAAAGCACACTTAAATACTCTGCTAAACTGTACTGTGTACACAGATACTTCAGTGGTAACTCAGTACATTCCATAAACGTGTTTGAAACACAGTGTGAAGTCATGAAGTGTTGGTTCAGGTCTTATGGGCTTCTGATGTGTCCTCTTCTTTGCTTTTCTTTAGTTAGGGGTCTTCAAATCTGATCTGAATTGGCCTTCTGTGAAACTCAGGCTGCAGCCTTATGGTAATACACCTTGTAAGCTCTATTAGATTCAGTGAAACTTTCTTCTAAGTAAACAGCCTTGGTATTGGGCTATGCACACTTGGCATATGTTCCACTGCAGTCAGTTGGACCTCTGAGTAAACATGTGTAGTATTGGGAGGAGATATCTGCAGCTTGATCCTGTCACTGTTTACTTGGGAGTAAATTCCAGTGAGTTCCATTTGAAGGCCAGTTTGAACTCCCCTCCCTATTTCTAAATATGATTAGAATTGCAGCTTTAAAAACATTTCCATGGATATTGTAGTGTTTAGGTATATTGGCTTAATAAAAGTACAGCCTTCATAAACACTTTCTACAATTCTTTAATTATTAACACAACTTATATACTGTCTTTAAAAAAACATGACTTGTGCTGTATTATCTGATTCTACAAGAGCCATGTGTCTGTCAAATAGCTTTACCAATCCTTACAGTTATTGTCTGGAACACTATTGGTGATTTTTACTAGTGTAAATGTCATTATGCAAGCAGTTGCATTTTCAAGGAAGTTGTTTAGCTCTGACTAACTGGTATCAGCATCACTGCACAGTGGGACAAAGTTAAGGCATTGCCATGTGTTGTATGATTGGGTTGTGTATGATGCAGTATTATTATGGCATAGCTACACCTCTAAAATCTTATGCTACTCATCTGCTAGACCAGATCTCAGCTGTAGGGTTAGATTGTGAATAACCATACTAAATAGACTATTTGAACAGAAGTTAAATCATGACTGAGTCTGGATCCAACTTATTATGTTCAGTTCATCCTTTGGGAAATGAGAGGAAAAGGAGGAAAATATGAATCTGCAAATTGGCTAAAACTCATTTATCTTGCATACAGCATTTGTGAGCAAAGAAGCAGAATCCAACCCACTAGCCATGTGTGATGGCCCATCATGAGAGATGTAGTACCAGACCTTTGTGGAACTGCAAGAAAGGAAATCTAAGTGGAATCTAGCTGTGGGCTGTACCTTTGCAGGATGCCTTTGTTTTGGTGGGCTGCAGGTGATGTCTCATAACCAAACCTTGGAAAAGATAGATGGATGGATATATAGATAGATATGATATCAACTCTCAGAGTCCCATAGCCAGCATAAGCTACAAGCAGCTCTGGGATTTGGAGTCCCAAAGCATAACTTTTCCAGGTTCTGACCACAGTAGTAAGGTTTGAGATGCAGACTGTGCACACACCTGCTTGGTATACCACACATTAAGGTTTCTTCAAATTAACTCTGATGTGTCACAAGAACTGAAAAATATCTGCTGCATACTTACCCAATTTTTTTAAAAGCATAAACCCAATGGTCCAAGCAAATGAGCCTAAGTTTGTCTGAATTTTTTTCAAAATTTATTTTCACTTGTCTGTTATGATTGCTCAGAAAATGTGTCACATTTAGTTTTTATTGTTGTTGTGTACCTCCAAGTCATTTTTAATTTATGACAACCCTATCACAGAATTTTCTTGGCAGGGGGTTATATATTATTATACTATATTTGCAGAGGAGGTTTTTCTCTCAGTTTCACATAGATCTTGAAAGTTAAAGTCTAACAGGTTTTGTAGGGAACTGTGTGTAAAGTAGATTGTGGTGATGGCATACTTGAAATCTGGAATAATACTCTAATGCTCTCAATCCCTTCTCCCTTAACAGATTTGATAGAAAATGTTTACATACCTTCTGTGAGCAGAAGAGAACTTAAGACCTTTAAAGCCACTGAAGGCACTGAATGCAGGCCCCGGTTTGCTAGCATCACCGTGTCCAAGAAGCGGAACTGGTTACGTCAAAGTTCTCCAAGGGTATCTAATTTGGAAAAAGGAAATGCTTATAAGAAAATGTCAGGAGAAAGTCCCCATGCACTGAAATTTCCAAGTCCTTTGCTTGAGCCGAAGATGTCGCAGACTTTTTCCAAGAAACTGCTAGGGCATGAAAGCCCTAAGAGAAGTGTCAGTTCTCTTTGTGCTGCTGAGAATGGGACGAGCCCTTTGACATTGCAAAACCCTGCTTTGGATTCCAGCGAAGATAATGATGCAGATGATGAAGGAGAAATATGGTACAATCCTATCCCTGAAGATGATGAGCCTGATTTTGCTTGTTTCCTAGGTGGAAATGTTGATCGTTCAGACTCTCAAGTAGTTCATTACAAGTTGTCCTCTGGGAACTGTCTGGTTAAAGTGGCAGGACATAATGAACACCTTCCACACTTCTCATCCTCTGCTGGGAGGGACGTTAGTCAAGTAGATTGTGTGCATTCCATGGAACTTTTGCAAGTACACAAGCCAAAGCCCACATGCAGTATTCTGACTGGGTTTGTCACAGATGATTGCCCTACATTAAAAGTTACTTTGGGAGGTAAGAGGAGTTTAAATGTATGACTTACAGTAATATTTATATATGTTACATTGTTCATTCCTGCCTGGTGGGGTACTAGCTTTGTTCTTAGTGTTCTTAGTTTCCCTACATGTTCAGGTTCCTCTTAAGGTCAGTTTCCATGCCATTACGTGTGATTGGTTATATGTGGCAGCAGCACATTCATATATGCAGTTATCTATAACATATGAATTGGCTCATGCTCTATAAGCAAAGGTGCTTACAGCCTGAAAACTGGAAATGATGTTATTGCATGAAGCTACAACGCTGTATCCACTTACTTAGGACTAAACCACATTAAGCTCAATAAAGCTTACTTCCAAGTTGACAATTATATGATTGCATTGTAAGAGGACAATAATCAGAACTGGGGGAACATAGGAGTATGAGTTGAATGTTTAGCAAATGAGACATCATTCATCTGTGAATTGTAATCAGTTCCCTTCTTCAGGTTGGTTGCTTGTCTGATTTCTTGATGTGTGTATTGCATTGGGAAGTACAAATTTATCTATTCACCTACCGAGATAAGAAATTATTAAAACATAGTTTTTAAAGCCTGCTCTGAATATAGAAAGGGAGTTTTCTTGGTGATATTACAGGAAACCAACCAGTTAGCAAGGTAAAGTTAGTTTCTAGAGAGCCAGTATGCTATAGTGGTTTGAATGGCCTGGTCCAGATGGGCGCGATAGGGCACCCTTGTCATATGCAAGGGGCGGCACTTCTAGACGCACGTGACAAGGGCGTCAAAATGGCGGTGCCCTGTATAGATGGGCACCACCATCATTATGTGATGGACGCCTAGCATCTGCACGTCGCGGCTCCATTGTGACGTCGCGAGTGCGCCATTGGTACACTGTGGTGTCATAATGGCACCACAAGAAGAACCCACTTTTTGCAGGTTCTTTTTGGTCCACGGGGAAGTCCCGCAGTCTGGAGGCTGCGGCTTCCCCACGGACCAAAGCTGGGCTAAGACTTTGGGAGCCCATGGGTCAAATTCCTGCTCAGCCTTGGAAACCCACTGGGTGACCTTCAACAAGTCACATTCCCTCAGTCTTACAGGAAAGCAGTGGCAAACCTCCTTTGAACAAATCTTGACAAGAAGACCCCATGATAAGGTCCTCACTCATATTTACCTGGCAGGGGAGATATCATGATCATGATAAGGTCCTCATAGGTTGGACTCAACTTGAAAGCACATAAAACAACAGCAAAGTCAGCTTCTCCTGCAAAGTTACATAATTTTTTTTTGTAGAGCATAATTTAGAGAGGAAAAGTTATGTTTAAATTTCACTCAGTGAATGTGCTTCTAAATCGATAGCAGTATGCTAAAAACATTACGCTGCTCTTTATTGTTTAACTGCCTAAAACGATTCTGTTCCCGTCTTTGGGAAAAGTGGAATCAGGCGTGGGTTTAGATGCATTTCCTTTTTTTCCCTGGCATAGTCCAGAAACTGGAGAATTGGCAAATGTACACACGCTAAAATTACCCTACATAATGGCAAGCATAATGGCCAAGGGGCTGGAGTTACTGCTTTGTGAGGAATAATTATATGTTGAGGGTAGTTTATTGTAGAAAAAATGTGGATAAGGGCACAGAGTTGTGATAATGTGATAGAGTTGTATAAAATTATGTATTGTGTAAAGGAAACTGTGAAGTTTTTCTTCTTCTCCTATGATGGAGCCTGAGGTTGGCCTAGATAACAAAAAGGTGAGAGATTAGTGTCAAATAAAAGTATTTTGTTACACAGCACATAGCTAAATTGCAGAATTCACTGTCACAAGACATAACGATGGTCAGTAATATGATCATTTTTTAAAAAAGATTAGACAAAAATATGGAGAATAAAACTGCCTACTAATTACGATGACTACTTATTGCCTCCTGTTATCAGAGTGAGTGTGCCTCTCAATACTGGTTGTAAGACATGAGCCAAAAGGTGCTACTTATTCTAACATCACACTTTAGCCTTGTAGTATCTGGTTCCCATGTGTCAACAAAGGCTGGACTGGAAAGGCTTTGAGTCTCATGTAGTACTGCATTTTAAAATCTGTTTTTATCTCTGCTGTTATTTTCTAGTAGCTTCAGAGGGATTCAGTTTTGTAACAGTGTAATCCTAAACCTAAGCAAAAAGAAGTCCCAGTGAGTTCAGTGGGGTTTGTTCTCATGTAAGTGGGGGCTTCCGGGCACAGTACAAGGTGTTAGTTATTACCTACATGGCTTGGGCCCGGGTTACTTACGGGAACGCATCTCCCTATACAATCCGCCCCACACTCTTAGAACAAGTGGGAAGAACTTGTTAGAGATATCAGCATCCAGACAAGTTTCTACTTCCCGAAAAGCATTCAGTATAGCTGCCCCTAGACTATGGAACAGACTCCCAGAGGAGATTTGCCTTGTTACATCCTTGGAAATTTTCTAGAAGGCGGTAAAGACAGAGCTCTTTCGCCACGCATACCTTCCTGACCTATGAAGACCATCGGAACGGAATGACCCTGTGGTTGATTGATAAGGCATGATGTCTTATATATGATGTTTCATGTTTTTAGCGGTGGTTTTAATTGCGCGGTAACTAATGTTGGAATACTGTAACTGTTTTGATTCTGTTGTGATCCCGCCTCGATCTATTGGGAGAGGGGGGAAGATATAAATAAAAACCATTATTATTATTATTATTATTATTATTATTATTATTTTGGTGTCCTTGAAATGGCTGTGGATAATGGGATTTGTATTCAAGCCATGAACAGGATCAAATTGGGCTATAATATTTAAACATTGGCTGTGGATTGTAAGCATACCGAATGGTCATTATTATAATTGATATGAAGGGAACTACAGTACTAGCAAGATGAAAATTAAATCATAAATTTAGTTTTTTATTTCCACTTTACCAATTAACTTTGCTAAAGATGCTTATTTTTTACTCATAATACAGATTTGACTATTTTGGTTTTAGAGATAAACCACTTTCTATAGCCTTGAAATACTTTTTCAGCAGAAAAAGTGGATACAAGTTCCTAAAAAATTAAGAGGGAATATCATCTGGGAATGACAAATCTGTTTATTTTGTGTATGACCATAAGGCTTGAACTTTGGGTATTTTTAATCCTAATGTTATCCTAATATATTTGAGTAAAATACACACCTCCATTCCAGTTAAGGATTTCACAGCAACCTGTGTCACGTTTCTGCATGTTATCCCCACTGTCAGATGAGCTATGTTGAACAGTAGTGACTTGCTGAAGATCGAGTCCAAGAACAGTATACTAAATTACACTAGTTCTTCTAACTGGTTTTGTTGGAGCAACCTGCTTGGGATTTGCATATGGCTTGCAATACGAGGTCCCCCGCTGTTATGTGTTTAGTTAACATAGCCAATATTTTATTTTCTTGTCAAGCTTTAAATTTACTTTACACAATATGTGAAACGAGATTGTGTTTGGGCATCCAGAGGAAAATCCCATTCATTTTAGTGGAGCTTCTTCCCTAGTAGGTGCTTACACAGGATTGCAGTCCAAGGAATTTTAATATTTATTTATTTATGATGCAGGAAATAAACCCATTGTACATACAGGTCTTTTGTGCGGCAGTCTTGAGAAATTTTCTTTAACAGCATTGTCATGGTTTTCTTGCGGAATGCTAATCAATATTTTGGCTTCCACTGAGCTTCTAATAATGGATTTTATTTCCAGCTGGGATGGTATAAGGTATGATCTCTGAAGGAATGTTGCATGCATTCTGTATCATGTTTCATAGAGCAATTATTAACAGAAATCTTAAGTTATGGTGAATTCCTTCTTATACCAAGGAAAATTCAGTTAGATGCTTTTATGTCACAGAAGAAAATGTGTTGCTTAACTAAACTGAAATTGCCCCTTGATTGTGCTTACACCCTGGTGAAATTAATTGTCAATGTATCCAATAATGTTTAAGTATTGAGTTAATGAAGCTGTTTTAAATACAGCTTTGCCTCTGAGTGCATGATACATGTTGAATAGCAATCACGCTGAATGCTTTAATTGTTGAAGAGTTCCTGCTGCTAAGTAATTGGCTTTATTGCTAAAGAGTACTTAAGAGATTCTTTTAATCCTGTTAAGGTGTCTACAGTTAATTTTAGTCCAAGCTGAAATGATAGCTCATCCAGACAGAATAACCACATAAAGGGCATCAGGGCAAGTAAGTTCTGTTTGTATGATCATGTGGTACTGCATGGCGCATGGAACTATTATGAAGCAGTGTATAAATCTTTTCATAGATTGACATTGTACCTAATGTCCTCTGTCTAGTGATCTTCTGAACACTTACCAAAATGGAATATCATTCTGATCTGGGGGAAATGTAGATGCCTGTGTGTGTAAAAACTGTATTCTTGGTGACTTATGAATATGAAATGATTTTCTCCCCTGTATAGTTTCCTCATGGTGGCAGCAGGCACAGTTGTAATAGTGCCCTCTTTTGCAAATTTAGCTGATGTCAAGCTTTGAACCATAGTTAAAATGAGCTAGGAGAAATATGCTTAGGATTTCATATTTCATCTCTTTTTTTGGTGCTGTTTCTGCACTGCAGAAGTAATGCAATTTGACATCACTTTAACTACCATGGTTGAATGCTATGGAATTCTGAGAATTGGAGTTTTGTGGGGCATTTAGCCTTCTCTGTTAGAAAGCTCTGATACCACAACAAACCACACTTCCCAGAATTCCATAGCATTGAGCCATGGCAGTTAAAGTGGTACCAAACTAGATTATTTCTGCAGTGCAGATGAATCTTTGGATACTGACTCACTCTATGCATGCTCTTTGTCACTGGTTTCCCTCAAATGAGATTCACAAGTGAGGGAGCCTTGTCAAGTTCTTCCCTGAACACCTTAGCAGCTGGTAGCTCCTAGGTGGTTGGGTCAGTGAATCCACTTTGGCACTATCCAAGGTGCTGAATTTGCTTTGGGACAGGCTTTAGCACCTTGGATAGCACCTTTAAATCTTAGAGTAAATTCTGGAGCAGATTGACTGTCCCACCGAAATGAAAGTCACTATGGCCTGTACAACATTGCTGGGGAAACCTCCTCATTTCCTAATTTTATCATGTCTGTTTTCTTGTGCCTGCTCCCCTTTGTTGACAGCTGCTGGTCAAATAGTGGGATGCTTAATATGATGATGTGTCCATCCGCTGGACACAGGGAAGCTGTATATTGTTCTTCACTTAAATAATTATATCTGCCTGCTCTACTTCCTTTTTCCTGGTCTAATCTTTACTGCTTAAATAAATGCAATTTGACAACACTTTAACTGCTATGACTTAGTGCTATGGAATTCTGGGATTTGTAGTTTGTTGTAGTACCAGAGCTCTCAGACAGAGAAGGGGAAATATCTCACAAAACTACAAGGAGTCATAGCATTGCATTTAAAGTAGTGTCAAATTGCA
The DNA here is from genome assembly GCF_019175285.1 of Sceloporus undulatus. Classification (NCBI taxonomy): domain Eukaryota; kingdom Metazoa; phylum Chordata; class Lepidosauria; order Squamata; family Phrynosomatidae; genus Sceloporus; species Sceloporus undulatus. The sequence goes on along the minus strand of NC_056525.1, from coordinate 101,719,079 downwards.
TTATTTTTGCAGTGTAGATTAGACCCCTGACTCTTAAAAATCTATGGGAGGTAAATAACATACTGACTTATTTCTATATAGAAATCGGCTTTCTCTTCCAACTCTGCATGTGTTTCCAAACTTGGCAGATGTAACCCTTCCTCTTGTAAAGGGCTATTGAAAAGAGGGTCTTGAACTGTGTGACCACAGAGAGCCTACATAGAGTTGCATTCTCAGTAGGTGTCAAGCTGTTTAATGGTCTTCTTGCTTCTAAGTCACTTAAATCTTACTGTTTTGTTTTCTTACTGCAGATCTCTGCTGTGTTGCCATGCTATTTTTTAAAAAGACATGCCAGAGTTAAGCATCTGTTTTTTCTTATGACAAGAAACATAACAGTCTCATCTGCAAGTAAAACTTTTTTTTAGACAATTGCAAGCCTCCTCAAAATAAAATAAGGCTGCTTCTTTATTGGTATTGCTATTTCAATCTTAACTATAGTGTTCACTTCTGAATGTTCACATTTTGAGATAATGTTTACAAAATTATACCTAGTCTCTTTAAGACTTCCTAAAAAAGAAGAAAGAAAGAAAGAAATCAAGCGTGGTAAGAACTGAAAAGAGCATTCTTATTTTTTTATTTTTTTACCTTTTCCTGACATACATATTGGGATAAACTGCTTTCTTTCTTTTTAACCCTAACATATTCATCGTTTAATTTAAGGATGAGTTTCTAAGGGAAACCTCTGAGTTTTGAAGGGAAAATTAAGCCTATAGAAAGAGTAGGAACATTTGTTGGCTTGAGTGCCATATTGGAAACCTGTCAGGGGCTGTGTACTTCCTTTGGGCAGGTTCAGAACCCAAAGCAGGTAGGCAACCTCACTGTTTTTCAGACATGTGCTTTATTGTAGTCACATATACATACAACATTCATGCATACTTCAGGTGCCTTGAGTTGGTGGCCTCTAATGGAGTTGGTATGAATGAGGGGAACTTTCCAGAGCAATGACTCCATATGTCTTGACAGTGGTTCCTTGTGGCAAGGCCAAAGAATGGGAGTTCAGTGAGAAGAAGAGGCCTACACTGGCCAAATGGGGAGGCCCTAAAGCTTGGAAGTTAGTTCCCCACTGGTAACCTGACAGTATTCCTTAAAAATATAAAAACATGCTGAGCTTATTGACTGCAATCTTTCATATCCCATTTAACATTGGTCAAATTAAAGCACTCAGTATAAGTCAATAGATATATTGATCTAGTATCATGAGAAAAGGGTTGTTGAGGACTCTAAGTATTGACTTCTGTGGTTAATTTAAGTTGTTCTATTGATGTCTCCCTGCAGCATTGCATACATGCTAATTTAATTAGGGTTGGCTTTCAGAATTAAATGCACTTCAGTTCAGTAGATGAGGTTTGTTTGGAGGAAAGCCCATCTAAATTTATGATGTACAGTGATTCCCATATCTTTGAGTTACAAAGTGTGTGTGTGTGTGTGTGTGAGTGAAGTCAACATGACGTAATGGTTACAGTACTGGACCAGCACTGGGGAGGCCTAGGTTCCAGTCTGCACTTAACATAGTCTTCTTTAAGGAGGATTTTTAAGATCTGCCAATATAAAAATAATTGCAGTACACAAAAATGAAAATCCTTAGTGTTTATTACTATATTTCATCATTAACATATAGTACCCACCTTTTCCTTATCATCACCTTGGTATATACAAAGCATGTTTGGCTTTTAAAAAGAGTACAGTGGTACCCCCGGTACGAAATGACCGCGTTACGAAATTTCCGGGATACGAAAAAATTAGATAGGAAAAAACTGTTCCGGGTTATGTTTTTTTTTTTCGGCTTACGAAAAAAAATTTGGTGCTTTTCGGCGCTTTTTCGCACGAAATCGCGGCTTTCCAGCGCTAGCGGCTATGGCTTTTTCGGGTTGCGAAATCTTTCGGGTTACGAACGGCGCTGCGGAACGAATTAAATTCGTAACCCGGGGTACCACTGTATAGGATGCATATACTCCTTTTGAAATGAATTCGTTTTCTATTCAATTAGTGTTATGGATGCCTATATCAAAATTGTAGTTTGTGCATTTGTTATGTGTTCAATATATTATATTATTGTGTTTGCACTGCAATAAGATTTTGCAGTTTGACTCAGAAGAACCATATAGCTAAAGTATCATAGAGGAAAATACCTTCCTGTGTTTATCCTGAGACTGTGCTTTAAAACATACTACTATTCACATAGTATTTATCAGTATTCTGCCTCCGGGCCATGCACACATTCTGTCAAACAAAATTTTGCACAACAAAGCACAATGATGGAAGAAAGACAAATGAGAAAAATATAGTTCAGAGAGTCGAAGGCTTTCATGATGGAAAGGCAGGAGGTCCTGAGGCCTGCCGTTAGCAACAAAACAATATACATGCAAATCACTCCTGCCTTTCCAGGTCACACAATATATATACCCAAGTCCTTTCCAGGCAAACATTCTCTGAATATGCCAGCCACAGATACTGGCGAAACGTCAGGAAGAAACTCTGCTAGAACATAGCCACATAGCCCGAAAACCCCACAAAAACTATAGTTCAGGGAGACAAAGAAAACATCACATACAAACAGCAAATTGAATTGAAAGTAAACATTTATAGAATAAAAAAAATTACCAAGCATGTATGACTCTGAGTGGCTTGTAAAATAGCAATAATCTTCCATTCTTGAAACAGAAAACGTTAAGAAAGATGACACCGTACCAGCATCCAAGTCTGAGACATGAGCCTCCACGCAAGAGCATATGGAAAAATGATCATTGACTTGTGGTTTAGCAACAGGAATGACTCTCCCATCCACACATATTTAATAAATGGGTGCCACATTGCCATGAAGGATTCCAGTATGCCCCCCCCCCAGCCAGCATAATTTGCCATTCTAGCACTCAAGTTAAAAAGAAGTGCTGAAACCACCGGATGTTAGATGCAAAATGTCAAGAATGCTAGATTGACTCCTCCATAGCTAATGAAGACTAGAGAAAGTTTTTTAATATCTTGGCTCGCTTTTCTAAGTCTTTGCCAGAGTCTTCTGACAGAAAAAGAAGATTAATGTTAGCAGGCTAAAACATGGCACTCGTTACTATAGAATGATTCAGAGCAGCCCACCAGTGGAACTGTGCTGTGATTTGCAGTACAAGGGGAGCCTTTGTCCGGTTTTATCAAATACCACATTTCTTATGAGCTGCTTGCCAGAAAAGCACAGCAGGCGTGCTAGAAATAGTCTATTCCATGTAAGGAAACAACTTCAATAGAAACACAGCAACTGGGAGAAACAAGAAAATTCATTGACACTTCTGGAAAACAGACTTTGGGCAGTATTGTCTTCTCAAACGGGCCGGGGGCAGGGAACAAAGCCTCCTGGTGAATTTGTATCTGGAAGGAAAGTTACTCAGCTACTGCAGTTAATGAAAGGACCAATAACTGGGTCCTACAGAATGCTGAGGATTCTTTGAGCTTCAAGTTTTGATTTTAAAAGTAGCAAGAATATTGAACTGACTGGAGGATGTTGTAGAATCATGTTTCTTTGGTCCTGTGAGTAGGCAAGTGGATTGAGATTCCCAACCAGAGTAACCTAAAAATGTGCATCATTACCAGGAGAGTATTTGGGTTGTTGTTTTTTAATGATGCTTAAACATTCCACTTTTTTCTTTGTTTCATTTCTGTTATCTGAGGAAACAAAATTTGTGGGGAGGAAGAGATTTGACTTGACGTTTTATTACCGATACTAGACAGGAATATTGTGTATGTGCATGTGTGTGTGTCTGTGCTTAGAAAAGAACTGGGCAAGTGATGGTGTTGACATTCAGTCTGACCTCTGAAGGCTTTCCATCTGTCCCATGCACTGTTCCCTTTCTGTATTTTCTAGGTGCTCTTATCCCTTGTTATGTGATTTGGACTGAGCAGGAGTCTTAGGAGGAGGAAAGATAATAAAAAAAATTCTGTTCCTGTTTTCTGTTACAGGGCAATGTTGTATAGTGGTTAGAGTGTTGGATTGGCACTTGGGAGACCCAATTTCTGTAGTCCCCACGGAGGTGTGAAATGCACTGAGGCACCTTTGGCTAGTAATTTTTTTTTCCAGGGTTGTTTTGAGAATAAAAAAGGGGAGGAGAATTGTGCACACTGTCTTTAGCTCATTGGAAGAATGACAGGATGTTATACTACTATAGAAGTAATAAAATAAAAATATTTACACGAGAGTGGGTTGTTGGGCGGTGCTAATGTTTCCATATCTTTTATGTCTGTTGTGTTCAGAATATGGTGTGTTGTTCTGTGAAAAGAAGAAATATAAGTTGGTAAAGTGATTTTCTTGGTTTGGGAGTGCATATGTTTGAGTGGTGTGGAACTGTTGGATGGAAACACTGCGGTAGGACAGAAACATCTTTGTTTAATACCATCTACACTCTCACGTCTTGTTTCCATGAGCTGCTAAGAAATTTTCTAAGAAGATGATTGGTATAAAAAAGTAGAAAGCAGATGATGGCATCTGCTCCTAAAGAGAAATTGTCAAAAATTATTGGTAATGATACCTAGAGTATCTCTTGACCAGTTGCTGTGGAATTATGGAACTTATTTTTGGTATTTCCATCTCTCTGGTATACCTATGCCAAACTCAGAAGTAGCATTTCTGTCCCACCTGCATGGTTATGGTTTTACTAACCACAATCTATAAACCAAATCTTGGCTTAGTTTCTCAGTGAACAGACTAATCGTGGTATGGGGATTGTTGTAACTGGTTTTAACTGGCCTGTTTTTAAATAGTTAACCTATTTAATATATTTTTAATCTTTAAAAAAATAGTTATCTGTTGTTTTAATTTGATTTTATTGGAAGTCACCTTGATACCTTTGGATATACGACAGGATATAAATATTTTTAATAAATAAAATAAATGGAGATGGGTATTTGCTTTAATTTTCCATCTTGTCAGCACTGTGATTTCTGTGGTACATTTGACACTTGAGACTGAATAACAGCTGTAGTTATGGTTGTTTAGTTCAGATGTTGTCTTAAGCCTGTTCCATGGTTTCTGGTTCTAGTTTGCTAGCTAAACTCAGCTCATGTTTTGTCAACTCATATGTCACACTAAATGCTAGTTTAAAGTGCTGCCTTGATTGAGCTTCTGAGATATATATTATTTGATTTGGCATACAGGAGTGAATTTTGATTTGATTGAATCTTTCAGTGTATTCAGGAATCATGATGAACCATGATGATGGGAATAAACATAGACAAGTCTCAGGCCTGTGCATTTACATCTCATTTCTACTTTCTTGATGTTAGAAGGAGATCAGAGGCTGCCACCTATATTTCTGTTTAAGTTTATTGTAGTGTCCAGATGTGAAACACTGTAGGAAGCACCTGTGTGATTTGTTTGAAACAAGCCAGATTCATACCATGGGGTATGAAACTGGCTTGTTTCAACAAATGGTTGTTAAGATGGAATACAAATTTCAGGGTTCAGATGTAATACTGAACTACAGTTAATGAAAAAGTGAAGTGAAAGCATCTGATCTAATGGGCAAATCAGAAAAAGAGAGACAGGTGGAAGTCTAGGCATAAGTCATTCTTCCAAGGATAAAGCAAAGTGTATTGTGAAGTGTGAACACAACCTGAGTATGCAGATGTTTTAATTTATATCTTTGAATTTTGTTTCCACTCCTGTTATTGAGGCTTTTGGTTTTTTTTAATTATCCTGGATAAGTAAACAAGTTGGTTATACTTCATTGGTTCCAGTGGACACTTTGTTAGTTCCCAAGTGGCTGTCACCTGGGAGCAGGCAAGCTTCCATGGAAAACACAAAGAGGTATTGTGGAAGGCAGGAAGGAAGCACTTGGGGGCTTGAAAAGACAAGGCATGTCAGAACTCTTGGGAGGAATTAATTCCAAATGCCTTTCACCCCTACCCTGCTATAAATAAAGGTAAAGGTACATAGTTATCTGCCAAGAAGCAATGGAAGGGAGCAAATTACTGTGAAATAACATTCTGGGCCTTTTTGAGAGGATGGTGAATGGCACAACTATTGAAAGATACAGGTGCTAGCAAAACTGGTCTTGTACATTTTTCTGTTATTTTTCAGAGTTCTGCAGACAATGCATATACTTCTGTGTTCAAAAGACTTTCTCAGACAAAGCAGTTGCATTCAATTGTATGTGTGAGAAGACAAAATAAAGTAGTACATGAGTGTCAGGGATGGGTTAATTGTCGTGGATTTTATCTGGGTTTTTGTTTTGTTTTGTTTCTTGCACAGTTTCTTAAGGAAATGGAAAGTGGTGTTTTTCTCTTTACTGTACCTGCTTTTTCTGCTAGTTAGGGTTTGCAGGCAAAGAGAATGAAGTTGGATGCTTAGCATCTTACTGAATAGTACATATACTTTTCCAGTAATGCAATTTTCAATGTGATATTCTTAAAATATGTTCATTTCTTATTTTCTTTAAAGGACCCGGAGGTATATCTTCAAGCAAGCCTGACACAGGAACAGTTGAATGTTCACCTCCAAGTCCTAACCCTTTGAAAAAAGGTGGTTCAATAAACTGGTCTTTCCCTGATAAAATAAAATCCCCAAGAACGGTGAGGAAACTTTCTATGAAAATGAAAAAGTTGCCTGAGCTCAGCAGGAAGCTGAGTATCAAAGGAAATTCAAGCCATAATAGCTCAGACAATTCTTCGTTGCTTAAACATAATTGCCAGGACATGGGCCATGCGGCGTTATCCTCTTCTGGGAACATGGTGGCTGCTGCTGCTAGCAGGAATGTTATAAGCCGCTATCATCTTGATAGCAGTGTATCCTCACAACACAGCTACAAAAAGAAAAGCAACAGGAGTTCCAAATCCTCCAGCAAAGGGGGCTACCTCAGCGATGGAGACTCTCCTGAGCTTATAGCTAAATCAGGGAAACACACTGCTGAAGGCAGAGCTGGGAAAGGAAAGGAAGGATTCCTAAGCAACAATGGTACTAAGACAGAAATAGACATTGATGCTTTTAGGCACTACAGTTTTTCTGACCAGCCCAAATGTTCCCAGTATATATCTGGTCTCATGAGCATTCATTTCTACGGTGCGGAGGATTTGAAACCGCCTCGGATGGACTCCAAAGATGTCTTCTGTGCAATCCAAGTAGATTCAGTTAATAAAGCGCGGACTGCCTTGCTGACATGCAGGACAACCTTTTTGGACATGGATCACACTTTCAACATAGAAATAGAAAATGCCCAGCATTTGAAATTAGTGGTCTTCAGTTGGGAGCCCATGCCAAGGAAAAACCGGGTTTGTTGCCATGGTACGGTGGTTCTTCCTGCTCTTTTTCGAGTGACAAAGAATCATCAGTTGGCAGTCAAGTTGGAACCTAGGGGGCTTATTTATGTCAAGCTGACCCTTCTGGAACAGTGGGAGAACTCTCTCAATGGACTAGATGGAGAGCGAGAACCGGTAATGTTTGGGATAGAAGCTCGGAAAGTGGTTGAGAAGGAAAACGTAGGCTTGATGGTGCCCCTTCTGATGAAGAAATGCATTATGGAGATTGAAAAAAGAGGCTGCCAGGTAGAGAGGGCTTTTAAAATAATGCCTATATTATTATCTCTGTGTTTCATGTATGGCAATTAGAAAAGTATCATATATATGCTACAAATAATGTGATATCTTTGCTGAGTATATATATATATATATATACATACATACATAGACATCCACCATTTTGGCATTATCCTGTTTGGATGACACAGATCCCAAACCCCCCGTTCTGGTGCAAGCAGTCCAGACAACGGTCAGCACCAGGACCTTAACATGCATTTTAAAAATGTACCTGTTGCTTCAGATTTTCCTGGAAGATGCAGAGCTCTTTGTTACCATACTGGAGCTGCATGGGCATCTTGCTAAATCACATAGTACACCCACTGCTGCTGCAGGTCGCTCTTTCTGAAGTCAGAACAAGGCACCCTGCATATGATCATTGCTGGGCACCTTGTTCTGACCTCAGAAAAGACCCAGGATGGCAGTGGATGTGCCAGGTGGCTCGGTGGCACCCTTGTGCAGACAATCATGGTGACATGAGAATGGAGGGCCAGCTAACAGGAGCAGCTGTGGGGCCAGGATATTCTGGACCTCCCCCAGAGTATCCAGGCCTATATAGACAGGGCCTAAGCTAGTCCACTTTTCTCTCTCAGAGCATGATGTGTCCTTATGGTATAAAATGGAGGAGGGATGAAAGGAATTGGCGCTTTATAGGAGGACAAAATTTATTTTGGCTTCTGAAACTTTGAAAGCTAGCATATGACAATGATGTTTGAAAAATACTGGGCTTTTGCTCATCTAGACGCAGGAACAGGTAGATAGTAGATTGACTAGATTGGTAATTTGGAGTAGATTTCTATGGTTACTCCCACCCCAATTCCCAGTATGAAGGCCAGAGAAGAAAATCTCTCCAATAACTGGCTTGTGCTAACTGCTGTTTTTTCAGTCTCCATGTTTTTCCTATGTAAAATAGACATACTAGTTGGCTGCTTTGACTAGGATTTCCTTCAGTATTAAAATTTTATTACAATCCTTGCTCTTTGCTATGTATCCCAGTGTATGGCTCATGCAGTACAGAGTATGGTAGATTCTGCCCCCTAAGCCACCATATTGTGTCTGAGTCTGGCTGTTAAAGCATTCTCTTAAAATCAAAAATAGATCCATAAACCTGAACCAAATTTTCTATTAATGAAGTGCTGTATATGCTCATGTATAAGTCTAGAAATTTTAATCAAAAATTGACCCAAAAAACCTGGGTCGACTTATCTACAGGTCAATGGAAGTACTGTACTTTAACTCTATATAAATATAAAAAGAGCCATCCCTATCCCCTTTCTCTGAATAAAAGTCAAGAGCATAGTCCATCCTGGGAACACCAAAAAAGAAGCATGGATCCCCTCTACTCTCTCATCCATCCAGCCTTTAGGATGAGCACAAACAATTATGCCTGCCAGAATTTTCTACTTTCTTTGGCATCATTTTCCTTGCATCATCCTTTACATCCTTGATTACATGCCCCTAAATTTTACCCTCAACTTATCCAGGGGTCATAGCAAAATCCATAATTTTGGCCCCAAAATCTGCCCTCAACTTATACATGAGGTCGACTTATAGTCGAGTATATACGGTAATGCCCAGGAACGAATCCACTTCATTAATGGAGGTCAACTTGTACAAATAGCAGACAATGTGGGGAGAGGAAATGTTGTTTAGAAACCCTACATAAGATCTTGTTATTTATTTTATATAGTTGCCCACAGCAAATATATCTCCTTTGCTGTATCTCTTCTTCAGTTCCCCATTGGCACAAGAGCATGTACTTTTAGAACAAATCATTGTCTGAAAAGGCCTTGGAAATCAAATGATACTGTAGCTACAAAACTAAAAACATTATACCCTGGCATTACGTGATCTAGAAATTTATTAATTTTAAAAATAGGTCTTGACTTGGAATGAACTGTAAACACCTGTTCTCTATATATTATTTATTAAATTGTGTGGTTTTCCTTTTCAGCCTTTTTGAAGCAGTTTGGTTGTAAATAGCCTCAATCTGATATCCCTGTGTTATCATGTGGGCTGGTGATGTCTATATGTACCGTATATACTCATGTATAAGTTGACCTTATGTATAAGTCAAGGGCAGTTTTTGGATCCAAAATCATGGATTTTGATATGACCCATGGATAAGTCGAGGGTCAAACACTGGAGGATGTTACAAAAGAGCTAAAGGGGGGAACAAAGCACCACTTTCCTCCCTATATCTCCTTCTCTGGACATCTCCCAAGCATCAGTCTTGGCATAGAAAAGGGGGAACAAATCTCGGCACGCACACACATTCTTCCCCTTACAAAAAAGGACGACAGAGCCCACTCTTTCTCTGCCTTTCATCCCAGGACTCCCAAGGCTCATAGCTTGCAAAAAAGGAGGACAGACCCCACTCTTTCTCTGCTTTCCATCCCAAGGACACCCAAGGATCAGGGCTTGCAAAAAAGGAGGACAGACCCCATTGCTCTCCACCCCAAGGACTCCCAAGGATCAGGGCTTGCAAAAAAGGAGGACAGACCCCAGTCTTTCTCTGCTCTCCACCCCAAGGACCCCCAAGGATCAGGGCTTGCAAAAAAGGAGGACAGACCCCACTCTTTCTCTGCTTTCCACCCCAAGGATCAGGGCTTGCAAAAAAGGAGGACAGACCCCACTCTTTCTCTGCTCCACCTCAAAGACCCCCAAGGATTAGGGCTTGCAAAAATGGAGGACAGACCCCACTCTTTTCTCTGCTCTCCACCGCAAGGACTCCCAAGGATCAGGGCTTGCAAAAAAGGAGGACAGACCCC
>NC_056525.1:101645020-101708618 GCF_019175285.1 Sceloporus undulatus | reverse complement strand
TCCCAGGACTCCCAAGGCTCATAGCTTGCAAAAAAGGAGGACAGACCCCACTCTTTCTCTGCTTTCCATCCCAAGGACACCCAAGGATCAGGGCTTGCAAAAAAGGAGGACAGACCCCATTGCTCTCCACCCCAAGGACTCCCAAGGATCAGGGCTTGCAAAAAAGGAGGACAGACCCCACTCTTTCTCTGCTCCACCTCAAAGACCCCCAAGGATTAGGGCTTGCAAAAATGGAGGACAGACCCCACTCTTTTCTCTGCTCTCCACCGCAAGGACTCCCAAGGATCAGGGCTTGCAAAAAAGGAGGACAGACCCCACTCTTTCTCTGCTCTCCACCCCAAAGACCCCCAAGGATCAGGGCTTGCAAAAAAGGAGGACAGACCCCACTCTTTCTCTGCTCTCCACCCCAAGGACTCCCAAGGATCGGGGCTTGCGAAAAAGGAGGACAGACCCCACTCTTTCTCTGCTCTCCACCCCAAGGACTCCCAAGGATCGGGGCTTGCAAAAAAGGAGGACAGACCTTTCTCTCTCTTTGCTTTTCAACCCCAGGATTTCCAGGCAAAACGGGGGACAAGCCAGAGCATACAGTGTGTTTGTGTGTCCTTTGGCTCAGCAGCAGCTTGTTAGCTCTGGCTGTGTGGGAAGGCTGAGAGGGAAAACAAAGACATACACACACACGCACAGAGGGAGAGAAGAGGAGAGCACACGCCGGGGCTTCAAACAGGGAGCCGTTACAAGGCTACAGAGGAAGGTGGGCACTTATTATTTCAGGAAATTTATAAGCATATAAACTCATTACCCCATCTATAAGTCTACCCATGATTCTGGATTCCATTTTGGGGCATAAATTTTTCGACTTATAGTCGAGTATATACGGTATATGCAAATAATTATGACCACAGAAACAAACTGACATTTTTTATAATACTGAATGTCAACAACCTTCATCATCTTCTTTTAGTTTACCTTGTTTTAGTTCATGCAGACATTATCACTACACTTTATTTTTCTGTTGAAAGTTGCTAATGATGTGGTTTGTTTGTTTTCTAGCTTTTTATGTGCACATCTTGGTGCTTCTGCTAGCTATGTTTTAAACAGTATTTTTGCTTGATATTTGATGTACATTTCTTAGCATTCCCTAGGCAGCAAACTGGGGCCATGTGATAAAGTTATGATTTTGTTTCTAGGTTGTAGGCCTGTACCGTTTGTGTGGCTCAGCAGCGGTCAAGAAAGAGCTCCGAGAAGCATTTGAAAAGGACAGCAAAGTGGTGACTCTCTGTGAAAACCAGTACCCAGATATAAATGTGATAACAGGTAATGGGCTTGCATTTTAAGGGTGAAGTGAATATATGTTTAAAATGTCCAAAACATCCCTTTAAAAATACTTTAAAAAATTGTTTTTGATGGTACAAAGTGGAGTCCTAAGTACAATACTGTATAAGCAAATCCTGAAAGCAGTGACCTAATGCTGGTTTGGTAACTGTGGGTGTATCCACACTGAAGAAATATAGCAGTTTGACACCACTGGGATTTGTAGTTTTGTGAGATATTGACCCTTCCCTGTCAGAGCGGTCTAGGCCCCCACCAAACTACAAATCCCCAAATTCCATAGCACTGACTCATGATGTTAAAGTGGTGTCAAACTGCTTTATTTGAGTAGTATGGCCCCAGCCTCTGTTATCATTGGAATTAGTAGCCTTGTTTCTACTGTAGACTGTGCATTATTATTATTATTATTATTGATGTTCTTCTTTGTTTACTACTACTTGACTTTGTAAAGACATATTCATAACTTCCAGTGGCATCTGTGGTTGAAGGTAAAAATAGGGTGCATACTACAGTGGAATTCTTGTTTGAGTATCACATTATAACTATGTATTTTCTAGTCTCCCAAACTACCATAGATATTCCATGTGCATGAGAGCTGCCATTTTGTTTCATATCTTGGTCCATGAGAAGGGTTAGGAAGAGAGATCCTATGCAAGAAAATAATAGATAGCAAAGATGGACATGGAAATTTTGTAGAATGTTGGATTATTTTGGTGTTTTCCAGCTGAGGTTCAACCCAAGAGATTTTGCCAAAGAACAAGATGGCCTCTTCCCTGCTTATTCCATGTACCAAATTCAAATGAGGAAGTGTCCTCTAATACACACAAAAGCTCAAATGGTTTAAGGAGGCCAGGAGAAGTTGTTTGGCAGATATGAACAACAGGAGTTATGTCTTATGTGTCAAAACTACTTTCTCCCCCTCCCCACCTCCCACCCCCAGTATCTGCTGCCTGAGGGAATGGCCTCCCACAGCCTCATGGAATTTGTGGTATTATGCTTCAACAGTTACTCCATGCTTAAATGGTGCCATTTTTAAAAGGGAAAAAGCAAAACTCTGATAGAGTAAAGGACTGAGCATATCACTAAGTATATGGTCATAGACTGGAATTGTTGCAGAATCCTGTGTGGAGCATTCTATATTTTATCTGGTATAGTGGAATTAGAAAACCTTCTTTGGAATCTTTTGTCTTGTCCAATATCATTTTATTTTGATTCAAGTTTTCATACCATTGGATAAAAGTGATCCTAGTTTCCTTTTTTTAAAAATGGAAAATGTCTGTTCGCTCTGCTTGTTCGTTTTGGATGACAGCAAATCTCAAGAGTGGAATTTCCTGTGGGATGGACTCTTTCAAGCAACATCATTTGAGTTACAGCTGTTTTGAAAGGAGAATGTGTCCTGTAATCTTGCCTCTTTTAATTTGAGCCAGGGCAGCTATTTTTATTTATGTGTGCAGACATTCCCTCTGTTTATAGTGTCTGCAGTAGTGATAGCATAAGAAGAACCTTGCTGGATAAAAAAACCAAGGGTCCATCATGTCCTATGCCTTGTTTCAGCCAGGGCCAGCCAGGGGCAGTTTGTAGGGAACCTAAGCTTATACGTTGGGCAGGGGTTGTGAATCATGTTGGACTTGCATGCCTCAGCAGCCCTAGCCAGCATAGTCAACAGTAAAGAATGCTGGGAGTTGCAACCCAGTAACACTTGAGGGAGGCACACAATTCCCATGCCTGAGGTAGAGCATGAAAGGAACAGGCCTTCCTCAATTGTGTGTCCCCCAGATTTGGTATTCAGAAATCCCTCGTGCATGTATCTAATTCTAATTAGCTGTCTAGCCTAATGTCCATAAATTAATCTGTATACTGCATGAAACTGTGTTTTTGTAGTGGGTGAAAATAGTGGAGAGGTCATTTCAACAGCATGCACCTATGTTTGGAAAAATTACTTTTTTGGAAGACAGTTCCCAGAATCCCCCAGCCAGCATGGCAGTGAGGTGCCTGTTTCTTGTGATTTATTCTGGAGACATAAACAGGATTTTGAGTTTTTATTTATTTATATATTCAGTTTATACCTTCCCTTTCTCTAATCATAGGACCCAAAGCAGCTTACAATATTTTAAAAGTTTAGCTAAAATTTTATTCTATGAAAGTTTTTTAAAAACCCAGTTAAATAACAATGGCTAAATACATGGCTAAATATAGTTTAAAATACATATAAAACATAATTGAAAAGATGCAAAATAAAACGGGCAACCATTTTCCTACTGCCATATGATTAAAAATCAAATTTCTGCCTAACTAGAAAGGTCTCAGTCTGCCAGTGGAAAAAGAGCAGAGGGGGCAAACTAGTCTGTCATGTGGGAATAGAAACTGGTTTTGAGTTCACACTTTGCCATCCTTAGAATCTCAGCTTTGTATTTTAAATGAACACATCTGTAGTCATCATTGTTGCTGAATTGCTTGACATGCTTTTACTCTGTTAAAACTATGTTTATTTTAAATCCTATATTATTTTAAACTGTTTATATTTATTTTATTGGTATGCTGCCCTGATATCTCATGGGATATAAATATTTTAATTAATAAATACTATTAGTTCCTAAACAGTCTCCGTTGAAGGCTCAGAAATGGGAAGGGAGTTGTTTAGGCAGTAAAGGATGCTGGAACTCAGTACCAGAGTACATGCTAAACATGCTTAAGGTCACAGGTTCATTTCCTGGCATCTTCAGTTAAAAGGATTCCAGATATTAGGACTGGAGAAAGTGGTTCCTGGAAATTAGAGCAGCTGGGAGAGACAGCTGTGACCCTGCAAGTGTTTTTGACCTACAGAAACCATCATTTTTCAACTGTGACAAGGTCTGCATGTTGTAGGATAAACATCTGGAGGGCCACATTGGCTCACTCCTGCCTTTAGAGAGAATGCAGCACTGGATTAGGCAGCCTTGGTGGAATTATATAATTTTAGAACTAGCATATAATAATCATGCCAGATTCATTCATTCATCCTGCCTGCCTTTTTATATAAATTTATATATTTTATATACAAATATACAATTTATATGCAAGTATAATTTATATACAAATGGCCTCAGGGTTGTTTAGAAATGTGTGTGTGTAGGGAGGGAGGGAAAGAGAAAGAGAAGGAGGAATAAATAAAACCAATGGAAGTTACAGTCAAAACAAACAAATCAAACAAAATGGGGGCAGGGGGAGTTTGTACTGGAGACATGCCAGGATTATATCTCCCAATGCAAGATACCCGCCCACATTTAACATTTTTATTCCTCCCTTCTGCATTCTATGATTTACATTTACTTCTGCATTCCTTATGTGTTAGAGCAAAATAGCAACAAAGCATATTTTGCCAACCCCTGATTTAAAAAAAAAAAGACCTAAAGAAATAAAGATTTTGGGCATGTGCATTTCAAGCTCATTTCTATGATGGCATGATCATGACTACAGATGTAAGATGGAGTTTACATAATTGTACCAATTGTGGTGTAGAAACACCAGAATCGTGTTGGGTCCTTACATCTTCATATGTGGACTTCCTGTTCATGGGAATTAGAATTGTGCAGTTGTGTAACATCTGTATACAGTAGAGGGCTACTTTTGTGGGTATTATGTAGCAGAGCTAGTAAAGTACTTGATGTGCATTGCAAAAAGATGGACATTGAGCACCAATATGCATTTGGTGCTCTTTCCAATGTCCCATTACACACCTTTGCAATTTAGTAAATTCTGTTATATAGGTAGGTATACATAAAGTTACACAATGTAATAGTTCATATAGGATTCTGACGAGGGATAATAGGTTTTGTGGTTGTTGCTTTTTAAATCTGCAGTCATTTACATTACTTGTTGGCTTGTCCCTTATACCATTTGAGACTGAATTCATCTTTGGCCTTCAAAAAGACTAGTGCATTTCTAGAAACTGGAGGTCTCTCCACAGGACTTTGGTTCTTTTTATTGTATACTTTATGAATTGTTCTGTTTATTTGACTATAATATTTGATTTATTTGAGGTTTTTTAAAACAACATATAGACATATATAAATATTTTATATTAATTTTACAAATTTTATACATTTTATAACCAATTAACTTCAGCTCTTTTCCCATTTGCCCCTAATTATAACTTATTTTTAAAAATAAAAAGAGAAGGAGGATGCTCCAGTGAGCAGTGTCAGTGTCAGCCCTTGTTGGCTTAGGTGCTGGTATTGATTTGTTTCTGTCTCCCCATCTTCTCTGGGTAACTGTTTGAAGAGTCCCTGATTCAGAGAATCTTGGACATTGGCTCACTAGTTGCATAGCTGCTAGACAGATCACCGGTTTCACGGGATGCACAACCCTCCATGTTGGCCTGTATTTAACTTCAGGACTTCAGATAATGTCTGTGCTGTTGCAATAAATGAGCAGTAATAACAGTTTATACTCTACAACAGAAATCCAGTCTGGAAGCCTGTAGAGAAAATAAAAATGTATATTTTCAGAGTATTTTTTGGAATAAATGATGCTGAGGGTTGTGCTTCCAGCAATGAGGTTTTTAGGAATACAGGTTGAATCTCCCATATCTGGAATCCTGAAATCCGAAATATTCCAAAAACTAAAACTTTTTTCATAGGTGGCTGAAAACTTCTGCTTTCTGATGGTTCATTGTACACAAACTTTGTTTCATGCACAAAATTATTATGATGTTGAAATTTTCTTCAGGCTATGTGTATAAGACATATATGAGACACAAATGAATTTTATGCTTTGATTTGGGTCCTATCTCCAAGATAATTCATTAGGTATGTACAGTTGACCCTCCATATCCCTGGATCATTTATCCTTGGATTCAACCATCCACAGCTTGAAAATATTTTAAAATATATAAATTCCAAAAAACAAAGCTTGATTTTTCATTTTATATAAGGGACACATAGTTTTACTACTCCACTGTATAAAATTGAGCATCTAAACATTTTGGTATCCACATCGAGTCCTGGAACCAAACTCCAGCAGATACCAAGGGCTTATTGTTTATGCAAATACAGTACAGGAGTTCAAAAATAAATAATTAAATCTGAAAACCAAAACATCACTGATCCCAAAGTCTTCTGGATAAGAGTGACTGTGCATGTATTTTACAAGGGCCAAGTTGATAAAGCAGATTTCAAAGAATTTGCTCATCTCAGGCCTGTTACAGACTGCCAAAATAAAGCTGCTTCGGGTCTCTTTGGAGGATCCATGGGTCCTAAGAGTCTGAGGTCGCACCAAGCACATCTTTCCTACGCACTGGGTGCGCTTTGTGTGCAGCTTCGTTCTTATGACCCATGGCATCATTAATCTATCTCCAAAGAGACCCCTTTATTTTGGCAGTCTGTAACAGGGCTCAGTGAGTATGGCACTGCCTTCCAGGGAAGATGATGAGTAATCAAATTTCCTCCCTGCACTGAGATGGACTGGGACCATCTTGGCCATTCCCACAAACTCCCCAGCTCCAGACTTGGGGGGAAAGCTGAGAATTGTTTGGCAGGGGAAGGGCTGCCCCCAATTCTTCGAGGAGAACAGGTATGAGAGGACATGGAAAATTAGAAACATATTAACTGTGCTGTGAGGGTAGTAGGGGTTGAAGCCAAGGTAAGGTCTAGGTAGCCATCAAAATGGAACAAGGATTCCTGTGTTTTATTAAAACACATCCTAAAGACCCTTTAGAACTGTGAACACTATTCCTAGACATTTATATGTTGACTCCAGAGACTGGAGTTTGATTCCCCACTTGGTCATGAAACCCACTGGGATAACTTGGGCAGGTCACATACTCTCAGCCTCAGGGGAAGGCAGTGGCAAACCTCCTCGGAACAAACACTGCCGAGAAAACCCCAGGATAGGTTCACCTTCGGGTCACCATAAGTCGGAAATGACTTGAAAACAGAACAACAAGAGCAACTACTATGAAGACAAGAATATTGTCAAAATAAATGGCTCTTTGGATGCCTCCTTTAACACCAAATATTACATTCTTTTAGAAGATGCTGATTTGTGGAAGCAAAGGGGGGGGGGAGAAAACTGTTCTTTGTGAACACAATGAATGGAATTGCACTCTGTGGATAGGCACAGGCTTAGCTCTTAATATTTATAGTGCTGAAGCTGAACGTATATGAATATGTGAACACACATGTTTCTTGTTAAATGGATTTAACAGTATAACCTTGCTTCTTGTTTAGTAGTGTTTTCTTTTTAAATTTTTAGTTTTTACGTGGCATCTCTCTGCCCCCAGCCAGACTCTACAGGCATTCTTTGTTTCAAAAACTCCCCAGTTGGTCAAGGAATGCACATTTAATTATTAAACCTTGACTGAGAAATGCTCTTTTGGCTGGCACTGGCTTACACGCAATTAACTGCACATGTGATTCGGAATAATGCGCTCTGCCAGATTTGGAGGTTAACAGGTTTCTGATATTGCTGCATCGTGTCTGTTTCCAGCCATGTGAACTCTCTTCTTGGAGAAGAGCATGTCAAACAGTTAACAGTTCAACGGGTCAGAAAAATGAGAAATTAATGAGATGGATTGGGGGAGGTATGTGTTTTCAGCTTGCTGCCTAAATTAGTTCTGTGCAGACAATGGTTGTACCAAGAAAAACTCAGCTGTCAGGAGAAGCAAGTCCATAAAAATAACTGCCATCTCTTACAGGGCTCAGTTAGTAAAAGGATTTGGGGGTGAGGGATAGGTCAGAGGACTCACATATTATTTTCTTCAGGAATTAAGCAAGAGAAAGTGTTTTGAGAAGGAAATACCAGGTGACTCTGTTGCATAGCTCTATGTTGATGCTATTAATAAATGTCTCAAATGGTGCCTCAGTACTGAATGCTTCAAAAAATATAGGACAGATTCTTTTCCTTCCTATAATTATTGCCAGAATTGTTTGCAGAACAAGTTTTTATTTTCATCAGAAAGATAGCAGGACTTTTCTTGAGGTACCTTAATCACCTTTGTCACATGCCCCAAACCCACAATTTACCAGATAGTTTTTGTTGGTTTAAGGCACTTCACAACTGAATTTTAAAAGTGTGTGTTTTTACAGTATAGCCCCTTAAATTTTGCTAGTTGTTGCCACCTCTACATCCAGTCATTCCATTCTTAGTCACACACTTCCAGACTCCCAGCACCCAGGTTGTTTTGCTTCTGTGTCAGAGGAAATGCCACCACCTCCGGGGTGGGATTGGTATTGAGAGGGGCAGGAGAGAAGGAGGAGGAAGGAAGATGAGAAGGTAGGAGGAGGAAGAAGGAAGAGGTGGCAGCCACAGGGTGGTGTTGGCAGTGGGGGGAGAGGAGGAGGCAGCCATGAGGCAGACTTTAAGGGGCAGAACAACAAAATCTCATTGTCCCAATGGTGATGAGACCCTGTGGCTGTGCCACCATTAAGGACAATGAGACTTGAGCATCTGTAGATTTTGGTATCCACAGGGGTATCCAGAACGGATTCCCCACGGATACCGAGAGCCAACTGTACCACCCTCAAGTGAATTTGTTTTTAATTATGACATATATAAGAACAAAAAAGTGTCACCTTGTCCTCCTTTGTCTCCTTAGAATTTTTTTTAAGAGTTACAGTACATCAGAATGTTAACTATCAAATTATAATACTATGAAAAATTGGGGGGGGGGGAAATCAGAGACGACCAAATTTGCCCTAAGACCACATGATCACCTAAGCAAACCATGTTCTGATTTAAAAAAGTTTTTTTTAAAGCTCTTTGGAATAGCTCTAGTGTAGATTCAAGAAATTACTATAAGCAGCCCTCCAAAAGAATGGAAGAAGTGGATGAAGGAAACAACTGGCAAAATCCAGTAAAACAAGGTGCTATACTGTGAGCCGTCTTGGGTCCCTATGGGCATACAAATGAACTAAATAATACACACACACACACACACACACACACACACACACTGCAAGAATTCAACTTGTTAAAATCTGAAAGAGTGCAAGAAGACATTTTTATTCCAATGTCTTGGAATTAAAAAGAAACCCATTTGAGTTTGAGAATAAAACGTGGCAGTTTGTGCTGGAAATTGCCTGAAAATAGTTGAAGACATCAGAAATGACATTTGGATATTTTTTAGAGAAACAAATTCAACAAACTGCAGCAGCAAATATTGCAACATGTTTGTCCCACCTAGACAATTTAATTGTTAACTTGTGGACTACCTTGACTTGAAGTAGGTAGGTAAAACGTAGCCTTTTGGCCTGCAAATAACTGCTGAACTCACACAACTTACCAGTTGCGTTACCAGACTGAAGTGTCAGATCTAAGTGTCCTTTGCTTCTTATTAGTTTTGGAATTCATGCAGAGCCACTTACTGTCATGTTACGATTATACAATTAGCCTCTACATTCTGACTGGTGCCAATATCCATTGACATTGAAATTGCACAATCTAGGGTATTTTGAACCGCCACCATCTCCTTAAGTAAAGAATGAAGGTGGAATCCCTCGCTTTACTGTTAAGGATTTTGCTCTTAACAAACGTCTTCAATTAACACAGTTCACATTACAGTTGGGTCATAGGGCAGGATTTGTGGTAGGCGCATTGAGGCTCACAACAAGTCTTGCTTTGTTAAAGAACACTCAGCAGTGGTATTTCTGTCATGGTTCGGGGATTAACAGGTCCTTTATTTGGCAGATACTTAAAATTGGTATCTTGACTCCCTACTTTCAATTCTCTTTGCTTTCATTCTGCATTAAATGATGCTATTTATTAAAGCGCAGGTTGTGCTTGCCTAGTTGTATGGAGTATAGTGAAGTTGGATATTTTTTTAAGTTAAAAATGAGCCAAGATTTTAATAATAGGTTTTTAAAAAATATTTTGTAGTACAAAATCTATCTTGGCTAGAAAAGCAATGTATTTTTAATGTTTTTTTAAAAAAAGATGGAGTGGCTCAAAGTTCTTGGGATGTAGAGTTTGTCTCAATTTGTCTTCATCTTAGCTAAACACATGTTTCTTAAAGTAAGAGTGTATATGCACTGCACCAGTACAGTAGTTTAATGCCCCTTTAATAGCTATGCTTCCATCTCACAAAATCTTGTGATTTGTAGTTTCGTACCAGGGCTCAATTCCCAGCTCGGCCATGAAACCCACTAGGTGGTCTTGAGCAAGTTACATGCTCTCAGCCTCAGGGGAAGGCAGTGGCAAACCTCCTCTGAACAAATCTTGTTCTATCATGGGGTTTTCTTGGTAAGATTTGTTCAGAGGAGGTTTGCCATTGCCTTAGGGTTGCCGTAAGTTGGGAATGACTTGAAGGCACAGAACAAATAACAACAACAAAGTTATTTAGAATTCTTTAGTATACTCCCATGAACTACAGCACTAGAGTTCACTGGCAGAGAATTTCTATTTGAATTAAATGGGATTCTGTATTCAGCGATGCAGTATATGCAAAGTGTATGAGGTATAAAATGTTCTTACTATAGGTACATGAATACTTTATCATCCATCTATCCTATGAAACTTGCTTTTGTGTGAGTCCTTGTCTTAAAATAAGCATTTGCACAAAAACAGTATACTGCTCAAGTCTGAGGCCAATGTTAAGTTGCAGCTTCTTCAGCTGTTCTTAAAAAACAAACAAAATGTTTATATCTGGAAAAGGTCTGGAAGCTTTCAGGAGCCAGTACTACCAGAGCTGTTAAAACGGCAAATGACATTCTTGGCACAAGGGCATAGTCTGTTTGTACTATCAAAAACATGTATCAGCATTTGGTCCGTTAGATAATCCCCATCTAGCATAGTCAGAGAGAAGATGTGTGTTGTAGTCTAGAAAGGTCTCTCAGGATCCAAAGTTGCAGAAGGCTGGCATAGGCAAAGAAAACTGAAGCAGAAGAAAAGGATGCACAAAAAGGAAGGGGACATTATGCTTCTGCCCTGAATGTTGGAGTTTGTGTTTATTAGAGTTCTGTTGCAATATTATATAGTATAACGTAGTGGAATTAATATATATGGTCAGATTCGGTAGAATAGCTGTGGCAGAGAGGTCTGATATGAGAATTTTTAATAAAAAGTTATATTTGTCAATAGTGATAACTAATTCAGTGAACTGTTAAGGCCAGAATCCTAATAGTGACACATGCTGGCGTAACCTCCCATTCTACCACCATTTCATACCTTTTCACTTGTAGAAGGAGGTATTCAGTACTTTCTTTCTCAACCACCCCCTATGCTTCAAACTCAGCTTGATGATTGGACACACACACTCCCATGGCCAGGAGGTCCAGGATGGTGATGACCACTCTTTCCCCCCAGTTGTGCAAATGCAGCTGGATGGTACCTGGGAGTCCTTACCCCTTGGCTATTGACTAGCTGATAGAGATTTACCCTCCACCACCACGTTTGCTGTCACATTCCAACTTATAAAACATAGCTCTTAAAACTTAAAGTGCCTTTGTGTTATGAAACCTATTTGTCTTAACTGATAACAGATATTATATTGATGGTGTTCCATCAGTGAACACACAGTGAACACAGAATTTCAAGGAAAGAGAGGCAAAATTGGAGTTAAAAAGTGTTCTCAGATTTGGGAATTTGTTTTTTTATTTGTTTTTGTAGGATCTGATATTAAGCAAAAAAATAAATCTGGTCATGTCCTTGGTTTAAGATCTTGTGGTGCTTCTGGGTGCACATAAAGTAGTACCCTCATGCCAGAGCCTGAAAAAGTTACTTTTTTGGACTATATGCTGGCTGGGAAGGTGGAATCGTCGTACCATCCTGAATATCTTTTCTGAGCTTGGCCTTATGCTATCTACCTATGGTGGTGCTTGACTATGAAATATATTCATTGTACCTTGTTTTCATTTCTTGTAAAGGTGTCCTCAAGGATTATTTAAGAGAGTTGCCTTCTCCCTTGATAACCAAACAACTCTATGAAGCAGTTTTGGAGGCTATGGTGAAAAAGCCCTTGAAAATGACAACTAATGGGTGTGAGAATGACCCTAGAGATTCTGAGCACACAGTGGCTCTCTTGGATTGCCTGCCAGATGTTGAGAAGGTAAGTATTATTGGTGTATTGTTGATGTCTTACAAAATTCAAGATCTTCCTCTTGCATTTATGTAATTGAGCCATGTGAACTCATTGATTGAGCTATGTGAATCTTACAGTAGGATGATTGCAAACATTGCTGCAGGACGTACGGTAAGTAAATCAGTCTGGTTACTCCATCTTTACTCATTAAGGTAGGCTGTTTTTATCTCTTTATAGGTAAGTTTCTCTTAATACTAAATAATGTTAGTGAATAGAGTCAACCACATTTCTTTTCTGCTCTTCTCCCAAAAGTGCGATTATAAGAATTTGCTTTGAATTATACTCTGCCTCCAGAAGCAGCCAGTCATGTGTATGTCATCTGTTGATTTACGATGATCTCATTAATTTTATGGGATTTTTCTTAGGCAAGAAATACTCAGGGGTAGTTTGCATTGCCTTCTTCTGAAATATAGCCTACAGCAGCTGGGATACTCTGGAAGTCTCCCATCCCAGTACTAACCAGACTGAACCCATTCATATATCTTCCATATTAAGGCACGATAAGTGGCAGGTAGCTAAATGTTTTGGGGAACTGTTCAGGCTAGCCATCCTCTCATTCAGCCAGTCTGTTAAGGAGTTCTGTGTATATGTGTTGTAAACACAAAAACAAAAATCATCACACAGCTGGAGTTTTGCTTTAAAACGTTTCTTGTTTTGCTGTACAGTCCCCTCTGTTAAAGAGTAGAGCTCTTAGCAGAACAGTGACTTTAGTTCTTCAGTGGGTTAAAAACATACCGCAAGCAAAGCAGCACCATTTTCCCCTTAGATATGCATGCTCCTTTTTAGATCCCTGTCAAGCAGCAAAACTTGGGTTAGTAGTGTGTAATCACTTTCATACAGCAAGCAATAAATGCTCACATTTTCTTGTAATCGAATGAGATGTGCAGTGTCTATAAAATGTGAATGTCTAAAAATAAACAAAAGGATTTAATTCAGCTTTGCTGGTGGAAACACAAATTGATTTTAAGCAAAATAGAACACAGCGATTATTTAACCATCAGTCAACAGTCATGTGCTTGTCCTAAATATCTCAGGGAGAAATAATTTTATTGACTCGATAAGCTGCCATATGGTGACTTTTTTCCTCAACCCAACTATAATTTTCAAGCACCTCTAACTGCAAGCTGTTGCTTAATTAATTTTACATACAGTCAGCACATGCTTTATTGCAATGTGAAATTCTAACCTGCTGTCAGGAAGGGCTCCAGTAAAATGAACTAGCTGTCCCACTTTATAGACAGACAGTTAGACAGAGGGGACTTTTTTCTCAGTGAAGGTATTTGACTCCAGAGACTTATGAGCCCCTCAGCATCCCACGCTCCCCTCATCCCTCTGCTTTGGCGTTAGCCCTAAATATACTTCTTTGACAGCAAATTCCACTGAAATAGATGGAAGTTGTTCTGAGTAAATATGGTTACGATTGGATTGTTAATAAATCATTACTACTTGACACTAGTAAGTATTAGATTCAAAACGGATTGGGTTTAACCAACACCACATTGTTTTCCTTGTTGCCTTTGGGATGGGGTTGAACTGTAGATTTTAAGTCTAGGATGGCATCTTAAAGAGAAGGTGTTATATTTTATTTATTTGGAGATCTTGCAGGTCTGCCATACCTTAGTTAGTACAGACTATGCTTTGCATGCAAGAAGTCACAGGTTCAGTCTCTGTGTCAAGCCCTGGTAGGATTGGGGAAAACTCCTGCTGGAAACACTGGAGAGCCATTGCTAGTCATTGTAAATTCAATACTTGTCTTACATTGGTACAAGTAGTTTTCTATACCCCTAAAGTTCCTATACATTGCTATCAGAGCCTCTCCTGCTAAGGAATGGATTATTAAGGTTAAATATTATAATATACATGTTGAGTCTCCCTTAGCAAGAGTTCCAAAATATAAAATATACCAAAAACCAAAACATCTTTCATGGGTGGCTGAGATAGTGACACCTTTGCTTTCTGATAGCTCAGTGTATACAAACCTTCTTTCATACACAAAATTATTTAAAAATATTGTATAAAATTAGCTTCAGCCTATCTGTATAAGCTGTATATGTAACATAAATTAATTCTGTGTCTTCACGTGCATCCCATCTCCAAGATATCTCATTATGTATGTAAATGCAAATACAGGTATTCCAAAATCCAAAAAAAAAAAAAAAAAAGGGGGGGGGGGAATGAAATCCAGGATACTTCTGGTCCCAAGCATTTCGGTAAAAGAAACAGTCTGTACATAAACTGTAACATAGTGGCTTCTGGTTATTTTTTTTGCTGCAGTTGCTGATCAAATTAAAGTGGCCAAGGTGACTGGGGGAATCCTGGGAGCTGTAATCCAAAAAGCAACTTTAATATTCCCCGGTATAATATGAAATGGGTGTGCATGGATGAGTTGTATATGTGTGTGTGTATACAGATTAATAAAGTATTTTAAAAGCCACTATGGACTTGTGTTAATAGATAGAGGCTTGTGTATTTTATAATGATCATGCTGGCCATAGAAATTGACATAGGTCTAATGTGCAATGCAGAAATAATGCAGTTTGACACCACTGAAACTGCCATAGCTCTGTGCTATGGAATTCTGGGATTTGTAGATTTGTGAGATATTTAACCTTCTCTGTCTGAGAGCTCTTGTGCCACAACAAACTACAAATACCAGGATTTCATTGAAGCCATTGCCACAACAAACTACAAATACCAGGATTTCATTGAAGCCGTGACAATAAAAGTTGTGTCAGAATTCATGATTACTGCATTGCAGATTAGACCATAGATGTTATTTTAATTTTCTTTTAGTGACTGGAATAGTAGCATTTATTTGGTGCATACTGTACCTAATATGGCCCCATGGCTGTCTGCCACATACCCAATATGTCCACCAGCTGTGCCTATCTACTTTCCAGTAAACTTCTCTCTGTTTGGAGAGGGGGCCTTAATTCCAGGTAAGTGTGCATAGCATTGCAGTTTAGTGCTTCTGGAACAGGGATTACAAAGCTGAAAGGAAGTGCCAAAACACCACACCATTATATCCTTTTGCTTAGTACACAGAAATGAGTAATATCAGAATGTTATCTTATGTTGATTAAGATCATATAAGATATTTTATGCCCACTATGCATCAGTGGCAATATTGTGGCTATGTGGAAAGGACAAGTCCTTTAGGAACATAAAACCTTCCTCTCTCCTTCGGTAGGTAACATTTGTTTATTTGTTTGTTTATTCAAGGCCACTCTAAAAATGCTGTTGGACCATCTGAAACTGGTGGCTTCATACCATGAAGTGAACAGAATGACATGCCAGAACTTAGCAGTTTGTTTTGGACCTGTGTTACTGAGCCAGCGGCAGGAAACAACTAATCATAACAACAGAGTTTTCACGGATTCAGAAGAACTCGCCAGTGCCTTGGATTTCAAAAAACACATAGAAGTTCTACATTACCTTCTCCAGTTGTGGCCAGGTAAAAGAGCAGTATACATGGAGAAAACCCAAATTTCCCCCCCAAATGAGTTAGCTTCATTAGTCTGTTGCATCAAAAACAACAAAGCCTTCATTTTACAAATCAGATAATTTATTCCAAAACTCGTAGTCCCACTGCATTGGTTTCTTGAAATGTTGTCCTAAGGTGACACATATATGTCTGTTCACATTTTTATATGGGTGGATGGAAATATTATAAGCAAGGAGATCAGAGGAAAATGAAATCTCAAAAGTACGGACTGTGACAATTAACCTGAATCTTAAATTTAAAGCCATTGCAGTATACAGTGAATACAATCATTCATTGCAGATGAATGATTGAGCCATGGTATAGAAAACCTTGAACTAATTAAAACAATTTCATTGTCTACTTTAAAGTTATGTTAATCATGTGTGGTCATTATTTTTGTTTTCTTAATGTTCAGCTGTAAGCCTGTCTTTGCACTTTCTTTCTTGACTTTCTTCAGTAATAGTTCCAAGTCATTGCTATTTTGTGCTAGTAGTATGGTGTCATCTGCGTATCTTAAATTGATGATGTTCCTTCCTCCAGTATTCACTCCTCCCTCCTCTGAGTCTAATCCAGTTTTGTGTATGATTTGTTCAGGGTACAAGTTAAACAGATTAGGTGATAAAACACAACCTTGCCTGATCTCTTTGCCACTTGGAAACGATTAAGTTTTTCTGTATTCTGTCCTGATCTAGCCTTGAGTAGAGGTTATGCATCAGAACAATAAAATGTTATGGCACAACCATTTAAGAGAAATGTATAGTTTTTCATGATCTTCACAATCAAAGGCTTTGCTATAATTTATAAAACCGAGGCTGATTTTTTTCTTTGTGGCTCCCCATTAACCAACACATGTTTGCAGTATGATCCCTAGTGCTTTTTACTTTCCTAAATCCTGCTGAGACATATGATATGATAAAAGTGTTTATTGTATAATTTTGAGCATCACTTTGTTTGCCTGGGAAATTGATGCAATTGACCAGTGGTTACTGCAATCTCTGCTGTTTCTTTTCTTGGAAAATGGGATATATATTGAGTACAGTGTACCCTTGTTATACGCTGGGTTTGGTTCCAAGAGCCCCAGTGTATAACAAAATCCATGTATGCTCAAGTCCCATTAAGTATAATGACATATCAAAATTGTGTCCCTTATAAAAATGGAAAATCAAGGTTTGATATTTGAAATTTATACTTTTTTGGAACATTTTCAAACCATGGATGCTTGAATCCGTGTGTAAGAAGGGCCGACTGTATTTTCAATCTTTGGGCCATTGTTTTTATCTTCCATATTTATTGACAGATGTTTAGTTAGAACTAAAATAGATCTGTCTGTGTAACTTGAAACAGCTCTACTGTTATGCCATTTGTTTTGGTTTGTGATCAGTTGCCTCCTGGACTCCAGAAGGATCTCTCAATTACTTCTTCTGTCTCTGTAGTTGGAGCATAAATTTTAATTATGGTTATACTGATGGGTTTTCCCTGAAGTCTTATTGATCTAATTTGGTCAGACTTTGCATTATACCCTTTGACTGCTTTTGCTACATTTCTCTTCACTATTAATGCCACCTTATTTCTTCTCAGATTTTTATTTCCTGAGTAAAACTGTAATTTTCTGACCTAAATGTCCTTAGGACTGGAGCGTGGCTTTGGCACGGCTTCCAGACTCTTAGGACGCATGCATAATTTAAACAGCATTAGCTCCAAAGTGATCCGAAACAGCTTTATTTTGGCCTGTCTGTATGGGGCCGTCATTTAATTTTTTGAGTGTTGGACTAGAACTCTTGGTTATCAGAAGTTGGAGTCAATTTGAAGGCACGTTACAATAAAGACAAATTGCTGGATAGTAATTCCTAGTCTTCAGATATCTGTGGTATCTCAGGTATTGAAAAATGCATTATTGCATGGGCCAATGGGCCATTCAGATCCAACCAAAGAAAATAGACAATTTCCCACTTGATCTTGACAGACAGGTAGTACTTACGGACAGTAGAATGGATTGAATAATTGCTCTATGGGCGAGTGAATTGGTGTTTGTTTCCTGGGGCAATATTTAAATGCAAACCTCATCTCCTCTCATTCCATCAACCATGATAATGGGGTTTAAATTTAATTTATTAAAAGTATTTGTCAGTGCTGTTCTGCCCACTGGAAGTTCTAGAGTGATATACAACAAAATAAATTATCCCTAACTTTAGTATGGCAGCAACTGGAGATCATTTTTAATGTCTTGCTCTCTGGAATACTAGAAATTTGGGGACTGAAAAAAAATTCATTTGGAGGGCAGAACTTGAAAGTTGTTAGTGACGTGGGAGACAAGAAGTCTCCATGATTAATCATAAGACTTCAGCACATATTTGACAGATGCATTAATCACATGTTTCAGTACTATGTCTTACCACAGGTTCTTTTTGGTATGCTGTCTATTTTTATGTAAGTTGAATGTTTGGTCATTTGCATGTTCATTTGATATCTTATTTGCTTAAAAAATCTTTAAAAAACAAACCAAAATCCTGAGGAAAGGAATAAAATAGTGCAGCATTTATCATGCAGTTGATGGAGGAAGCACTGGTCCAAATTTCAGAGGTTTCAGTGTTGAAGCTTTCCATCCATGATTGGTTCATCCTGTGGAAATGCCACAGTGGCCCATCCCTACATACCCAGCCATGCACGGCAGTGGGATCTCAGGAAGACTACAGCACGCTTTATATAGCATGTTGTAGATACTTAAATTGTACTCTATAAAGAGTAGAAAGCTGGGATTTTTTGCAACATTTGAAAAAATCACCACATTTTTGCAAGGTAAGATGACTAGCAAATGTCCATTGTGTTTCTGATTAACAGGATTTATGTATCTGTATTTTTTTTAAAATTAAAACTTTATTCAAAATATATCATACAGAATCTTGCAATTATAAGACAATGGTATGAAAAAGTTTCATGTCATTAAAAAACTTTTCTTATTAAAGTTTTGCACAATTCAATTCATTTAAAATAAATCTGACCATAAAGAACAGTGGCTAGATGGAGGAGAAACGGATGTAAAATTTGTATTAATATAATCTGTGAGAAGAGACCATTTTTTCTGAACAGGTCTTTGAGCTTGTTGTTTTGCGTTATATTTCATGTTATACGTTAATTTCTCCATAATCCATTGATCCCAAACTCTTTTCCACCAACTATCCAGGGATATAAGACCTGTTTTCCATTTATTAGCCACTTCTAGACGAGCTGCTGTCAGCAAAAAAGATAGCAACTTTCTGTTTTTTAAAGATTTATTACCTTTTGTGTATATTGAAAATAACAAAAGAGCTGGGCAAAAACTTATTTTTTATTTTGTAATTGAAGCAGTGTAGTTGATCACATCATGCCAGAAGTGGGTAATTTTGGAACAGTGTAGCCACATATGAATATAAGTCCCTAAGACTGGACAACCTCTCCAACACAGAGGTGATATAGATTTTATCATCTGTGATTTCCTAACAGGGGTCAGATACCATTTATGTACTAGCTTTAGAAAATTCTCTCTGGTTAAAGCTGATCTTGACTTCAACACAGAAGATGACCAAATAGCACACCAGTCTGATTCTGGAACTGATATATTTATTATATGATTTATGTATCTGTAAATTAAAAATGCTTCAATCCCAAATGGAAATATAAATAATAAAATATTCAGAGAATGGTTTTCTCTAGAAAGGAATCTTCTATTTAACTGTAAGCACAAATAAAAACATACACACCGTCTAGAAAACCCACAAAATCTCATAAAGAAGAGATTGTCAGACTCTCCTGTGGACGCACGGTACCATGCAGTCTGCTTTAATTAAAGATTCAACATTTTAATTAAATTGAAGTTAATTAAATTTAATTGAACATTGTGGAGAGACCTCTGTTCTTCTGAAGGAGCCAGAGCCTGGGCTTCAAACATTAATCCTCCTATGGATTTGGAAAACTTGATAACCATACTTGTGCTCTAGTTCAGCTCCCTTGGTTTTTATTTATTTTGTAAATGGAAAACACATGGCCCTTGTTCAGTCAAAAAGCATAACAAAGCTGGCACTTAAGGTTTAACACATGACCCGTTTGCCTTAAGAGAGCAAAGCCTAAACAGAAGAACTTTTGTTGATATGCAGGTTCCCTCCCACCTCATTAAAAAAGCAGAATTGCTCAGGACTAATAAGAAACTTTCTCTCCCACTCCAGTAAGCCTTGCTTTTGCAGGAAGACCTTTCAGCTCAAAGGAGAGCTTATTCACATGATCATATCAGAAAGTGGTAGCCAAAGTAAACGCTTGCATATGTTTGGTCCCAGCTTGTGGCATCTTAGTTATGTGTAGGATTCGATTTCTTGGCAAACTATTACGAATGTTGGTGGGGGGGTTTCAAGACTTTTCTATAACATTTTGCTCACTTTATTTAAAATGTGAAATCATACCATGCAGTTCATAACTGTTAGAATTCTCACATTGGTTTAGAGAGGTGTGTAGCTGTGGGGAAGGGAGGATGGGCACATTGCCCATCCAGGAGGACTTCTGCCCTCCAAATGAATTTTTTTTCAGTCCCCAGATTTCTAGTATTCCAGAGAGCAAGACATTAAAAATAATTCCTACCTAGAAGTCTCATCTTTGCTGTGTTCCTGCCTAAACTGTATTTCTAAATGTTCAACTGAAGTTTTAAGGTACTGTTATGCTAGAAACTTGGAGACTGAAGGAAGATTTCATTTAGGTGGCTAAAGTTCTTATAAGAAGGTGCCTTCATCCCCCTGCCCTCTAGTAGCTACATGCCTGGGCTTAAAACAGGGCAAGGAGAACCTACAACAGCTTCACAAGTGGGGAATCACTGCTAAAATTGTTTGGATATGTATTTTAAGTATTGATGTATGTATGTTAGCGGACTTTAATCCCACCTCCATCCACCTGGGAGAGGTGGGAAAATATAAATAAACTATTATTATTATTAAAATTGAGATCCCACTATGCCACTTTGGGTACATCTTGTAGGGAAATATTGGAGTACTTTGCAGTGGCGTATTGGAAGCAAAGCGATAAAAGCCACCCGGACTCCACTTGAGAAGTTCTGTAATTGAAATAGTGATCAAATAGTAACAAAAATAGCACTGATATAGAGAAAGTCACCAACTTGGAAAACAGCAGAACGCCTTTTATTTATTTAAAATTATTTTGTACCTCCTTTCAAGGTGAAATTTCCTCAAGTTTGCTTACATGGTAAATTTTAAAAACAAATTTTAAATTCAATTAGCAGTGAACTTTTCACCTTCCTTTGTTTCCCATCCGTTACCTTCCCTTACACTTATCTGGCCACTATGTCCATCTCTTGCTTCCCGTCAGCTCTGCATGCAACAGTCTTCCTCAGATCCCACTGCTGTGTGCATGGCTATGCATTGTACATATAGTGATGGGCCACTGTGGCATTGCCATGGGATGAACTGGTCAAGTAATAAATAGGCTCCAGCATTGAAACCTCTTTGAAACTTGGACCAGTGCTTTGAGAGCCCACTGTTTGAGAAATGCTGCATTACTTAATCTTCTTCATTTCCTCAGGGTTTTGGTTTGTATTTTAAAAGTTTTTTAAAATCAAATAAGGTGTCAAATGAGTGTGCAAATGAACAAACATGACATTAGAGAAAGGTAGATAGCATACCTAAAAGAAAGATATGCAAAGGGCTCTTGCAGCACCTTTGAGACTAACTGAAAGATAGAAGTTGGTAGCATGAGCTTTCGTAGACTTGAGCCTACTCCTTCAGTTGCATTTGCTGGAGTGGCACAATACATTCTAAATTATAACACTAGCTAACCCCCCAGCGTCATGCCGGCTCTCTTGGCCAGTTCATCACATCTTCTTTTTGGCTCCCTCACTACATCCCAATACTCATTTCTATGGTTATCTACTACCCTTGGCTTTGGGCAACATCCTTGCCTTGTCCCCCAAGACCACCCATACTTAAAACTGAATTTGTCACCACACCGAAACTCACACAGTTTTGCATTCCTGTGGATAGTCTCACCCACAGACTGCTATATAGGTCTGTCCCGGGGCTTTCCACTCCACCAAATGCATCTGAGGAAGTAGGCTCAAGTTTGTGAAAGCTTATGCTACCAACTTATTCCTTTCAGTTAGACTCAAAGTTGCTGCAAGATCCCTTTGCATGTTGATTTTGCAGACTAACATGACTGTGTCTTTAAAAGAAATGTGTGCTCAGATATGCGTACTGAAGGCTTATGGTTAACCATGTTGGCTTATTAATTGTTTTACATGTTAACAACTTTGAGGCTCAAAAAGCATAAAATACCAGGACCGTCCTTCTCTGCCCATAACTGGTACCTGACTTTGTTTCCCTCTTCTTAGGGTCTCCATTGTCATTCAAGATCCTTTCCTTCTCTGCTTCTTAACCCCGTTATCTTAAAACTTTGTGACTTGTAAGATACTGTTTCCCATGCTTGGACCAACCCACCTTACCCAATTCTAAAATTATAGGGATAGTTGTGGACAGGAGCCTTAATGAAATACACAGTGTCTACCCTGAATTTTAATTATTTGTAGCCAGACTGTAGCACACCCACTCATAGCCATCTAAAAACAGTCACCGCAGATGCTGTCACAACATTTAGGAAGATCCCATGCCTTCACTGTGATCTGAGGACTGAGCTCAGGTTCTCCAGCTTCTCATGGACTATGATTGCCTTCTGTGTGGCCATCTTGTAGAAGACTCTTCCTTTTGGCCCTTAACAAAATCTGTAAATAGATTAAGCCTTCTGGGTAGCAATGGTAATTCTTTCATATTGTATAAAACAGCTGGCATGTTGCTGAAATTAAACAAAATGGCATGGTTGTACAAATAGTTGTAATAATAGTTATCAACAGGACAAAGACATTTTACTGTTGAACTATGCAGCACTCTTTGGTCAATAAATATTTGTACTGTTTACTGTAGGAAGCCGGTAACAAGAAGAGACTCTTAGTTTCATGTGCTGTAAAACCATGCATTCAGGTAATAAAAATACCAAATGTGTGTTGAAGTGTATTTTTTCTCCCTCCGACCTGGAGTTAACGGCTGCTTAGAAAGAAACATTGAAAAGTTTCAGCTGGCTTTGCACACATTTGGATCCGAAAAAGGCAGCTTTCTAGAATAGTAACTATATTTACAGTTTAACATGTCTGCTTTCTGTTTAAGCTCTTCAGCTCTTTTCTTGTATTGTGGTTAGGGATTGTGATTAACTTGCAGAGTTAATCAAGGCACCTTGGCATTTAATGGACTGTTGCAACTGCAGATAGCTTAAGGCATGGTAGTTTGAAAATAGAACTTTTTTCTTTAAAGCTTTTTTCCTCTCCTAATATTTAAGACTATTGACTAGCAGTGAAACCAAAATAGTGGATTGTATTGGCTGTCAGGTATGCATGTACAAAATGCATGTTCCAAACGGTGTAGTGGAGAGAATAGTGGAGAGAAATCATGGCAAATGTTGCACTGCTGATTTCTTTACAGTTCAGCTCTAATGTATTACATTTGTTCTTTGTCTTAGTGCAATACTCAGCTGCCAAAGAATCTGCACTGACTGAGCAGCAGTCCTCGGTGAACTACTTGAGACCTAAGAAACAACGGCCTCAAATGTTGAATTTAAGCAGTACTGAGATGTCAGGGATCCTGAGGTCCAGGCCAGCCAGGCTAGATAGCCCTTCAAGTAACCGCTATGCTGGAGACTGGAGTGGTTGTGGAGAGACCTATTTCATAAACCCCAAGGAAGCTCCGAGCGAAGCAGATTATGATGATGTCCCTTCAGAGGATGCAGAAAGTGGGGATGATGGCAACAAAGTGGATGGTTCAGAGAAGTTGATCGAACGACCCAATTGCACGCCCAAAGAACAGACATTTCAGGCTTATTTGACAATGCAGACAATGGACTCGGCTGTGAACCACCGAGTAAACCTCAAAGACTTGCAAGAAAGCATTGATACCCTGATAGGAAACCTGGAACGGGAACTCAATAAAAACAAGTTCAACATCCGTTATTAATAGCCTCCTTCTACACCACCTCCTTCTTGGTACGTTCTTTCCCTGTTTCTTTCTCCTCAAAAGGGGGTGGAATCATGCAACCATGAGTTGAGTGCTGGTATAATAATTGCATTGTGCAGTGGCTTTGATCTGCTGTAGGGTTAATGCATTCACTTACACATCCGTTGCTATGTCTTTCTCTCTTCCCTCCTTCTCTTTTGAAGAAGGTATCAGCTTGACCCTCTGGGTTTAAAACAGTATGTTATTACTTGCCAAACAATTCTAGAATTTCTTCTTCCCCTTCACAGTACTATGCACTTAAGAAATTTGGACAGTTTATTCAAGATATGCAAGGCATCATCTCTGTCTACATTACATAGGAACAGCACTCCTTGTTCCTGAAACTTTAGCCCTGATACAGATATTCTCCCGGAAGGGAGGATTAATGTTGCTGCTTACGTGATAACATGCAGCACAAACTGTAGGTAGATCATATTCTACCATATTTTGACACCTTTTTTCACTTGTAATGCGAACGCTGCTATGAAAAGAAAATGCTTTCTCTCTCTCTCTCTCTCTCTCTCTCTCTATATATATATATATATATATATATATATGAAAAAGTTTAATTGTACAAATATTAATGTATTCCTGTATTAACACTTTCCAGCAATTATTTAAAACTGCAAAAATTAAATATTTTTCTAACTTTTGTTGTGTACATATTTATATATTAAAAAATTGAGATTTGTCTGGGCTGCTTCTGATATGGCAGTACATGGAGGAGTAACCATAGGGCATAACAGAGTATAGGGGATAACGGTCCAAAATACACTGCAGAAATAATCCAGTTTGAGACTGCTTTAAGTGCCCTGGCTGAATGCGAAGGAATTCTGGGAACTGTAGCTTTGTAAGATATTTAGGCTTCTCTGTCAGAGAGCTCTGGTGCCACAATTAACCACAGTTCTCAAGATTTCCTAGCCAGGGCAGTTAAAGCTGTCTCAAACTGGATTATTTCTGCAGTGTGTTTTGGACTAACATCTCCTGCCACAGAGCACATGCATGGGTGCAAGCCATTAGAGATAATAGGTGGTCTGAGGACCATTCCCGTAACCCGTCCACTTAGTCCCATCTCAGTCAAGAGACTGAAGAATCTTTATAAGGATGGGCAAAGGCTTCTGTTATGCCCTAATGAGGAGCTCTCTGTACAAGGATACTGTGCCTGCATCCCTGGATGGGTCATGTCCTTTGTACATAGGTATTTGGGGAAAGGACATATTAGATTTGAATAAGAACACAACTTCTAAAAGAGGTGTGTTTATTGGATTGCCACAGTAAGCACCCAGTAATTAATGGTGGGATATGTTGCACCAGATGGAAGCTGATGGATACCTTTTAGGAGTGAACTTTAAGGAGTGATTTCTTTAAGGCAGGGATGGGAATCAAGATACCCCTCCAGATGTTGCTGTATTGCAAGTCCACATCTGCCATAATCAGCATTGCAAGAATACTGGGAATTGCTATCCTGCAACATCTGAAAACATCTGCTTATCCCTGTTTAAGGTGTCCAAAACTCCAAATCCAGCTATTACAGAATATTTTTCCAAATCATTTTGCCATTGGTACATTTCCCTGTCATAGGAGTTCCTAAAGATGCTTTGGAGAAAACGAGATTGGCTGTTTCCAGAAGTCCATAGTTTTATACTAAAGTGGTATATATGACACAAAGGTGCACATCATGTAAAAATGTATGTTACTTAAAAGCAAGTATATTTGCAATGTATTCAGAGATCTGATGCATTCTGACAGTGGACTAAACAATAATACATGCAGTTACTGTATAAGCAACTATCAGTGGCTTTATTACTGCACAAATATCCAAAAACATTAGATGTACATTTTTTAAAAGTGGAATTTAAGACCAGGTGGGTTTGAAATCACAACTTGTTTTCTGTTTGAACTTCAAGCAGTGAACAGAATTCAGGAATATGGATATATGTGCCCCAGCACCAAATTGTTGTTTTGCCTCATCTTGTGCTAACCAATCTGACTGGTACAATTCAGCATTTCCCTCTCAGTGGGAACATGCCCTTGTGGACTGAGCTGCACACGATCTTGAGGGAGGCTATGGCTTTGTCATTGAGCAGTTAACCCAAATCTCCATTGTCTTAGAAAAGAAAAATAAAGTAGATTATTACACAACTCTAGAGAGGATTCCAATTTATTTGCAGCTGTATGCCTTCGCTAATTTGCAACCATGTTCCCAAGCATAGTTAATCAGAATCACATTTTACTCAGTTCAATGCTGCCTACATCTTGATAGAAAAGTAGCTCTAGGCTGGTACTCTAGTGTTATGACTAATTTAGGGTGACCTTCATATATGTTCAGACTTGCTGCTGATTTTCCACAGTTGGAAAAGTTACTTTTTTGGACTATAGTTTACAGAAATCCCTCAGCCACTATAGTGAGTGGCCATATTGACTGTGGGATTCTGGGAACTGTTAGCCCTTCCAAGTAACTTGTCCATTCTCTGGCTAAACACAAATAAAATACGTGTGTGTGTGTATGTATGTGTGTATAGTAGTCATAGGGCTGATTCGGAGAGTAGCTTGGTACACAGAAGGCACAGAATGTGAGAGCAAGTATTCAGATGGTCATGTGCCTCTACCTTCATAAGCCCATGGCATGGGTTTTAGGAATGATCTCTTGCTTGTCCAGTGCCTAACCACACATTCTATACCCCTCAGAAAGAAATGTAATGATTTTATGGGTTAGATGGATATGTGCAGCTGTATGTCCAATTAAAATGCACTTTGTGTACGTATGTGTGACTATATCCATATATATCCATATATACAAATGCCATATTCCCATGATGTGTTGTGTGTAAATTCTAGGTGCCAATTTGGCAATGATTTGGAAAGAGGTCACGCAGTATCCAGCAGCAACATTGTCTCTGTTTCTTGCCTATACTACATAGCATAGTTCTTTTCATATCAGAGCTATATGAGCCTTGAGGGTTTGTAGGGGAAATGTACTGGTCTGTGGGATTTTTCATTGTTCCAAAAGCTGAGTAGATAATCATGCCATCGTAGTGGGATGGAAGAGGAGGCAAAACTTTATCCACCTTTTAAAGGTTGACGAATAGAAAGAGTGCCTTTTAATTTCAGAAATATTAAAAGTATTAGATATAAAAATTACCCATCTACTATTTATCTTGCCAGATGTCAAAAGTAAGTATTGGCACCTTCTTAGCCTTGCCCTTGGAAGGGTCAGTGTGATAAACCTTTATTAAATTTGTTTGCAAATGTTTGATATCTTAGTCGTTAACCAAAGCAAACTCAAATCTTATGCAAGTCTAAATGAAAACTAAACCTCTATCCTTTGTTCAGCAATAAGACTCAAGCAATAAAAATTATACAGCTAGTTGCCTCATAAAAGATAAAGATGGATTTGGTAATGTAGGTGGGTGTTTTAAATAGCAATCTTTTAAAAATATCAGCCATGGACCTAGTCATCTTTTAAAGAACATTTTGAAATCTAGCCTACTCTACACTGTAGGATTTAATTTTGTTTTTTGTTATGACATTATCAGCCCCTTTGATTTCCTGTGGCCCTGGTTAAAGTGCTACTTAACTTGTTCCTATGTATTGTCTGATAATTGTTTTTTTTAGTTATTTATTTACCATAGGATGACTGAATTTGGTGCACAGTTTTTTTCCCTCATGTATGCCCTAAAGAAATATTTCATGATATTGTCCAGTCTCCTTTTATTAATTTATTATTATTAGTGTGGCAATACACAAATACATGCATTGCAATACAATAACGATGGTACTGTTTTAAAACATAAAATTTAACCTGAAGCAATTATTGATAAGCTGATGTATTTTTTTTAAGTATGTGTACAGGAAGTGGATTATTTTTGAAATATAAATGTTAATTCTGAATAAAACGTGAAATAAGAATAAAAATGGATTGTATTTTGCAAAATGTTGTCATTATTTGAAGGTATACATGCTGCTGCTTCAAAGGAGATATTTACAAAACACAAAACGTTCATATTTTCATGACTACTAATGCAGTAATATGCCATAAACCTGGGAGAAGAACAGAGGACCTTTCTTATGCACACATTTATGTGGTGACTTCATTCCCTGTTAATCAGAGCTTAGTGAGGTTGGTGATGAGTGGCAAAAGCAGCAATTACAATTTAAAGGAAAGCACCACATGTGTCTAGCAATATTAGAAGACCCTTTCTGGGTAAGACCAAAGGCCTATCTGTTCAGTCTAGCATTCTCTTTCTACAGTGAACAACCCAATGATTATGGAAACAATCTAGATCATGAGTACATCAGGACCCTTCTGCTCATGTTCTCCAGGAAGTGGTATTCAGATGTGTATTATTTTCAGTAGCAGAGGTAATGTATAGCCATCACGATGACTAGTAACAATGGCTTTTCTTATCTGCCATTCCAGTTGCTGTGTGTTGTAAGTACTGAGAGACACACAGCCAGGTTAGTCTGGAATATCA
The DNA here is from genome assembly GCF_019175285.1 of Sceloporus undulatus. Lineage (NCBI taxonomy): Eukaryota > Metazoa > Chordata > Lepidosauria > Squamata > Phrynosomatidae > Sceloporus > Sceloporus undulatus. The sequence goes on along the minus strand of NC_056525.1, from coordinate 101,680,211 downwards.
GTATTCAAAGGGATCTTGTAGCACCTTTGAGCCTAACCATATGAAAGAAGCCTTGGTCTGCTTCCTCAGATGCATGAATTGAAGTGATGTCAAGGAAAGATATAATAAGACTGTATGAATAGCCATAGAAATCCAAAACTTGTGAGTATGGTGATATGGTGACAGGTTCAGCTTTATTGATGGTTGAGGGGCAGAGGCAGGAGGGAAGAAGTTGCCCAAGGCCAAAGTGGGTGGAGGGAGTTTGGAAATGTGGTATGGGCAGGCAGGTTGTAAGTGTTGTTGTTGTGATTATTTTAATTAAAATATTATTCTTGTTTCACATACTTTGCACCCAATTTGTAAGCTCCAAATCCAGTCCTTGTACAAGTCCTCCTTCAATCTTGGGGAGCCACTATCAAGGCAGAAAAAGCAGGGCATCTGGCTTCAAGTTTTCTCTGAGCATGAAGAGCTGATGGAATCATGCACAGCATCAATAAGAGGGTCTTGTGTATAGGACTCTTTGTCATGATTGATTTGAGCCAATCAAGATATCTTATTGCAAGGAAGATCCCTACTTCTATCCAGCCCTTTGTCATTAGGCCCCAATGTGTGGCTGATGGGATGCATGGCACTGTCCCAGTTCTGTCCCCAAGTTGGTACATTCCAAGTGTAAAGCAGCTCATGTTCAGCAGTGATGAGGCATGTTGCTGAAGACACAAAATCCTTTGCCTTTTGCAAATCTAAATGAAAAGTGTGTATGTGACAGTTGTGCAGATACTACACTTGCTATACTTGATGGGAGGCTGAAAATGTGATTTCAGTAGTTTTATGAAGACCAACCAAAAGTAAAAGAGCTTCTTTATAGAGGTTTTTGGCAGCGAGAGGATATTATTCAACTTCAAGCATAGACCATGTCCAGGTATAACCTCAGTTAACAAAATAGGTGTATTCCTAAGCATTGCACAGATACTTTGGCATAAATAACATGTACAGTAAAGAATAACAATAGGTTCCTACACCAACAAAAAAAGAACAGCAGTTTGAACATTTTCCACAGACATTTTTATTCAAAACTAATGATGCCAAACGAAAACAACCAGGTCAGGTAAGTACTGTATGGGTAAGGAAAAACATTTTTGAATTTTGTAGAAACCACTTCTCCCAAAATACATCAAGAAATTATTTTTTTTCCCCTTTTACTAGCCTCCACTTTTCTAATTATTTCCATTTTGTTGGAAATGCATTATTTTTAGCCTTACTGTTTTAATGTTTTTTGTTTGTTTTATGTTGGTCTTTGACCGTAATAAAGTATATTCTATTCTATTCTTGGCTAAAGCTTGGCTGCATCTGCACTGCAGAAATACTCCAGTTTGACACTACTTCAACTATGGAATTCTGGGAAGTGTAATTTGTTGCTGCTCCAGAGGTCCCTCATTCAGAAGTAAGGATGTGTGTGTAACTCATCACTTGATTATTTAGCAACTGGTAAAGCAGAACATTTGACTGGGGAATGTGATAAAAATAGCTGAATCGTGTCCACTATGTCCGTCTCTGTGCCCACCTTTCCTATACGCATGCTGACAGATGCAGCACTTTGAAGTACAGACTTATTGCTATAACCTCCCTCAAATCCACAGGAATCTCCATATATTTGTTAATCTGGGTTGAACCTTTTGATTAATTCTTTGGATGCTTTGGTAGTCCATTGTTGCAAAGGTTGCAATGGGAACTTTTATGCTCTAGCTTGCTTTAAGAAGAAGAAAAAATGAGCTGCATGGGTATTCTAAAAATAGCGTGAAACTTCCAATGCCAGAGTAGATTCTCAGGATTTTTATAGCATAAATCTCTAAATCTGATAAGCTTGAGACACATCTGGTAGCTCAATTGCCAGGCCACAAACCTTCAGAGTTAAGGGGCCCGCCTGAGGCACAAGGACAAATGGACACACACAGTTCTTAGCAATAGTGAGGATGGAAATTATTGTTTTCTTAATGGTGAGCGTGGCTGTTAACCTAAAACTTCAGCCATCGGGGTGAATTAAAAATGTGGAGTGGAGAACAGGGTCAGGGAAATCCAATTTTTGCTGCTTTTTAATCTTCCTCACTATTTACACAGGAACACAGTAAACACGGTCTTGATTTCATTCTGTACACTTTACATGGCTATGTACTATGGAATCTTGGGATTTGTAGTTTCATGAAGTATGACAAGTCTAGTGCCTTGCTGAATTAGACATTATTTCCTTCAAATGGAAATAAGATATTAAGTAACTGCTCTTGCAAACTAAGTTAAGAGCCACCCTATGTTTTCATGCTCAGTCTTGAAAGTACTGTACTGTATAACAAAAATAGTTGACCCTTCTTATCCACAGATGCTTTATCCACAGATTTAATCATCCACAGCTTGAAATATATTTTTTAAAATATAAATTCCAAAATGCAAACCTTGAATTAGTCATTTTTATAAGGGACACCACTTTACTATGCCATTGTATTTAATGAGATTTGAACATCCATGGTTTTTGGTATCCACAGAGGATCCAGGGCTCACTGTAGAGCTAGAATAGGTAAGCAAGACTGTTCATAGGTATTGACAGAAGGGAATGAAATGAGCAATGAAAAACACTCAGACTAAAGACTCAAACTTTTCACCAAACTACAAACTCCATGAGTCCATAGAACGCAGCCATGGCAGTTAACGGTGAAATCTACACAAGCCAGAATACCCCGGGAGCAGCCCAGAGTGTCCTGGCCCCAAGACTGCTCTGACATCCTTGTTACTCAGGGTCCTCCATTGCGACCTCAGATGGCTATTCGCACACAGCTGCCACTGTGGTGAGTAGCTTACTCCAAAGTCTGAATGAGGTGCCCAGGGTCGATCACAAAGCTGGCTCTGAGCAAGTGACTCCTTGCTGCAGCTGCTGCACCAGGGGACACAGTGGGATGCGCATATGAACAGCCACCCAGAATCACAAAGAAGGGCTGTGGAGCTTCTAGGGACTAGACCCTGCATAGTCCTGTCTTCCTGCCGAGAGGATGGGGAGAATATTTTATTTGACCCATGCAGACAGGGCCAAAGTGGTGCCAAAGTGCTACGACTGTGATAAGCGAAAAGTGAATTTAGAGGGTTGCTTGTCTGTCTTTTCCAAATGGTTGTGTATGTCCTAAGATCCCAGTGCCTCTTCTTGAATCATCTGTGACATCCCAGGCAATCAATCTCACCATTCTCTGTTATGTCCTCCATTCTTGATCAGGTGTGCGCAGACATTTGTGGGACTATACTTACATCAAAGAGTTGACTACCAAGAGAAGATCCTCATTTACGTGAGGGAGGGGAGTAAAAAGGTAAATTAAAATAGTTTTGGTCAGTCTATGTTGTTTTTAGTACTTGCATTCATTTCTTCTCCCCTCCTTAGTTTCCTTTGGTCAAGGACATCTTTGAACCACTGGATTCCCACAAGTGTTGGTTTTCATCAGAGCAAGGCAGAAGTGTAGTACTATACATAGTACAGACTGGAGAGAAATACTTTGCAACATCCTAGGGCTGGGTTTAGGAAAAGAAGAAACCTTCTTGCCCTTTAAGGTTACAGCTTCATTGTATAATTTATAGTATTCACAATATGCTTGGCAATATTGCCTGAAAGGAAAGTCTATTCTGATTTTTATCTAGAGCCAATAGCATGTTACTGGAAACTGGAAGTGGAACAGAACTTCAGGGTTCAATGCTGGAAGTTCATTTTTATTGTTAATGACTGAGGGTAGGAAGTATGTTAACGACAATAGATTTTTTTGGTCCTAACTCACTGCCAAAAAAATTTGCCCATTCCCAATACACTAGGACCAGTCCATTGCCTTCCTTTGGCTTGTGCTATCTTGCACACACCTAAGGCCAGCCCTGAGTGTCCTCATGTGTAGGTTTGTATGTGCTTTTTAAAATATTTGTTTTGTTATCTGCTCTCAGTCCTCATCATCATATGGACATATCTGACAGAAGCCCAGTGCCACTGAATCATGGAAATTGGGAATTCAGCATGAAGCTTAACCTGCCCTCCTTCTCTGCTAACTTTTAATTTCCGCTTGATGGGTTCTGCTTGGTTGCACTGGATCTGACCTACCTCTAGAAACGTAGCAACAAGCAAAACACTGCATTACGAGAGGCGCCTCCCCCAGCTGATAAGAGACCAGCATTAATATTGATGAGCTGCTGTTCATTTACACAGCTAAATATTAAATCTGTGTGAGAACTGGCCTCTAGGATAATTGCTCTCCTGCTGCAATGCAAACACTTTTTTGTTCCAAGGGAATGAGAGCTCCCCGCTTCTAGTACATGCTGCTTGCCTGGCTGGAATATATATCCTAGTGTTTATATATTTAGAATGTATTTGGCTGCTGAAATATTTTATAGTTCAGCCTTTTTTAAAAATGATGGTACTGACCCTAGATAAACCAGAGGACAAAAGTCTGAAATTTTCCACACTTGGCTGTGGGTTGGTGGCTTGCAAGGCAAGGGAAGAGAAAAAGCTAAAAGTACAGTGATTAATATATAAAGAAGAAGAAGAAGGCAAGTTGTTGTTGTTGTTTATGCTGTGATTCAGGCCATTTTGCACACAGAAATGCAGCAGCATTGCTGGTCCAGGAACCTTGGCAGCTGGAGTCCAAAAAAGGAACTTCATCAAGCTCTGCAAAAAGTAATAATCAGAGCACTACATTTACAATGCAATTTTGGAAAGATCTATTCATTTGCAGTTTCTTTCCCCTCCTACAGGCTAGGTTATGCTTTTTTGATTAAATGAAGATGACATTTAAAAAATAAAGATATGTTTAAGTACATTGTGTGCAGAGTGTCATGAATTTAAAAGGTTAAAACAATCCAGTTGTCAATCTGCTTAATATTCCCAATTTTGCTGGGAACTGAGTTAAACTATTTTCAGATGTAAGAGACAATTCAACAAAAATCTTGAAATGGCTCTGTAACAACCCAGTTTGTCAAAGTTTCATCTCCAATTAATGAGGAGAGTATTTCTTTGATTATTCCCAGGACCTTACTTCACAGAGAAAACCCTGTTCATTATATTTAAAGGTTAAGCTCCCCAAAGCCTAGAGCTACAGAAAGGGCAGTCAGGATTTTTCAAAGGTCACAATTTCTCTCTCCAGAACTCTCTCAAAATGGGGCTATAGCCAGTACCTAAGTAAAAGAGCCATTACTCAGCACCTGAGCACACACTGTGCATTTGAAACAGTCTCAGGTTCAATATCTAGCTGAAATCCTGTAGAGCATTGACAGTACTGAGCAAGATGGAATGAAGATCTAATCAGAATAGAGCCTGAGATGTATCAAATGTCTGTTTAGCAGTTTCCCATCATACATCTACAACAGTCCTTTAGTCCTTTGCTTTTATATCTGCCTTTATATAGTTCATCTTGAGTCTAGCATGTGTAGCTTAGCAGGTTTTTCATTCGTTCCCTGAGTCAACCTGAATGTATGTCTTGGCTGGACCATGAAGGGCCTCCTTGAAGACAATTCCTGGTAAAAGCTACAAGCAAAGTACACCTTTCTTTCAACTCCAGATGCATCTGTACTTTGGAAGTTTCCCTGAATAACCTTTTCAGGTTCAGTATATTTTATTTTAACTTTTTAATGTAGTTCCAGAGCTCTGCTGCTGCAATGTAAGTTTTTCAAACTAGAGAAAATAAATAGAAAAACAAAAAAATGCAGTCAGGCTGCTTGAGAATAGTGAGAGGAAGAGACTGTGACACCGCAAGATTGTCAGTATTTCAAATGCCCCAGCAGTGACATTTTGCACCTGAGGACTAACATGATTGGAAGGTCATCGATGGGTTTCCTCCATCAGTGAAAAGTGATGCCCCAAACACACTTGCGACATAGCAGCGATGGGTCAGAAGCACTGTGTGATAAATACAGTGGACTCTTGTTATACGCTGGGGTTTGGTTCCAAGATCCCCTGTGGATAACAAAATCCATGGATGCTCAAGTCCCATTAAATATAATGACATAGAAAAATTGTGTCCCTTATAAAAAATGGAAAATCAAGGTTTGATATTTGAAATTTATACTTTTTTGAACATTTTTAAACCGTGGATGCTTGAATCCATGTATAAAAAAATCAGTGTATAAGAAAGGCCAGCTGTATAGCCAAAGATGCTCCCCCACCCCCAGGTCTAGTTGCGGTTTAAAAGCTGCATGTAGTAATGTCCTAGATCACATATTAAACTGGAAAGTGAAACAAAGAAAGAAGAAACACCCTTTAAAGCTAATTGATGAGACCTTGCTTTCCTAACTAGTATCTGAACAATCTCTAGACCAGCTTTTCTTGCCTGGTGCTTTGTTCAATGTTTTCCTAGAATTTGGAAGTTACTTTTTTTAAAAAAAAAAACTAATTTGTTCCCATTCCACATTATTAAAGAAATGAGGGGTTTCATTATGATATGCTCATTGTAATGTTTAGAAAGGGCCTTCCAGCAGGGAGAGACCATGGGTAGTAATTGCTGCTTCAGTTCAGACTATCTAAGAATGCTCTTGTGTTACTTTTCATAGTTATATTTTTAAAAAATGCCCTAAGATTAATTTTAAAAATGGTATAAAACCTGAAAACAAATTTATCTAAAAATGCCTTAAAATGCAACATAGCTATTTTAGTAAGTACTGTAACTAGAAAGATTACTTTTCTTATAACTAATAACTATTTTGCTAGGCAGGACTTTGGGTCTGGAAAAAACCTGATGCCTAGTTTCAGTGCTGGATGCCTAAAAAGATAATGTGAAATAAACCCCTTGACCTTTCTGTGTTTTGATTGCTTATGCAGTTAATATGACTGTACAGAGATGGGTCTATGTACTATCTGTATTAATGACTACTTCATATCAATTAAATATAATGCAAACTGAGTTGCTTTTATTGTGAATACATAACTGAATAACACAAACAAAATGTTGCCTGTGTGTGTATTTTTTATTTAACATTTTGGGTAGTTCTCAATTCAAAATAAGCTAAAGGCTCTAAGAAATGGGAAGAGGTGATGCCTTCTGAACAGTGGGTGCTACTGCCCAGTAGATTCCAAAACAATGCTTCACATGGGGTCCCCTGATACGTTTTTGAATTACAGTACAGTATTGTTAACTATGTTGTTCAAGAGTGAATACGACAACAACAGTTGGCCACATAGTTAACCAGTTCTGGATTGGCTAAATTTATCTGGTGCTTTCGCTAGTCCAAGCCGAATAAGAAGACTCTTCTCTAATTCCAAAAATTCTGAATATTCTTGATTGATCTTTTCTTCCATTAATTCTCTTGATCGTTGACCACCAGTTGATTTCTGCAAGGGAGGGAAAAAATAATTTGCAAGAGCATTGACAGCAGTATCTTATGTACTTGGAGAGAACTGTGCTTCTAAATATCCAACAACATTTTAATAGTAAAGCAGATTTACCGTTCACTGAATTTGCTATTTCAGATATGGGATAACATACCCTCCAGCTGTCCCAATTTGGTAGAGACAATCCCAATTAATCCCGTGTCATACCATTTTTCAACTGCTTTCAAAACAACGCTGTTTCATCCACCTCCTCTCATTTTCCTACTTTGCTGCCAGTATCTTAATAGCAATTTGTAGCTGTAACTGGAATAAGGGAACTACCCTTCCAGATACTGGGGCCAAATGGCTAAATTTGCTCTATATGCAGCCTTACAGGTGGAGACCTAAATCTCACTATAGTTGATGGTCTTGTTAATATTTCATGCTTATATTAAGGGTGTAGTGCCCAGTATAGTAAGGACCATGCTGAAGGACTGGAGGAAATATCCCGTATGAACAGAACAGATGGCCATGAACAGTGGGCACTCGGTATCCACTGGGGATTGGTTCCAGGACCCTCTGTGGATACCCAACATCCATGGTTGTTCAAGTCCCATTCATTACAATGGCAAAGTAAAATGGTGCCCCTTTTTTAAAATGGCAAAATCAAGGTTTGCTTTGTGGAAAATATATATATTCAAACCAGGGATGGTTGCATATGTGGATAAAGAGTCCATGGATACAGAGGGCCAACTGTATAAGGGCAGTATTTGAAAATGTGGTATATGTGTTAGCTAGTTGGTTTGGGTGTAGTATCTATTTTGTCTCTGTGCATGTATATATCTCTAGCAGTTTTTCTTTTGTTTTTCCTCTGTAAGTGTCGGTGGTTTTTTTAAACCATGAAATAAGTTTCTCCCCATCACCAGTTTGTAATCTGTGAAATGGGTGTTTACAGTGCTTTGAGGGAGCAAATATGATTTGACATCTGAGGCTTATAGCCATCTTTCTTGCTCTAGTTTTTGAGCCACTTCAGTTTGCCTTCTATGAAACAGAACAGAAAACTGTGGATTCTAAGGAGTGCTTTCTTGTTTTGAACTGAGACTCCACTTTTACACTGTATTAGGTTCTTTGGCATGTTACTGTTCTTTTTGCCTCACCACTTCACCTTCTTGAAAACAGTCACAGACCCCTATGGCAGCCATATTGTGAGTCACATTTGAGAGCATCATCCATGACATCCCTCAAAATTCTAAATGTCCCTACTTTCCCCATAAAATTAGTGATTCCTGAGCTTTCCTTGTTCCAAGAAGTGGAGCAGACATTACATTTTGGAAAATATTAACATTAACACTAATACTAAATTTTATTTCTTTACCACCTCTCCTCAAAGCGCGAGGCAGGATAAAAATCATAATAGAAGAGGGTCCATGAAAATATATCTTAATATTATAGACTAGCACATGCTGAATAAAAGCACAACTAATTCACTTTCACTGCAGACTTAATGCACATATCCTTGGTTGAGAGAAAGTCCCACTGAAACAAACTTGTAGCCCAAAGATATTCTGTTCCTCTACTGTTTGCAAATTCAAGAACTGGTACATTCCAACACTTGACCAATAGTATTCAACATCTTAAGAGTGCTAGCTTTTTAAAAAAAGTTTTTGGTCTCTTGAAAAGATCTTACCATTTTCGTCATCATCTTTTCATGCTCCAAGGCCACTCTTTCTTGCTCTCGGAATTCTTTCCGCTGCTCAACAAACTCCAGGTGCTTGACTTCTCGCTCAAAGTAATAAAGAACACTGGAACGCTGAGGTTCCCAGTGTGGCTTTCATTATGACAGCCATATTAAACATCTAGTAACAAGAATATATCCCCTGCCATGTAATCCATCTATTCTAGGAGCCTTATAGTCAGAATCTTGTTGGTGAATTACATAACCACCAGTTACGCTCCTGCAAGGACCTTTTGCTGGGATACTGCACATAGAGTGATCCAACACCTTCTTGTGCAACACAGTTGCTCAGCTGCAAACTTAGGGAGTATCTATACTAAAGCAATAATGCAGTTTGACACCACTTTAACTGCCATGGCTCCATCCTATAGAATCCTAGGATAGAATCGTAGAATCATAGAGTTGGAAGAGACCACAAGGGCCATCCAATCCAACCTCCTGCCATGCAGGAAATCTCAATCAAAGCATCCCTGACAGATGGCCATCCAGACTCTGCTTAAAGACCTCCAAGAAGGGAGATTCCACTACACTCTGAGGGAGTGTGTTCCCCTGTCGAACAGCCCTTACTGTCAGGAAGTTCCTCCTAATGTTGAGGTGGGATTCTTTTCCTGTAACTTGCATCCATTTTTCTGTGTCCTGTTCTCCTGAGCAGCAGAAAACAAGCTTGCTCCCTCCTCAATATGGCATCCCTTCAAATATTTAAACAGGGCTATCATATCACCTCTTAACCTTCTCTTCTCCAGGCTAAACATCCCCAGCTCCCTAAGTCGTTCCTCATAGGACATGGTTTCCAGACCCTTCACCATTTTAGTCACCCTCCTTTGGACATGCTCCAGTTTCTCAACATCCTTTTTAAATTTTGGTGCCCAGAACTGGACACAGTATTCCAGGTGGGGCCTGACCAAAGCAGAATAGAGTGGCACTATTACTTCCCTTGATCTAGACACTACTATTGATGTAGCCTAAAATCACATTGGCCTTGTTAGTTGCCGCATTACACTGTTGACTCATGTTCAACTTGTGGTCTACTAGGACTCCTAGATCCCTTTCACACGTAGTTTCATTCAGCCAGGTGTCCTCCATCCTATATCTGTGCATTTCATTTTCTCACCCTAAGTGCAGTACCTTACATTTCTCTGTGTTGAAATTCATGTTGTTAGCTTTAGCCCAGCTTTCCAATCTATTAGGGCCATTTTAAATTTTGATCCTGTCATCTGGGGTATTAGCTATTCCTACTAATTTGGTGTCATCTGTAAATTTGATAAGTATGCCATAGGAGAGCGCTTCAGCACATAAAGCGGTGTCAAAATGCATTGTTTCTATACTGTAGATGCAAGAAATACTGTGTAGATGAGGGGTGTTTATAACTACACATTGTGCTTGTAGGACTAAAAGAATAATTGAATGGTAATACATGGGGGAAATAACTTGCCCTTCCTGTGACTGTGCCCTCAGCATTATGATAGCTGTTGTGATGGATGGTATGACTGGGAATTTCAAATCATAGCAGAAGATAGGCTGTCCTGCTCTCAGTGACCATTGGAGACATCTATGGTAAATAGAACAGGGACAGTAGCAGCAGATTTCTGTGCTAAGGATAAATCTGCAGAAGAAAGACCTGCTACAGTAATGCAACTCAGACTCATCTTTGGGTAATCAGCATTCACAAAGTAGCTTTTGCCCCCTGTAACTTTAGCCTACGCTGGGCATGTGCTTAAGAGCTAGTTTCAACACTTGAGGCTATCAGATCTGAATCACAGAAAGGGTTGGAAGGGATCCAAAAGGTCATCAAAGGAATAGTCAAAATTGTTAACTGCCTGCTTGCCAATATGGAATCCCTTCCACCACTCCCTGAAAAAACAGTTGTGGGGGACCCTGATTAAATGTAATTAGAAGCATGCATTTCTTGCTAGAGGAAAGACTTTGAGTGCTTCATGGTGAACACTTCCTACTACTACCATCCAAAGGGTATTATGCTGATATTCAATTTCTATCTCCTGAACAGACTTTCTGTGGAAAGGCAAAAAGGTGGGGGAGGTAGTAAGAAAACAGAAGGTGGTTAAAAATGGTCAGTGTTGCAGTCCAGGCCCTCTATAAAATTCCATGTTACACAAGACAATTCTCTGGAAGGACCTTGTGTGCCATTGTCCCACAAATGCAGCTGCCGGGAGTTTGTTCAGGAGGGAGACAGGGCTTAGTGGGCACCCTTCCCAAGCAACAGCTAACTGGTACAACCGTCTCTATTCTAAAACAGCCCTGCATTTGTTCCTACCTCAGCTGCTCTGTTCTGCTGATGAAGGTGGCAGCCTACATATCTGCTGTCTGGTCTAAACATGTGCCACATCTTTGTTGGCTATTCAATAGGCTGCCACAAGATGGCAATGCTAACTACAACTTGCAGTGCCCTGAAAACCCCATGCAATATCCCTCCCATGCTCCCCAACACCAGCAGCACCAAGACTTGTGAAACAAGTTACAGACCTCATTGCTGGAAGGGTGGCTTAGTGTCCATGAAATTTCTAAAACATGTAGTGTACCAAAGTCATCTGATACGGCTAAGAAGTGCTGCTTTGCTGTAAGAGAAAATGGAAGATAACATTACTGAGTGATTAAAAAAACAGCAATGTTGCTGCATATTTGTGCACAGTAGATCTGATAGTCAACGAATGCATCATAAATGATAACAACTCATCATCTTTCTCTGAAAATCAGTTCTTGAACTTTCTTGGATTTGTCCAGAGGAGGCTAATTGTGCTAATTTATACACAACAATTTTGTGAATGCTTACTCTTAATGATGTCATTGCCACTACTTTCTACATATGATTTCTTTCTGATTTCACTTATGTACCCACCCCCACCAGACCACAACGATTGATGTGAGCTGTAGTTCATGGAAGCTTATGGTATGAGGCAAAACCACAGAGCATTGCATACTTTGGTGGTCTCCAAAGTGCCACAAGACTCATTGACTGGAATTCTGCAAACTGTTGCATAAATCTCCATTTTCTAGAGTCTCACAGCACTGGCAAAGGAAGGCACTCAGGAGTCTGCTGGGTTCAAGCAGCCTGCAATGCCTTACTTCCCTGGTGGCTGCTGCATCTGCACCTCCTGACAGTGTAGTTATGCTCCTACTGATAGATATCTGTTGTGGGTTGACTAGTTCTTCCTTAAGCTAGAAGGTATCTTTTTCTCATGCCTATATACTCTATATGACTATCAGCAGTGAATGTCCTGCCAAATTCATCATTTTCAGGTGTCTAAAAATGTCAATAGCATTTACTTTTAACCATGACTGTGACATTAGGTGCCGGCCATTGCACAGAATGTAACTGAAACCCAGCCAATGTATCTGAGACCGAGCACTGTTTTTTTTTTTTTAATGTATGGGCAGAATGAAATTTAGTGCTGATAAAGAGTGTAGGTGGAGTATGAAGCAGATGCTTAACCTCTGCCTGCTCCTTCTCTGTCCCCAACTACTCTCCCACAGGGCTTCTGCCTTCTCCTCATAGTGCAAACATATAGTGCAAACTCCTCTTTCTAATGGCAAGCAGCTTTAATTTCTGCAAAAAGTGCAATTAGGACTCTGTTGCCTGCATTTGTTTGTAGTGCCATGTATCCCTTGGTCTGTTTTGTTGTATTACTAGCTGCTGAAGACATGGAGCTATTTTACAAATCTATTTTTATGTCAAATTAGGCTGCTCTCTTGCCAGATATTTTTCCATCCTGAACCTTTTAACATTACCATCTGCCTCAAGGAGGAGCACTGTCTAGTAACCCAGATGTTATTGGACTGCTATCATCCCTCACCAGTGCCTGTGCTGTCTAAGGCTAATGAGAATTGCAGTCTAACAATATCTGGAAGATCACATGGCCAGTATCTCTAATCTAAGAATCTGGCACAGATTTATAGCATTTGAATTGATTTTGGTTGAATGTGCATGGCAGAAATAATACAGCTTGACACAGCTTTAACTGCCATGGCTCAGTGCTATGGGACCCTGGTATTTGTAGCTTGTTAGTTTAAATATCTTACAAAACTACAAAACCCAGAATTCCATAGCAACGAGTCATGACACTTAAAGTGGCATCAAATGATATTATTTCTGCAGTGCACATGCAACCCTTTATCTCTTTTTAAAACATGGTTTTGCTAAACGCCAGCATCTCCTTTGTCACTCACTATTGGCCACAATTCTTTATGGTTCAGTATAGCACAGTAGTTCTGCATGTGAAACTCTGCTATACTGGCTGGCCATTCAGCTGATTCCCAGATCTGTCATAGATTTGATGTAGCCCCTCCCTTCTGTGGTTATCCCATGCCTGGTGAGAGTGCTGGGGGACTGGAGAAGCACCTGGCTAAGAATATAACCACACACAAAATGATTATATCCTTCCCTGATGTCCACTGGAGTCCTTTGGAGGTCTCAGTAGATGACATAATAATTTTACATCTGGCTACTGACACAGAGCCAGATGCTTCTCCAGTCACCCAATGCTCTGCACCAGACACAGAATGGCTGCAGCATGTGATGGAGAGAAGAGAATACAAACCCCACATTGACAAAAGAAAGACACAGGCATTAAGGTTGACTAACAGGATACAAGCTTCCATGTCCTAAAGCCAAATCCATTGCAAAGTTACAATTGCAGCACCAAAACAAAATACTGAACACTGACGTACAAGAGTAAATCCAGGGCTTGATGCAAGTAATCATAGCGATACAAACATTTTGGGTCTGAGACGGTTCATGAGTTTTCTCCAATATGTCCCAAATGTCAATATTTCCATCTTCTCTTCCAATGAAGAAAACACCTGGCCTCGATAAGGACCAGTGTCCAACAGTATATCTCTTGGCTGCACAGCTTGACCCAAGAAGTGGTCCATTCTTAATTAAAAACACAAAATCAAATTGATACATGAATATATATCAAAACTTTAAATTTAATATTCTCCATCAGCATGTTTGATGGTTTCCCAGAATTGCACAATTTGCTCATCCTTTCAAAATTAATCCAATTTCCTCATCTTTTCAAAATTAAAGTTGAAGGCAGTAGAAAATCAGGAAGTTTACAAAATAGGCTGTCATCAAGTCAGCAACATCAAGTCAAAGATGAAATAATGTTGAGAAGGCTCCTAGTTGATGCTGCTGTGGCAGATGACAAGGAACTGAGGATTGAGGTGAGAAGCATGTCCATTAGTTGTGTGGAGAGTGGTGAGGCTACAGCCAAAGCACTTACATAACAGACCTAGAAGGTTCCAAAACATGCTGCACAGGAACAGATAATACATTTGTGTGAGTGACAGAGACCATGAAGAAGAAAACAGAAGTATAGTGTAAATCACAAATGCTAACTCTAATTCTTAATGTATTGGAATTCTTATTGGTGTAGTAAATACTCCACAAACTATTCAATGCAAAGGTATTATTTTTAAATAAAAAACACCAGCATAAAGGGCGAAATACACCACGACCCCTATACCCATGGGGAATATGTTCTCAGACTTACTATGGAAACATGAAACCACAGGTAATAGTGAACCCTTTTGAAATGAATGACTTCTAGAGGAAATTGAACATAGGGTCTTGCTGGAGGACATAAAGATTCCTAAAGAGAATACTTTTCTAGGCATTTGTAGGTCCTCCAGCATGATTCGATGGTCAATTTCTGCTAGAAGCATACCACAGAATTGTGCTGATGGACCTAAGAAATGTCTAGGGAACATATTTTTTCAGACATGGGTAAGTGAAACCACAGGTACTGTTCTCGCAGATACAGAAGTCATACTGTATCATCACATTTGATCCTAATCCCACTTAAGTACTATCCTATTCTGAAGAGGAATGGTTAAATAAGTCAATGTTCCCCTGATGAAGAGCTGTTCTTTAAACAGAGGCTGGATGGTCATCTGTTGGGGATGCTTTGATTTGGATTTCCTGCATGGCAGGGAGTTGGACTGGATGGCCCTTGCGGTCTCTTCCAACTCTATGATTCTATGATTCTTACAGTTCAAAACATGCTGTAACCTATTTTTTTCTTTCACATCTTTGGATTCTCCTTTCATATTTGGAATGGATTTGTGACTTTTTTTCCACTTTCAGTTTGGAAGGAACGTACCGTAACACCTTCTTTCCAGATTGCAAAATTCCAGCCTCCAACTGTGAGAATGATGTCTTTGAAAAATGGAGACCTCTGTACAGTGTGAACGAGTCCATCATGGATGATATGTACGTTGCTTGGCTTCTGGCCTTAAGAAAGGAAGAAGTAAACCATTTTATCCAACCCTTCATTTTTGTCTTCTCCTCATATTATCCATCCGTTGCAAGATGGGAGTTCCATCATATAAAAAGGTTGGCATGAAATGAAGAGCTCTCAGCTCCCCCTCACAAAGAAAGAGAAAAAAAGGCAGTCTTTTATATGTCTAATTCATAGTAATGTTTACTTACCCTTTATTTATGAAAGATGTATTGCAAATTTCATTCACATGCTTAGAGCAAAATCTTGACTTGTCTTTGTTAAGACTGCTTTTTAAAACATTCTTTCTCTACATGGTCTCTTACATGGGCCCCATGTTGATGCTGTGAGCTAGGAACCTTTCTCTTGACTGATGCTGATGAACAACATCCACCATTCCTCACCATTATGTCCCATTATCTCTTATCATTGGCCAGGCTGATAGGGACTTTTGGGAACAGGAGGTTCAAGCAATTTATAGGACAGCCTACTTGTAAGAGTTGTTTTCTGCTTTTCTTTCTTTGCCCTATGCATCCACACTTCTAACATACTTTTAACTCTGTATTTGCTACCTTGATGAGTTCAGCCAAGTTATTTCTAACACTGGTTCAAAATGTTGTTGTATGCAACCTTTGAGGAACATGAGCATCTCTGTTGCATTTGAAATCTTAACCTTGGTTTACGAAAAGATCACTACCCCGATTCCCCAGCAATCTTTGGCTATGTTGAGAAATATAACACATACTAAGCAGTCTTCCTGAATCACCATCTCTTTCCATCTTCCAGTCTGAACAAAGAATTTCACCATCCTGTAATGGCACACAACACAGACAGCAGGAGGTTAAATGAAACACTGGTCACAAGTTAAACTTTGATTCTTTTTGAAATTTTAAAATTGCTAGCAAATCAAAACTTGTTCCTTGCACTGCCTCCACATTTTTAGGTATATTTGGGCTGAAAACTAGATAATGCAGTAGAACTGTTAGATAATTTAAGGCACTTTAAAATGTACTTTATAATGCAATCTTTATTTTTTTAATGAATTTTTGGCATGGACAAACTGTGTTTATGGACTGAGAGATAAAGCTAGGCAAAGAAACCATTTCTACAGTTCTTTGTTTTGCTTTGTTCTCTCTCTCTCTCTCTCTCTCTCTCTCTCTCTCTCTCTCTCTCTCTCTGTGTGTGTGTGTGTGTGTGTGTGGTGTGTTTGAACTGGGAGAAGATACTGAGCAAAACTACACATTCAAAATAAGGCATACAATCATAAGGAGCTCTTTTGTTCTGCAAACTGGGAGAGGGCGCTCTACATTCATTGAGAGGTCTTTTCACCCGAGATAGTCTCAACATGAACCTTCAGGCCAGCACTTCATTTTGAAGCATGTTCTGGCCATTCCCCCACCCCGAAAAAAATATGCTGGCCATGGTGGGGACTAAGGGGCATGGCTTTATGATGCCTCTCTCCTTTTTTATGTGGTGTGTGGATAGGTTTTTGCTTGGAGGAAAGGGCTGAGGCATTAATACACTTTGCCTGTGGATGGGAAGGGGGATTCTTTTTCTTTTTGTTTATTTCAGTGTGTTCTCCAATGGAATATGCACTGGAGTACATTCTATTTTCAAAGGAGTAGCTAGAGTTTGGCTCTCCCTTCTGCTTTTTATGTAGGTATTTGGGCCCATTACCAGTGGCATCACTAGAGATAGTGCAGCCCACACTGGGTGATACCCCAGAAGAGAAGTGACACCTGGTCAGGCCCTCTTCCCACTACAGGGTGAAAAGGGGCAAGCACAGTCCTCTCAGCTTCACTACAGTGGCCAGGAAGAGGCTGCTGTGGTAAAACAGAAGGGTGAGTGTGCCCAGCTTCACTGCAGTGGTGACGTCTCCTCAGAACCATAGTCAATGACAAGGGGTGAGCATGCCCAGCTTGGCTTTGCCTAAGGAGGAGGCCATGCAGTGGTAGCAAAGGAAAAGAGGCAAGTGGGCGCTTTTGCCCCTTTCCACTGCATCGGATAACACCAAAAGTGAAGATGCCACTGCCCATTACCTTTCTTTCAGCTTTACTGGTCACTGACTACATCCACCATCATTTTGTGAAGGGGAAAGCCTCCCATGATAGCCACTTTGTGATGATTCCTATCACAGTCTTACAAACTTCTAAATTGCCTGCCAGCCACCAAATGTTGAAGAGCCTATTGAAACTGTACCCGTTAGTACTGCAGGACCTATTGCTTATAATGGTAACAACCACTAAAAGATAGGTCTAGAAGATCCAACAAGCTCACCACTGAATGGGATGGAAAGATGAGAAAACAAAGGATGATAGAGAGTTGAAATGCAAGCAGATGTAGTTTCTCATGATTTAATTCCATTCACATCACAATATTAAGTATGTTTGATTTTAAGTAAATCCCTCTGTGTTCTGTAGAATAAGACTGGACTCATAAGCGTTGAGGATAAGGAGATAGTCAAAAGCTTTGAGAAAGGTTTTTAGAGGATTCACTCTTTTTATATTTACTGTAATTTTATATATAATTGTAACCTGTCTTGACTCCTATTCTTGGGAGAAAGGCAGATAGAAACATTAATGACATGAGATGATGAAGTGAGTTTTGAAGCGGAATTGTTTGTGTGTTGTGTGTAAATATCTATCTATCTATCTATCTATCTATCTATCTATCTATCTATCTATCATCTAGTTATCTAATAATTTATACATATAACGGTACTAATCTTATGTGCTAGGAAAGTGTGGGTTACATGTTAATAAGACTTGTGATTTGTTGCCTTCTCCAGCTTCGAATCTAGAGAAAGGGACTCCAGTATAGAAGGATTTTAAAGGCTGCAAACTTGCTGTGAGGCATTTGTGCATCTGCTACCTCAAGTTAAGTTACATACATTTTTTATGAGATGCAGAAACTTGTCTTTGACTTCTTTTGATGGGTAAAAGAACATACATATGAGATTCTAGGAAACATGAAAAGGTAAATCATCTTGTATTTAGTGCCTCAGAATATAATTCCCAACAGCCAATGGCCATGCTGGCTGGGCATTTTGAAGGTTACAATCCACAGTAACTTTTTGAAGTCTTCCACTATTCCTCCTTGCCCCCAAATAAACTGCTGGCTTGATAAAGTCACAGACCAAATCCCTGTCCAGGGTCTCTACTAATGAGAGAAAGAAAGAGATCTACCAAGGTGAATTGCTATGCATCATACTTCTGATATGGTGTCTCCATACCATACAGTTTTAGCATTTGATGCTACTTTAACTGTCCTGTCCCCATCCTATTGAATCTTGAAATCTGTAATTTCACAATTGTTTTCCAGAGAGGTCTAGTTTTGTAGTTCAAGGTAAGGAACTAGAGAATTTTAAGTACCTCACCAAATGACAAATCCCAGGATTCCATAAGATGGAGCCATAGCAGTTAAACTATATAACTATATCAAACTGATACAGTGAACTAAGGTAAGTGACAGGAGGCTGATTCTTAGGAGTTTATCAAATGGTAGGAATTTCTCTTAAATTCGAATGAAAAGAAAGTGGGGCCAGAACGCATTCACTTAAAGTCGCTAGTTTAGCGCAATTACGTGAATGCACACTGCATTCAAACTGGCTTCCCATTGCCCAAAAATAGCATGCCATTGCCTGAATTTGCGTGTGGCAGTCTATCACACAATAACGTGAAATCACATGATTGCGTTCGGACTGACTTCCCATTGCCCGAATTTGCGTGTAATAGGTTATCACACAATAACGTTAAACCCCATGATTGTGTTCAGATTGCCATTGGATTATACTTCCAATTCCCCTTGTCTGATAAACTCCTTAGTAACCTTTTGAGAGTCATCTCAGCAGACTTCCAACATATAGACTCAGATTAGAGAAACTCCTAGCTTTTCATTTATTTCCTAAATTATATATATATATAAAATTTATTCGGTCATTGACCAGCAAGGCTAAATTATATGTATTGTTGGTTTATCTCTGTATGCTTATAAATACAGTGGACCCTTGGTATCCACTGGAGTTTTGTTTGAGGATAACAAAATCTGTGGATGCTCAAGTCCCATTAAATACACTATCTCAGTAAAATGGTGTCCCTTATAAAAAATGGCAAAATCAAAGTTTACTTTATATATATTTAAAATATTTTCAACCCATGGGTGCTTGAATCTGTGGATAAAACCCCCCATAGATATGGAAGGCTGACTATATACCTGTTTGGATTTAAATTATTTAAATTGGAAAGTTGAAAGCTGTCATGGTTGGCATCCATAGTTTTTTGTGGGTTTTTTGGGCTATGTGGCCATGTTCTGGAATAATATATTCCTGATGTTTGGCCTGCATCTGTGGCTTGCATCACAACCACATAGCCTGAAAAACCCACAAAAATGACTTAAATTGGTTTAGTTTTACAAATTCAGTAACATTACAAGTCTGTAGTGGAATACATAGAGTGGAAGTACAAAACCTGTACCTACTTCCTAGATTCAGGCAAAGAATTTACTTGTCAGTTTATCAAGTACAGTATCTGTTCAGAGAGATATATTATCCTGCATTCTTCAAATCTCTCCTGTCATTAACAGTAATTTACACGAAAATAAACTTACTTCCGTCCCAACCAAAAAGCTACTGGTAATATTTTCTAACATCTTAAGAGGTTTCATCGTTGAGGTTTGTATCTCACTGTAGGGCAGTTTTTCTGTAGTTGTCTCTGGTTTGAACTGGGGTTGTGTTTTATCTTTAAAGCAAAATGGATACCACTACTATAATACAAAAGTGATACAACGAAACATTTCTACTTGTTAGTAAGTATGTTAGTAAGTTAGTAAATATGTTAGTAAGTGGGGTGATGGAAATAATTTTCAACTGCATTGTGCTAGTTGCTAAGTGGCTTTTCCTTCTGCTTGACAAAGACCTCTGTGCAAACTGAAAGACTTCATACCTCTACTCACTCAATATTACCATTTAACACAGTGAGCAACTGTGACTTTCCAGATGTTGTTGGCTTGCCACTCCTATCAGCCATAGCAGCATAGCTGATGGTGAAGGGATCAACGAATCACAGAGTCTTAATTTAACACCTGCTTTGTATCAAACCCCCCACCTTGAAGAATAAACTTCACTGAAACTATATGGTACTTTTGGGAAATACTTCTGTCTTTGGATGTGGGGGAGGTGCTCTATTCCTTCTGTCACACAGTTATGCTATGCTATGCTATGCTATGCTATGCTATGCTATCTATCTATCTATCTATCTATCTATCTATCTATCTATCTATCTGATTTCTATTCCACCTTTCTCCTCAAAGGGAACCAAGGTGGCTCACAAATAAAAATTCTAAAAACATATTACAATAAAACAATTAAATTGTCATCTAAAAACAATATAAAATTACAAGACATTAAAACCACACTAAAACCATGATACCCACCCTATATAACAACCACCCAAACCATCCCATGATTATACATCAAAAGCCTGCCCGAATAAAGCCATTTTTGCTTGCCAACAAAAGGCAAGCAAGGAGGGGGCCAGGCTTGCTTCTTGTAGAAGGGTATTCCAGAGGGCGTTAAGAATTATTAAGATAAATTTCTCCCAAACATGAAATGTAAAATCAAATTACCTTGAATTTTGGTGTGATAGTGTTCTTCTTTAAAGCTAATTTTTGTTGGACTATATTCCGCACCTGTATGTGTCTTGGGCAGGGTTACCTGTTTAGGATATAGAGAGTACATGGCAATAACAATCCATTAAAAAAAGAATGAATGTATCTGGTTACATCATTTTTGCACGGGTCCAGAAAGAGACTGATATTGGAAAATGAAGCTAAAAGGTGCTTCTAATGCAAACACAGAGCTCCTAAAAATACAGTGTTTACATTGCAGAATACAATTCAACACACAGGGGAAACCTCAGCACTCACCCCTCTGACAGACAAAGCACAATAATATCTGGAGTGGATCGAGGAATGTATTGTAAAGGCATATATTGATTATAAAGTATATCTAAATGTGTGACTGTACAATAATGAAAACCATTTATAGAAACTTCAAAAATAACTAGTTATTGTTGGTGTCACAACAGTTCACAATATGGTTATACAATTACAAACACAGGACAATTGATTCACAATTAATAAATGTACTTATACAGTCCATATATGATGTATAATAATACATAAATGATTTAACGGGTGCTGAATTCAAAAGACACAATAAACATGTCGTTCCACACACAGTTCTTTCACATATTTGATATTTTAATCAATTTAGCTGTTACTCGGCTTTGATTAAGTGCAGACACTGATTTTCCAGTGTAATTTCTTTTAGTGCTTTTCAAGCACTGTGCAGTCACATATTAAAACATTAGAAACATCAAAGCAATTTCTGAAAAAACTATGTAATGGAGCAAGTCTGAGATCATTTTTGTATTTAGAATGCCAGGTGCCTGTATAACCAGAATATATATTTTTAAAAAGGTTTTATGACTCATTTTTTCAGGTCTTACACATAATTTTGTTATTTGTTAGAGTATGCATTACAATAATATGCAGATAAAAATTTGAGGTCCTGTGTCAGGATCCAATGCAAACTGAGGATTATCTACAATTGGTATTAGTGCCATACATTGACATGTTCTTTTAATAATGTACAGTATTAGATTGTAATAGGAAGTTTACATTGCCTTCCCTTTCTTGCTGCCTCTAGGAAACTGAAGTCTAATGGGATTTTTTTTACATTCTTGTCTCTCTCTAGCAGCCTCAGATTCACTGGTAGTGTGAATGAGAAAAATTATGAAATGCTAAATGCTTTAGTTGTGTTAAGGTATTTTACAAACTAAAGATGTTCTGCAAATGACTACTGCAGTAGTCATAATTGTCAACATTATTAATACTCCTATCTTTATCTTTTCTGCAAGCTTGTTTTCTGCTGCTCCAGAGAACAGGACCCGGAGCAATGGATGCAAGCTACAGGAAGAGAGATTTCACCTCAACATTAGGAAGAACTTCCTGACAGTAAGGGCTGTTCGACAGTGGAACAAACTCCCCCGGAGTGTAGTGGAGTCTCCTTCCTTGGAGGTCTTCAAACAGAGGCTGGATGGCCATCTGTCGGGGATGCTTTGATTGTGATTTCCTGCATGGCAGGGGGTTGGACTGGATGGCCCTTGCGGTCTCTTCCAACTCTATGATTCTATGATTCTTGTCCTAAACATTGGCAGCCTTGACCAAAATTTACTTAGCAGAAAGGCAAATTCCTATTTCTCCAATATCTTCAGCTCAGGAAAATAGACTGATAATGATCTTATAAGTACAAATCATGGGGGAAGAATTCTGGGATAGAAGACATGCTGCTGATCCTTCTGGCCAGTAACTCTATAATTTGTACACTACAGCACTTGTGAGGCTGACCTTGGCAAGCAGAAAATAATAGTAACAGAGAAACGTATTGTTTTATTGCATTAAGAATAGAATTGGAATTGTACAACTGCTAAGTTTGAAAATCAGAAAGCTATTCCAGCTGTTCAAATTAGTTCATTTAAAGATTAGTTCATAACAAGATGAGCCAAAACAAACATACCTGGACTTACTTCTGAATAAACATGGATAGTATTACCTTGCATATTTATTAATGTCAACACTTTCGGATTATATCTTTAATGTTTTATCTTAAAAAACCAAAGGCCCATTAATTGCCTTTAGGTCCCACTGATTTCAGTGGATGGAATTTTTATTCATTGTAGATTGAAAAGAAACTGCATCAGTAACAAAATTGTATATGCCATACACCAATCACTAAAGATCTACAATGTGTTGAAGAACCTACCATTTCTATTTAGTTCAGTTAATTTTATATTTAGGAGACATGCTACTCATCCTCAGGCCAGTTTCTTATAGTGAACTCCTACATTCTTCTACTCAGAAGTTACCTTCTTTTCAATGAGGATTACTCTCAGGTACACATTTGTAAGGCTGTAGTCTCTAAAACTTTATAGAAGCTTATTTTTGGCACAAAACTTCAAGAAATCTGAGAAGTAATGAATATGCTGGGAGAAACGTTGTGAAAGTTATGAAACATTGGTTCTAAAACATATTGATATATAAACTTATTTGACATTTTAATTAAAGATTGTTTGATTTTTACTAGGCCATTTACTCTGAATTCATTCTGATCTGCTCTACTTTTACCCAACATTATTTTGAATTATATATCATGAATAAGTTATCACATACTGAATTACATTGCTTTGCCTTAATGTTCTAGCCACATTGATTTAAAGTCTTTGGATCAATAAGAAAAATTAATTTATATATGATTTATGAGTACATGAGATATATTATTTTTTTGTCTCCTGTCTGAGAAGGAGTTGTAAATGCCTTTGGCCAATGCATAATTCAGCATCAGAGCTCTCATCTTCCACACAGGATTGTTGAGGATTAAAAATTAGATCATCTCAAACAAATTATCCTGAGTTTATTGGACAATGGAAGGAATGCCAGTGTTACAAGTAAAATCTGAATATGTATAGTGTCTTACTGACCTACTTTATATTACTTGGCATTTGCTGAATTAATACAGAGGTAGTTTGCCAGTTCTTTCCTTTGAAATATAGCTTATAGCACTTGGATCTACTTGAAAAAGTCTTCTGCTTTCAGATCAGTTTCCCATCATGGGCAAATGGCTCCTGTACAAGGGTGAGTATGCTTTCATCCAATAGTTTCACCCACAGTGCCACTGAGCAGAATGCCTACTGTCAGAGACAGAACTTGGAAACATTATCTTTTTGGATGACATCACTCAGAATCTCTAAACAGCAAGGTCCTTGGCCATGCTGTTTAGAGCATTCTGGGAGTTGTAGTATGAAAAAGGTCACTTTTCCAGGCTCTTTATCTGACAGATAGTCAACACTGTTGGTTCTGACAGTACCAATCTTCAATTATGCTGATGGAAAGGGCATATTCAGAGAATGCAAGTCTGGCTTCTACAGGGATAGTACCTTCCTCAGGCTTCCTGTCAATTGATCAGTGCCATCAGAGTTGACAGCAGTACTGTCATATCTTGAAGGAGCTTTTGGCTCGGCTTCTATTTTCCTTGGTGTGTATAATCTCATTTTAAATTATTCTTTTCTAAAATGGAATTCTTTTTTTTTAAATTCTTTATTACAATTAAAAACGAACAAATACACATGACAAAAAACCCAAAACAAATAAACATTTAAATTTACAATTACATACCATTATATACCATTAACCATACAACATATAATACATTTACTACATTAGATATTCCACCAACTCATTTAGTCTGATAAACATACCACATAAAACTAAACTCTCTACAAGGCTATTACTACTCTTATCACTCTTCCTATCCCACCTTCCTTTACATTTGGAAATATCTAAACTATAAGCTAAAAGTTTATTCCTCTTATTCCTTTATGAGAGACATCTGCCTGGTGTGAGAAGAAAAAAAGGAACAGTGGAGAGATGGAAAGCCAACAAGCAATGTTTTAGACCAGTAGCAGTCAACAATGATATGTGTACCAGTAGTTTAGGGGTAATGACAGGCAGCATGGCATAGTGGTTTGAGCATTGGACTATGATTCTAGAGACCAAGGTCTGATTCCCCACTTAGCCATGAAACCCACTGGCTGACCTTGGACACATCACACTCTCTTAGCCTCAAGGTAAGGCAATGCCAAACTTCCTCTGAACAAATCTTGCCAAGAAAATCCCACGACAGATTCGCCTTAGGGTCAGAAATCATTTGAAGGTACACAGCAAGAAGTCTAGTCAATATATTTCATAACAACTACTAAGAATTCTCCCTTCCTCAGCCCTACTATCTCATTCTACAAGTGTGACATGCCATCTTCTATCAACTCTACTTGCCAAAGACATAGATTATCGCCATTGAGACACTGTATATCTTCTAATCAGTTCCTTGCTTTGCCCACTAATGTAGCAAAAACGATAAACACAATAACAGAATGCCTGGAGGGCTATAAGAATCCTTCTCACAAAAATCAAGCTTTCACTTCTATCATGGTAGAACTATGCATCTGTGATACTGTGACTGGTGGGGCACAAGATATGAAAAGCTGAGAACCACTGCTTTAGACTTACAACATCAATATATCTTGACTGTTTCCCCAAATTCTTGACAGTCCCATACCTTAATTAGAGGCCTCCAGGAGAGATCTAGATGTTTAAAGGTAGTAGGCACATCAGGTAGAGCTGCAACAATCTTCTCCTCCTTTTTCTTCTCAATCGAAGGTTGGAGAGTAGCCTTCTGGGCTCTAAGATCCCAAAAATAGATTGTGCTGGAGAGGAATAGTCAATTATGGAACGGTCATTCACAGGGTCACCACAAGAGAAGGCTGACTTGAAGGTAGTTAACACACACACAAGGTCTGCATGGCTAGCCAGAAAGTCAACTAGATTCCACAGTATCCAAATAATATGTACCAGATGAACATATAGAGCAGAAAAATAAAACCTCTTTGTTCTTTGCTATTATCATTTGGATTACAAAGTTCCACAAATAGAGGAAATTGAATTAGACCATCATCAGAACAGAAATAAATGTGGGTCATCTTGGACGTATCCTTCATAAAACAATAAAATGGCTCATAGAAATGAATGCTAGTATATATCCTCCATAAGGAAAAGAAGGGAGAATTCCCTAAACCCCAGAATTTGCCAGACAATGGGCCCTTTTACACTACACAATTATTGCATTATATGTCTGCTTTAACTGCCATGGCTGAATCCTATGGAACTTAGGGATATATAGTTTGGGGACCACTAGATGTCTCTGGTAGGCAATTCTAAATACTGCATGAAATTAAAAAGCTCCAGATTCTATAGGACACAGCCAAGGCAGCTGAAGTGGTATCAAACTGATATCCTTGTGTACTGTGAAAGAAACTGTTGTTGCTTTTTTCTGCAAGAAGTACCATGTGCAGAGCTTATTTTTTTTCAGGGTCATTTCTAAATACCCTTCCCCAAACTGCAAATCTCAGAATTCCAACAGCTATTGTCCTAGCAGTTAAAGTGGAATCATAGTGTGATAACTGTGAAAGCCCAATGTACTGCAAGGGGAAAAATTCCTTTATCTGTCTCAGAGCTGGACAATTTAGGATTTACCAAAGAAAACAGGGAACGTTAAGTGCTTGATAAACTCTCTTTCAGAGTTGCCAACAAACAGCCATGGACCAACTGTATAGTGCTGCCCAATTGAACCTCCAGTTCAAGATACTGATTATCAACTTTAAAGCCCTACATGGTTTGAGTCCAACCTATTTAAGGGATCGCTTACTTCCACATAATCTGCCCACTCACTCAGGTCCTCTAGGAAGAATTTATTGCAGCCTTTAAAGACCAGACTAACTGCAACTTCCCTGAGGACCTTTTTTGGCAACCACTCCCAGACTCAGGAATGGCCAGCCGGATGAGATCCGTCAAATTACAAGCACAGACAACTTCAAAAAAGCTGTCAAGACAGATCTCTTCCGGCAGGCCTTTTCTGAATAAAAGCACTCGACCACAGAATTGATTACTCCCTTACACAATGTATCATGCTACCATTCTGCCCACTGTCTATGTTGTTATTAATAGCTTATTTTAAAATTAATTTTAACTGTAATGTGTTTAATTCTTTTTTAAGGGGGGGATATTGTAATTTTATACTGGATGTTGGATGTTTTTAACTATGTTAACTGCTTTGATTGTTCTACAGTCGGACTTTCTTATACAGTACATGGATTTTTTATGCACGGATTCAAGCATCCATGGTTTGAAAATATTCAAAAAAAGTATACATTTCAAATATCAAACCTTGATTTTCCATTTTTTATAAGGGACATCATTTTGCTATGTCATTACAGTTAATGGGACTTGAGTATACAAGGATTTTGTTATCCACAGGGGATCTTGGAACCAAACCCAGCGTATAACAAGGGTCCACTGTATTACAGAAAAGAGGGGTACATTATTATTATTTATTATTATTTGAACAGGTTGGAAGCTCAGGACATAAAGATAATCATATTTTACTCTGTGTTTGAACAAGGAGTTACTGCGTGAAGCAATGGGAAGTAAAAGAGAGTGTGAAAAGGGGGCTGGGATGACATAGAGTTATCTCAGTGGCACAGTTCTGATGTCACAATCTTTGTTCAGTAAACTATGATATGGGTGTCATACTCTGGTTTTAGAGGGACTTTTCCTATGCTTTAATGAGAAAAAAAACTGTGATTGGAAACCAGAATATTTTCATTGAAATGGAGATGCATGATGGCAGGACATATAACACTTTGGGAGTCCTGAGATATGATAAATAAATATTTTAGCCAAGACAAACTACAAAGGGGATGGGTGAGAGAATATGTGAGCACACAGTTCATTACAAAGTGAATATTGCAGAGATTGTGGTTTATTGCCATGTAATCAGAACTGTGTAATAAACCCTAAATATATACAGTATATATATATAGATATACATATAGTACCAATCAGGTGAGCAGGTGACAAGCTGTACACTAACTCCAGCTCTGTTTTCAAATGCAGAGCCCATTCTGTTGAGCTAAGAAAGAACAAAAAACAAAAAAAGCATTTAGCATTACAAAGTGGACTGGACCACTGCTAGGTCTAGCTTGCACCTCTCTCATTCCAGAAAAAAGGCCCACCCCACAAAAAGAGGCAAGTCATACAAGATCCAAATCTCTTTCAAATCAGGGAGACAGCCATAGTGGCAGCACAAAGTTAAGTCATAGTGAATGTTTGTTGTTGTTGTTGTTGTTGTTGTTGTGTGCCTTCAAGTCATTTCTGACTTATGGCTCCCTAAGGCAAACCGATCATGGGGGTTTCTTGGCAAGATGGGTTCAAATGAGGTTTGCCACTGCCTTTCTCTGAGGCTGAGGGAGTGAGACTTGCCCAAGGTCACCCAGTAGGTTTCATGATTGAGTGGGTAAGGTAGTCCTCAGTAACTTTCAAGAGCTATTGACTGAGTTTTTGTATCTAGCACAGCATAGTGTTCTTAAAGCACAATCTTAACCAGCACAGATGGTGAACGATCAGCTAAACTGAGACTAGCGAAGCTAAGGGGAAGGTGTCATTAACCCAAACTATTCTTAACATCACCCTCATCCTAGCATAACTTTGTGCTGGCATCATGCTTGTGTCCCAGGGCAAGAAGAGATTTGCATTTGTTGTAACTGAACCTATCTCTTGCTCCACCCCTTTCTATGCCAACATTAAGCTTCTTTGCAAGTAGATTTATATTTATTTATATTCCGCTCTTTTCCCAGGACTGGGACTCAGAGCAGATTCACAGCATTAAAAAACAGTACAATTAAAAACATTTTAAAAAAACAACGTACATTAAAAAGAATTTTTAAACTGGTCCAACATCCCAGCCTGTCCTCATAACAATTCCTTGAACGCCTGTGTGAACGGTAGGTCTTCACCTGCCGGCGGAACGCCATCAAGGAGGGAGCCATTCTGATGTCCCTGGGCAGGGAGTTCCAGAGTCCTCTCTTGTGTCCCCACCAACCGTGTTTGTGATGGTGTTGGGACAGAGAGATGGGCTTCTCCAGAGGATCTCAGAGTCCGGGCCAGTTCATACCAGGAGAAACGGTCTGCCAAATAGTGTGGACCTGAGCCATGTAGGGCTTTGTAGGTAATAACCAGCACCTTGAATTGTGCCCAGAAACAAACTAGAAGCCAATGAAGCTGTTTCAACAGGGGCGTTGTATGGTCTCTATAAACTGCCTCTGTTAACAGCCTGGCAGCAGCTCTTTAAACCAGTTGAATTTTCCAAACACTTTTCAAAGGCAGTCCCATGTAGAGCCCATTACAGTAGTCTAAACGGGATGTAACCAAGGCATGTACCACCATAAAGCAGTTCTGCTGGTAAGTTGCACTGTCACAATATCTTTTGAGGTCAGCCAGGAGAAGAAGGGTCTGTCAGCAGAAGAGCCTAATCCCAACCCATACAGCTGGTTTGTCTTTCAGGTAGTATTACACAGCTCATTTTTCCCCATTACTCACACAAGTATGATATTATTTATAGTTGTATCTTACCTCAAACAATTCTGGCAGCCAGTGTATATCTGTTATTACTGCTTTATGGCCGTATTCTATAGACGAGACTGCACAATATCTCACTGCATGTGGCTCCTTTGCAACTTGTTGCTCCATCATGAAACTTGGCTACAATTGAACACAACTCTTAGAAAGTAGCTAGCGTGGTCACTTCAAAAGAATCAGTACAATATGACTCAATCTTTGTATAAATCTAGAATCAGTACTATATGACTTAATTAATATTTGTAGAAATCTAAAGCCCTTCTCTGAAGCTCGCAAGACCAATCAATTCAGGTATACAAACCATGTACAGTAAAAAAGAAAGATGAGTTTGAAATAAGTAAGTTTGAGTAGGGCACCAATTTAACATCCCCCCAAGAAACTTGGTAGGGGTGGTGGAAATATCCAGGGGGGCAGTAAGGGAGCAGCAGGGAGTTGATGAGGGAAAAGGGGGGAGGTACAGGGGGCTTCAGTCAAAGTATTAGAGTGCAAAACAGACATGTGGACCCACCAGTCTTTAGGACCATGAATGGGAAGAGGGTTGCATGAAACTTCTTTTCAAGGTCCATTAAAACCACAATGCAGCCTCTTTGAGCATTTCATGCGGTGGTGTCTCCCATGCTTCGCCTGTCCACACAAGCTCGCTCCCTTAGCTGTATCTTTCACTGGTGGTGGTGGTTCAGAAACTCTTGTGAGGGCTCAGAGTGGCACCATTTTGGGACAGATTGTCTGACTGAAGCAAGGAATTGGAGCATGTGGTAGTGGGGGAGAAGCAATGGTGGAAGGGTTCCCGCTTTCAAATTTGGGATGCTGCTTGAGCTTTGTGAGCTTTGCCAGGACTTGACTGGCAGACTGGAGCTGTGCTGCTGTTCCTGCTTTCTTTCATTGGATAGGCTGAGAGAAGATGTAACAGAAGAAACAATGTCTCTGTGTGTGTCGGGGAGGGGGGGAGACATTTGAAGCTGTGTGAGGAAGGCATGTCTCTGGTGAAGGAAAGGGAGGCGTATGTGTGGTCAGTTATTGGAAAGAGTCCTTCACTTTGGAGCGGCACCTGTAGTTAAAATCTTTCCCTTTCCCCGTCCATGTCAAAAAGTTTAGCCAGTCTCCAGAGCATGTGGCCTCTGCAAATCCAAAAGACACACATCTCCCCCACCCAACAAAGAACAATTGAGGATCCTTCCTCACCAGGGAGAAGCTTCTCCTTTTGCACCTGGTCACCTTGGGAGCAACAACCAAGCAGCTGGCTGAGCAGTGACCAAGAGGCCTCTTGCCCACACTGGCCTTTGCTGGAGAGGTGGCATGCATAAGAGCCTTCTTGGATGCTGGTCAGCCAGCTGTTCGGTTGCTGCTCCCAGGGTGCCCAGGTGCAAAGGGAGCAGTGACCAAAATTTGGTTTTGAATTTGCAGTAGAAGACTAGACCTAATAACAAGAAATATGCTGGGGGAGGAGGATTGTCACATGTTATGGTCGTCACCCAAGGGGAAAGGGGTCAGTAGCTGGAAAAAGTTGAGCAAGTTCAGATGTAATAAAAAAATCATGACTTTTTGCTACAGAAACAAGCGAAACAAGCTTAAATAAGTGTCTAACCCTTCATGCTGCCCCCTTCGCATTTCTTGAGCAGCTATGAGATTAAAATCTTTTATAGTTAGAAAAATCAAGGTTTTGCTTTGTTTTATTATTTGGAACTGTGGCTTGTTTAAAAATTATTTTGCTAGAATAAGCCAGCATCACTCCATGGTTTCCTGGCTTGTTCTTGGGCTCCTGCCACACTGCAGAATTAATGCAGTCTGACACCACTGTTATGGATCAGTGCTATAGAATCCTGGGACTTGTAGTTTGTTGTGGCACAACAGCTCCTTAACAGCAAAGACTAAATTTCTTACAAAACTACAAATCCCAGAGTTCTATAGCACTGAGCCATGGAAGTTAAAGCTATGTCAAACTGTATTAATTCTGCTGTGTAGATGCAGCCCCATTTTTCCTCTTTGTCTTCAGTCTTATTCATTCAGGCTGTAAAAGTAGTTCTCAACAAGTTTCAACAATGCACAGTTCCTCCCCAACTGAACTCAGTGGGGCTTAGTTCCGAATAGACACATATAAAATACTACTGTTAAGTTATGACCGAAGCAATTACTTTTCCACCTGCCATAAAAGAGAGAATTGATACTGACCATAACTCTATTTGTTTTCTCCTATCTAGGTTTAACAGAATGAATCTGGTGATTAATTGGGGACTTCATTCATTTGTGCCTTGACTGAATCATTCTAAGATGGCAAACAGTTATTAGGAAATTCATTACATGAATGATTAATAGAATCGGGTACTAACCATATTAATTGTGGTGTTCTTGCTTCCACCTGACTTTGCGTTTTGTAACCTTTCTTGATATTCTGAAATATCCCACAGTACAATCTAGGAAGGGGAGAGGACAATATATAAGGCGATAAATTATTCTGCTTAAGTGACATGTCAGCAACATTAAAGAAGACTGGAATGTGTCTCTCCTACAAAATGCACTTGTACAAAGTGAGCTTCTTGAGGTTACAAATAGAAATTTATTTGGTAGTTTTGAAGTAAGAGAAAAGAGTTGTTAAAAAGTTAAGGTTTTTAATACAAGTTAGGCTTAATGCTAATTGTGAAATGCCTGCTTACGTTGCATGGGATACAACTGTTGCTATAGATGCTTTTCTAGCCACTTTGGAGTGTGATGGGCGAGTAGTCCTATGTATGATTCAATAAGTTTGCTGCAGTGACTTGGTGGGCCACTGGGCTTTAGAAAGTCACATAGGCCATATCAACGATTCTTTTGCTGGCTGGCTATACTATAGAATGGGCAGGCCCTCTAGTTTAATATATAGTAGGCCCTTCGTATCCACTGGGGTTTAGTTCCAGGACCCTTCATGGAGACCAAAATCCATGGATGTTCAAGTCTCATTAAATACAATGGACAGTAAAATGGTGACCCTTATATAAAATGCCAAAATCAAGGTTTGCTTTTTGGAATGTATATATTTTTAAACATTTTAAAGCAGTGGATACTTGAGTCCATGGATAAAGAATCCATGGATATGGAGGGCCGACTGTACTCTGAAGCCTTACCTCACTTTTTTAGAATTCCTAAGTTGTTTTCTTCTGCTATTAGATGTAGAAACAATATGTAATAAATGGAAACATAAGGCTGAACATTGACTAAAGAGGATGGGGGGAAGGGAAGAATAGTTCTCATACCTGTCCATTCATACATCCTCCTGCAATGATGTTGGGATCACTTGGTGAAAACTGAAAACAGTAGATATCTTCAGGGCACTCCAACATTAGCTAGAAAATATATTTATCAGAAACAGGGGTGGGGGAAAATGTATCAGATCTGAGCATAGCTTTATGTTGCAGTGATTGCTGCTTTGTTGTTCAAACACCTCAGAAACATGAAAGTGCTCTTTTAAATACCTGAGGGTGAATAGGGTCTGCAAAACTCCAAAACAGAATTGGTGCTTTCCACAAGAGTAATTTCCCAGACTGTTGCACTCGGTCTTCATAAGAAAGGCGCTCTGTTACTGCCACAGCAATGATCCCTAGTCAAAGGCAAATAAAATTCTACTTGTTGCAATGGCAATGATGTGTGTGTGTGTGTGTGTGTGTGTGTGTGTGTGTGTGTGTTATAGTTTAGTGTTTTTTTAAAGTCATATACAGACTCAAATCCCAGTGGGGTAGAGATAGAAGACACAAAAACAATTGGCCAAGCATATTTTAGAAGAGTTGCAAATCCAAAGCTAACAATCATCAATACTTCTTAGTGGTGAATTCTGTCACTGAGTGATACATTATGGAAGTGATTCTCAAACCTTTTAATCTTGGGACTCCCTTTTACATCCACATGCAGACATTGTGCTCCCCCTAACTGGACATAGTATATCAATAAAAAGATTTTGTTTGTTTAGTATGCGTATTTTCATTCTCACATTCATGGATAGTCATAGTTTAACATTTTATGAGGAAATAGCATTGTTCAAATTAGAACAGTTTTATTTAATAAATTCAGTATTTAATGCAACACATTTTTACACATATAAAAGTTTGGGAAGAGGGGGGAAGAGGAGAGAATAGGACCCCCAAGTCTTGTGCCCCCTTTGAGCAACTCTTACACTTCCCTTCTGGGTCCCGCCCCACAGTTTGAGAACCGCTACATTATGATAAATCGATCCCCCCCCTTTCTTTTTATATTGAACTTGCTCCCAACTAGCCTCATTATCTTATTTTGAGTTATTACAAAGGGGGGAGAGATAAATAATTATTTGCTATTATATAAAACAATTGTTATACCCTAAGAGAAGTGCTCCTGTTTATGGGTCAAGCCAACCTGATGCAGTGTGTGCTGACAGAGAGAGAAAAGAGACATCTATGCTGTTCTTTTCATTCATCCTGTAGCTTAGGGGAAGTTTTCACCCTAAGTATTCTTCCTATTCCCTTTCAACCTTCCCCAAGATATCTAATTATAAATTGTTAAATGGCCCCATTTCTCTATCTTCCCATCCTAACACTGCAACATTCCTTGTGTCCCCACGTTCACATATTCTTGTCAGGCTAGGGCTTTGTGTTTTAAAATGTGCTTTTGCTCTTCGCTTACAAATTCACATACTTCTGCATATTTAGGCATGCAAAACAAATGCTATTTGATTTTTGGGCAGCCCTAGTTGGCATCAGAATGCTAAGCCTGCTCATACTTCTCATGTATTTCTGCATGGATCAATTTCAGCTGCAATCCAGAAGGACTGACATTCACCAGATGAGTTTGCAATGCTAAGAAATACTGGTTTCAAAATCTAGGGATGGGAACCATACAACCCACAGGCTATGGGATGCCCATTGTGCCAACACACCCCAGTGACCCCCCCCCCAACTCTATGGAACTCCCATTTTGCCTTTAAAAAAATTAGGGGAAAAAACCACTGCCTGGGCAAAGATTGTACTCATAACATAGCTGAAGAAAAACATCTCAATGCAGCAAAAAGGCTCAAAATGCCCTCTTCAGTGATGCATAATGATGAAACATTGCTTCTAGTCACCCAAAATGACACTGCAGCCCTCCAGAGTTTGAAGAAGCAGTCCAAGAGTGTATCTGCCCCTTCATCATGCTCTCATTAAACAGTCCCCCTGCAAAAAGCACACACACACACACACACACACACACACACACACACACACAGCACCAGGGAAAGTGGGATAAAGGAGTTGTCAGAGCCCTTTGACACACAACTGCAGTGTAACATGCAAAGCAGCATGGTTTTTGCCTCTTAAGAGATGATGGAACAGAAGCAAAAGCCATAGATGCAAGAATTGCATTTCATTTGCATTTCATACATCTCTGCTACTACAGCCTAGTTAGAAATATTATTAAATATTATCTGCTTTTGTTCAAATATATTATAGCACTTTTGCTCAAATCTTTCCTATTTCAAGATAAAGTAATTTGACGAGCCAATAAATGAGTACAGTTGTCAATCCTTAAAGATTTCAGAATGCACCTCACTATGGTTCTCACCATAAACTGAACATTATGTAAACGTTACCATAAATGGTTGGATGCCAACAAATGCAGCTAATAGTTCTGTCCTTGAGATAATGCAGATCTGTAAAGGACTGGTATTCCTTCAGGAAGACATCTGACTTGCCCACAAAGCCAGTTTCATCTTCTGCAAGAGCCTTCCAGTCATCAAAAAAGGCATTCATTATTTCATTTTGTTGGAGTGCTACCTCAATTCTGTAGCATGGGAGAATAAATGAACAAATAAACATCAGGTGCCACTTCTCAAAGGAACATAGAAAGTTGCTTCATGCTGAGTCAGAG
>NC_056525.1:101587820-101642952 GCF_019175285.1 Sceloporus undulatus | reverse complement strand
GAGCTAAATGAAATTGTTAGTCCCAGTTAAAGTAAATCCATTGAATATATGAGACTTGTTAAATCAACACACATGTAAATTCAGTGATTCAATGATCTTACTAAATAGGGTAGCCAGCAGATGTAGTGGTTTGAGCATGGGATTATGGTTTTAGATTGGCTTGTATTCTTGACAAACACTATGCAAGCTTAGTTTTTTGTGAGTTGGGCTATGTGGCCTGTCTAGTAGAGTTTCTTTCTGACGTTTCGCCAGCATCTGTGGCGGCATCTTCAGAGAATGCTTTGCCTGGAAAAAGTGGGTGTATATATACTGTGTGGCCTGGGAATGCAGGAGTGATTTGCATGTGTATTGTTCTGTGTTGATGGCTGGCCTCAGCCTGGAGGCTAATGCAAACGAGGATAATGTCGCTAACTGGTGATCATTGTCTGCTGGGAAAGTCCCTGACTCTAAACGGTTTCCCATTTGCGTTGCTGAGTCCTATTTTGCTATTCTTAGGACTGATAGCCAATTTTGTTCACTTTAAGGGTTTCTCTTTCCGATTGAAATTGTCCAGGTGTTTGTGGATTTCAGTGGCTCCCTTTGTATCCTGACATGGTAGTGGTTGGCATGGTCCAGAACTTCAGTGTTTTCAAACAATATTTATAACCTAGCATGGTTAGCGGCATGTCTGCTACGCTGATTTTTCCTGGCTGACCCAGTTTGCAGTGTCTCTCGTGTTCCTTGATTCTTGTTTGCACACTGCGTTTGGTGGTCCCTATTAGACTTTTCCGCAGCTGCATGGTATCAGAAACTCCTGCGCTGTGAGAGGGTCTCTCTGGTCCTTGGCTGACGAAACATTTTGCTGAATTTTCTTCGTCGGTTTGTAAACCATTTGAAGGTTGTGCTTGTCTTCACTTCTTTGGGTATTCCTGGCCGGCAGCCCTTCTGATGTCTGAGCTGGAATAACCATTGGCCTGTAGAGCCCGGTCCAAGTGCTTCAGTTCATCTTCCAAGAAGTGGGGTTCACAGATGCATTTTGCTCGGTCTACCAGTGTTTTGATTGTGCTCTTTTTTGTCCTGGGTGATGGTTGGAGTTCTTGTGCAGGTATCAGTCTGTATGTGTGGGTTTTCTGTATACTGTGTGACCCAAACATAGGTTAGGTTGCGGATGACAAGGACATCCAAAAATGGCTGTTCTTTCCTTTTCTTTTTCGTAGTGAATTGGATGTTGGGGTGGATGTTGTTCAATGGTCCAGGAATACAGTCAGGTCTCTTCTCCATGGCTCCAAATGGTAAAGAGTCATCCACGTATCGGAACCAATTGTGGGCTTTTTCGGTGCTGTTTCCAGGGCTTGCTTTTCAGAGTGTACTGTGTAAAGTTTCTATCAACGGTCTTAGAGGGCTCCCATTGCTACTCCATCTCTCTGTTCATAGAATCCGTTGTCCCACTGGAAATAGCTTGTGGGAGGCAATGTTTGAACAGGGCTGTGATGTCTTCTGGAAAAATCTGTTGGATGAGTGTCATGGTGTCCATTATGGGGACTTTGGTGGATTGGGAGACCACATCAAAGCTGATTAAAATGTCTCCAGGTTTTAGTTCCAGGTTTTGATTTCAGGAATGAGCTGAGTCCTTGTATAGTGGGGGGTCTGCCCTATATGGGTTTGTAATTGTGGCCAGAAACTTGGCCAAATCATAGGTGGAGGATCCAATGGATCACTAGGGTCGGAGTGGAATGGAATCCTTGTGGATCTTGGGAAGTCCATCATTAGTCTTGGTGGGCGAGCCTCAGATTGCACAACTTTTGTCTTGTGGTTGCTGAATTTGGAGTTTTTGATCAGGGTGTTTGTTTTTCTGCTGATTTTGCTAGTTGGGTCTTATTTCAGCTTTTTGTATGTTGTAGGATCCAGAAGTTCCTTGATTTTTTGTTTGTATTGTTCTGTATCCATGATTACTGTGGCATTGCCTTTGTCCGCGGCAGAAAATGATTTCTGACAGAATAGGCAAAGTGGTTAGGAAGCACAACCTTCAAATGGTTACAAACGGATGAGAAACCAGCAAATGCTTCGCTCAGCCAAGGGCCAGAGAGACCCTCTCACACCACAGGAGTTTACCGCATACCATGCAGCTGCGGAAAAGTCTACGTAGGGACCACCAAACGCAGTGTGCAAACAAGAATCAAGGAACACGAGAGGCACTGCAGACTGGGCCAGCCAGATAATAAGCAGTAGCAGAACATGCGACAAACCATCCTGGGCATAAAATACTGTTTGAAAACACTGAATTCTGGACCATGCCAACCACTACCATGTCAAGATGCACAGGGAAGCCATTGAAATCCATAAACATCTGGATAATTTCAACCGGAAGAAGAAACTCTAAAGTTAACAAAATTTGGCTACCAGTCCTGAGGAATAGCAAAATAAGGACTCAGCAAATGCAAATGGGAAACCATTCAGATCAGGACTTTCCCAGCAGACAACTGATCACCAATTAGCAGACATAATCCTCTTTTGCATTAGCCTCCCAGCCTGAGGCCTGCCATCAGCACAGAACAAATCACTCCTTCATTCCCAGCTCACACAGTATGACCCCACTTTTTCCAGGCAAGCATTCTCTGAAGATGCCAGCCACAGATGCTGGCGAAACATCAGAAAGAAACTCTACTAGAACATGGCCACATAGCCCGAAAACTCACAAAAGCTATGGATGCCGGTCATGAAAGCCTTCAACTTTACTATGCAAGCTTCTATCTGACCATAAATGGCAGAATTACCATATACGATACTCGACTATAAATGGACCTCATGTATCAGTCAAGGGCAAGTTTAGGGGCCAAAATAGATTTTTATTTGACCCATGGAGAAGTTAGAGTGAAAATTTAGGAGCAAAAGATCTAAAGAATGAAGAAAGGAAATAATGCCAAAGAACTTATAACATT
This sequence comes from Sceloporus undulatus, assembly GCF_019175285.1. NCBI lineage: Eukaryota > Metazoa > Chordata > Lepidosauria > Squamata > Phrynosomatidae > Sceloporus > Sceloporus undulatus. Next base: position 101,640,034 of record NC_056525.1, on the reverse strand, counting down.
CCAGAAGGTCTAAATCCTCTGTACCTTTGGAGAAAATTCTTAAGGAACATGGCTCAATATTTATACAGTATATAACATCCAGGTTCAAATTCTGAAAACTGCAGGCAGGGCTAGAAAATACTCCTGTCTAAATCCTTTGAGCGTTGTTGCCAGTCAGGGTAGAAAACATTGAGTTAAAGGAACCAAGACTCTGACCCTAAAGAAGACGGAACCTGGGAGTTGGAACAGACTGGCAAAAAAAGCCAGCTTTCTGGCGGCTTGAGAATGTGGTATTTAGGCACTAGCTCTTATAGACTAGAGTCCAGTTCATCAGATGCATGACACAATGAATCATTAGAGCTAAAAAGTCCAAATATTGTGTTATTTTTGACTAAAGTAGACCCACTGAATCAACTGGATTTGCCTCTGTCTTGACTCAACCATTCAATTACTGATTGAATGGGTCTGCTCTAGTTAGAATTAATCAATCTATGCCGATTCAGTTCATTTTGTGACATTGTACTAAATCTTGCCAGTATGTAACTGGAATGTGATACTAACCTGAGAGCCACATTAAGAAGAAAGTTTTTCAGCTCTTCTGATGATAAATATCTCTCCTTTTCCTCATCTGAAAATTCTCTAGGATGGTACTGTGTGGTTGCATTTTTGGGATAGGTCCTAAAAGAAATGAAATGCACTTGAGAAGTAATTGGCAGGTAGAAAGGAAATTTGCAACAGCAAGGGCAGAAACAGTTATGATACTGTACATTAGTAGTATAATTTCTATGCCTCTTCCAGCATTCTTCACTACGAGGCTGGCAAGGGGGGAGTTGCAAGCCAATACCTGCCCTCCAGATGTTCAGGGAAGGCCCCATTCCTGTTTTATGTGATTCCTCTCTCTGTAATAGTGAAGTTTATATGTCTCACTTTCACACTCTCACTAGATAGCACTGGTTGCTGCTGATGGGGATATGAAAATATAAAAGTAAGCCTGACTGCAGTAGAGAAGTAGTGGACAACTTTAGAGGATTGAGGGGGGGTCCATCTGAGACCCCTGAGAGGCCATCTGGGGGGTCCATCTGAGACCCCTGAGAGGCTATACCAGATACAAAAATATTTTCCAGACAAGGTGCAAAGAACTGGCTATTAACTTTAAAGCCCTACATGGTTTGGGTCCAGGCTACCTATGAATCGCCTCCTCCCATATAATTCTCCCCATACACTCCAGTTCTTTGTCAGACATTTACTCCAGACAGCTGGGACTAGGTTGGCAGCTGTCATCCAGAGGACTTTTTTTCAGCTGCCTGTAGATTGTGGAAAAACATGCCAGAAAAGTTTTGAATTGGAATATGCTGTCTGAATTTAAAACACCATTAAAAACTAGTCTCTTCTGGCAGGCCTATCCAGATGATTTTAAATTGTGAATTTTAAATTATGAATTTTTAAATATGGATTGATTGTTTCAACTTGTATTTGTCTCATTTGTTCTTTTAAATTGATGTTTTTAACTGATGGTGTGTGTTTTAACTGCTGTTGTAGGCTGTGTATTAATCTGTTGTTCCCCATCTCGATCCTGGAATAGACATGTATGTGTGTGTCAGGGGAGAATCCCCTCCAGTCCCTTGCCAGCCAGAGGACATCAGAGGTAAAACTCCTAGTAGTACTAACTGAGATTGAACAAGGAGATTCCCACTATTTTCCAACTGGGACATCCCTTTCCAGACATAGGAGACACAGCACAAGTGGGAGACAGGGATCTGTCCCACCTCCAAAGGGTGAGATGTGGATATTGCACATTTCAAATTAGGGTCCAGAACACACTGCAGAAATAATCCAGTTTGAGACCGCTTTATCTGCTCTGGCTCAGTGCTAGGGAGTACTGGGATCTGTAGTTTTGTGAAACATTTAGCCTTCTCTGTCAGAGAGCTCTGTGCCATAATAAACTACAATTCCCAGGATTCCCTAGCACTGAGCCAGGGAAGATAAAGTGTCTCAAACTGGATTGTTCTGCAGTGTTTTGAACCTTGGTCTCCAAACTGGAGGATCCCTTCTCCAATACAGATCGTGAAAGAAATGAATTGAATTTGAAATAAATATTTGGCCTTAAATTAAGAGATACACTATTTCCTCACATTATTTAAAACAGGGATTTTATACATCTTATACTTACCATTTTGTTTGCGTTCCTGTCACTTTTTCTTCTGGGACTACCTGTGTAGCTGTGTGTTTCTCAAGTTGTCGAATAGTGAAGTTCTTGTCTTGATAAGATGTACAGTCCACATAGCCTTGTTTATCAGTGGATGCATTTCTCTTATGGAATTTAATCCGAACCCCAAATTCTTTGTGTGGACGAGATATCATGAACTTTATCTACAATTTCAGTGGAAATATTTTTAATGGAAAATTTCCTTGGAGAAGCGTCTGTTCTGTTCATTGTGGGTTGATCACAGCATTGTATGGGGTTTTTTTTTGCCTTGTTTTTAGTTTATTTATAAATAATCTGTTTAATTACCTATTTTTGAGTGTGCAATGTCTTGAGCTTATGGTACAAGGTCAACTCAGAAAGTGTTAAAAAAGTATCTTTAAGATCTCATAAAATGCTTGTATCTAAACTGGTTTCGTAGATTAATATATAAAATACATTGGTCCTCCACATTTACAGCTTCAACTTTTGAGGATTTGATTATTCATAGATTTCATTATTTTGTTCTCCTTAAGAATCTCTAGGTCTCCAGTCTGACACTTCTGGAATTTGACCATAGAGTCATGCTGGAAGACCTAGACATTCCCAGAGAGAACACTTCTCTAGACATTTGTAGGTCCTACAGCATGATTCTATAGTCAAATTAGCACAGATCTTGACCGCAGATCTGCACCAGAGATTCCTACTAGAGAGGTGGTTTCTTATTTGCAGTTTTTCCACTTTCCCAGGAGTCCTGAGCCTCTAACACCAGCGAATGTGGAGAGCCCACTGGACTTATCATTTCCCAATGCATTTTATATATTAAGAAGACTCTCAGATCATGCATGAAGGAATAGGAAATAAATTGTGGAGAGCCAGCATGACATAGTGATTTGAGTGTTGGACTACGACTTTGAAGACCAGGGCTTGATTCCCAGCTCAGCCATGGAAACCCACTGGGTGATCTTGGGCAAGTCAGAAGAAGGCAATGGCAAACCTCCTCTGAACCAATCTTGCCAAGAAAACCCTAAGATAGGGGTTGCCATACGTCGGAAATATCTAAAAGGTCCACAACTAGGATGGATGGAAGATGTATGTAGATTATTCAGTAAATGAATTTAAGATGAACAGAGATCTTTAAGGCATTTATACCATAACAAGTGTAAAATCAAACTATAAAAGAGGTGGATATTAATTGTTGTGTTGCCCACTACCATGATGTAGACTTGCTTAGTTAACAGAGCATGTTTATTTACTTCTCCCTGGATTCAACAGAACCTGCTCGACATGGAGGATTGTATGCTGTAAAAAAATCTATCCCATCATGGCATGCAGTATGACTTGCAAAATCCAGGTAGTTTTACAGTTATCAATAGGCATATAGACAGAAGGAAATGGGGAGAGCCAAGAGCGTATGTAGTGGGCATGTATTGTAGGTTATTTTGGTTATCTTGGGGTTGATTTGTTATAGAACCTTTGGGTTTTCAAGTATTCTGATCAAATTCTGCACAATATATCTGGAGTATCTGTTCAATGAAACCTTACACGCATTACCACTTCAGTTTCCTCTGGATAAAATTCACTGTTGGGCTAAGAGTAAAAAATATTTTCTCTGAACTGATGCTCACTTTTTGTGATGCCCTATAGTTCAATTTCCTACATAGTTCATGAAATTTGAAGGGACCCTAAGAACATAAGAGCACGGATGGGTCAGACTAAGGTCTGCTGGTTGAGCACTCCATTTGCAAGGAGGCTAACCAATGGTCTGTATTGGTTGTTTGTTTATATCCCACCCTTTCCCCAAAACTGGGACTCAGGGCAGCTTACAATATTAAAAAAACCATACAATTTGTGGGAAACCTACAGGCAGACTGTAAGTGCACCCTCCTGTTCATGCTCATCAAGATATGGAAAAATTTTAGGTACCGGTATAGATTTGTGTGGAGTAATCAAAAGAAATGTGCCCAGAATCCTAATTTTTATGATATCCTGAATTAATGCCTACAATATCTTATTTAAAGTAGACATAAAAGACAATAGCAAAGGCCCTGCATCACAGACATAGGCTGCTGCCACTGAGCAAAATTAATGCAGTTCGGCACTGCTTTAATTGTTCTAGCTCCAACCCATGAAATCTTGGAATGTGTAGTTGCAGTACTAGAAGGAAAGCTAAATATCCCACAAGGCTACAAATCCCAAAATTCTATAGCATTGAGTCAGGGCAGTTAAAGTGGCATCAAACTGCATTATTTCTGCAGTACAGATGCAGCTGTAGTAATGAATGCATAAATAACTACATACTGTATCATCCCCTGACCTGACTCCTCAAACCTACTTGAAAAGGCAACAGGTGCACAAAGTATTGGAGAGCTGTTCTGATGGTGATTGGGGCACTGCAGGTTGAGGTGTGGTGCAACAAGGAAGTGTGCCAGGGATCCTGCTTCTGATGTTGCACCACTGCTTACTGGAGGAGGGGGCTGGAGTCATCCTGATGCACCTCCATAACCAGCAGAACAAACTTCTATTGCTCAGTGCAGATACTGACCTTTAAGGTAAGTTGGAGGGCCATTTCCAACTGTGGCAATAGTACCAAAATAATAAACATGAATACCAATTATGAAGTCTAGCTTACATGTTTGTAACTGTTCAAAAAGATGGAAGACATAGTAGAATTGAGTAATATAGCTAAGAGTTCTGACCCTACTTCTTGATTCCTTAACCGATTCTTCTTCAATTTCCTTCTCACTTCCCAGTGAAACCCAAGGTTTGCGCACAGGAGGTTTGTAAATATATTCTTCTTGGATCCCTTCTTTAATTTCTCCTTCCTCTTCCTCTTCCTCTGGAGGCTGTCAGGAGAAATATTTGCAAAAGTGAAGATGAACAGATATTTCAAAAATAAAAGCAAACACAATATTCAATTGGTTTTACTGCATATCAATCTCAGCAATTTCTTTTCATGAGATTGATATCTGGCACATGTGAAATAAAATGTTAATAGTTTCAAAAGGCCTTACATTCAAAATACTCTCCTTGGCCTCTTCCGTTGCAATAAGATAAAAGATCTGCCCATATTTTAGTTCTCTGTCAAATACAACCAGAAGTTCTTCTCCAGGATAATCCTGTGTAAATACAAACAATTGAGAGATTTTAAGTGGAACTGACTTTTGTATCAAGGCAAAATTCATTTTAACGTTGATGGATCTAAGGACTTGGCAGCCGTTATTCTTTGTCTAGCACTGACTGCTTCAGAAATGCAGCCTCCCTCAAGCAGTTAGGCTCAGCTGACCTCTTTCCAGAGCTGAGAAGTCTTATATTTGGACTACAGTGCTCAGAACCCACAACCAGCATAGTCATCCTAGATGGGGGATTCTGAGAGAGGTAATACAAAAAGAATTATTTTCACCCAGTTTTGCCTCTTTTTAGGTCATTGTCACTCATCCCATGAAGAATATTATTAATGTAGATTTGGGAGTCTTCAAAAAGGCCAGACAATTGAATTTTTATCTGGATTTTTATAAAAAACCTACTGATCCCCCAGCGTGTATCACCTTCATCTGGTGCCCTACTTTGAGAAATTCTAACGGAGAAAGATTTGGTGATATTTATTGGTCAATTTTTTAAAGGTGTGGGGAAGGAGGAATAGAATTATACAGCCAACTAAAGAAAGAAAGCCACAGTTAAATATCAGAATGCAATTAATAGATACAAAATCAAGCTAAACCTCATGGATTGTTACAGTTTTGTGGATACATAGGTTAAATTGCAAATATCAAATACTGTAAGTACAAGTATGCATAGAACTGAGTTTATGGGAAATGTTTGAACGAAGTATTGTGGTGACTGTATGAACATGTTAAAATGCAAGAATCGCTGCTTAAATGTGATTAGTGTATTATCCTTCCATAATCAATAACTTCCACTTTACAGAGAGAAGCTAATTTTCTTCCATCTTGAAGTCTTACCAACCATAATGACACTCATTATATCTGCGATCTATGCCAAGCATTCTCAAGTACTTAAAACTGGTCTTATTTTCCTAAGGATTTGTAATAAACATACAAGAAACTCCATTTCCCACACAGTAATAAAACATATTTTTCTCTTCTGCATTACATAAAAGTTTATACCTCCTCTTTGTCAGCATTTTTGGGTTATCTGTTTTCAAAGGGCCCTCAGTCAAAGGAGTTACATTATATACCTCAAGTTAAATGAAGTTAAGTAAGCAGTAGGCTATTGAGTCCTGGGGGAGGGAGGGCAAAGTACAGCATGCTCTGAAAGGGTAACTCACTAAGATAATTTTCTTGATCGGATGGAAGTCAGAAATTGCAGCTCTTGTCTTCATATCATTAATGATGTCCTCTTTTTTCACAAGTTTATGAGGATTTTCAGCTGTGACGTCTACATCAGCACGGCAGTTAAATATTTCCTGGGTTTTTTCAGTAAGGACCAACGGGAAGATTTCTGGGTGGCCTAACAAAGTAAGTAATATAAAAGTGTTTTCATAAAGATGCCCAGTGTTACAAGCACAATGTCACATGCAGTCTAAAATCTTCAAAGCATTTTTGAAGGAATAATTGGAGAAGTTTGCAATCTCACAACTAAAACAATTATTAATATTAAATCATGACAGATTTTCCCCCTTAGCATTACCTTATTAATTCTGTTACATATATTTTTTGATATTTGATATACACTGCCTACAACAAAACCCCTTTCAAGAAATTCACCTGGTAATTTGATGAGGTTTGTCTTATGCTCAAGAAGAATGCTATACTCTGATGGAATTCTCTCACAGATTAATTAAATGATAGGCAAAGAGATCTTGGACAACTAAATTATAGGACAATTCTTTAATATAATCTAATGGAAGAATAAGAGCTATAATTTAGAATTCACAATGAATTGGCTGTATGCAACCAGTTGGAATTTAATCACTATACTGAATGTTTGTGGCAATCTTAGTAAAAATCTGGCAAGTAGCAGCAATGGTGCAATTTACAAAAAAACAGTATTTTTGTTCCATTCACAGAAAGATATTTTTGCTCCTGCTTCTTCCGTAAGTAGAATTTCACCCATGAACTTATGTCCCTTTTAAGAAGAGGACAAAGACATTGTATCCAACCCTATACTTATCACCATCAAGGGTGCTATTTACTGGATGGTTGGAAGAGAAACAGTTGTGGTCACCTAGATTGTAGAACATCCTGCCCATGTTTCCTGATGTTTCAGTTGTAAATTAAAATAGTATAGTTTCACTGTACTTTTGATTTACACACAAGGCCATGTTGTTGTCTTTTATTACATCCATTGGCTTTTGTGATGCTAAAGCATCTTAAAGACATTAAGATGCATCTTAAAGATATTATAAAGGAAAAGCATTTGAAATGAATCCCAGTTAGGGTCTGTTCACTTCAGTTGATCTTCGGTAGGAAAGCTTCTGGAGGGATTATATCTCCTGATCTCCTGGGAATCTTTGGTATACTGAAGGGGGTTTTGCACAGAAGGAGAGACGTGGAAGATGTACAAGCACTATTGATGTGTGGAGAGAATGGACTCATCATGAAACCTGGAAACATTAAAAAATGCTACATGGCCTGAATAGTTCATTCTTCCTCTTTTTTCTTTTACAAATAATGTGCAAAACACCCATAAGATTTTATCTTGGAAAAGTTACAGCTAGAGCACATGTTCTATAGAACCAAGTGCAGGTGGTACAGGTGCCAGTTCTATAGAACAAGTGCTTGGTGGGTTTTTAATTTCCCAAGCACTCCTGATCTTGCGTCTTGAATGGACTGTAATGAGCTTGTACATGCCAGGTTTAGGATATCCGCAGAACTTGCACAGAGAAGAACATTTCAAGAGAGATATGTTGTCATGCAAACTAGACCTGCTGAAATTCTCTCTTCTAACCAACTATTAAGAGTTGCGAAAGTCTGGCCTCCTTTTCCCTTGGTTACTCCTGGCTGGCCCTCCATTCTGTTGAATGGAAGCAGCTCCAGATGCAGAATGACAAGCTCATATGCGATCTATTGCCCAGTCATAGATGATGGGCCACCTATTGGGGATGAATTACAAATTAAAACACTTTCTTCAGAAGACTAGGAATGGGAAAGGCAGCTATGAAGGAACTAGACATGATAATACAGCAAAAATATACAACTGGACACCAAAATAAAAATCGTCCAAGCCATTGTATTCCCCATTACACTATGTACAGATGCAAGAGCTGGACAGTGAAGAGGGTAGATAAGAGGAAAACACATTTGAGATGTGATGCTAGAGAAGAGTGTTGAGGTTATCATGGATAGCCAAGAGGACAAAGAAATGAGTTCTTGAGCAGATAAAGCCAGAAATATCCCTAGAAGCCAAGATGATCAAATTGAGCCTGTCATACTTTTGCCACTTCATGAGAAAGCATGATTCATTGGAAAAGACAATAATGCTGGGAAAGGTAGAAGGCAGCAGAAAGAGCAGAAGACCACATGCCACATGGATAGATTCAATCAGGGAGGTCACAGGCACGAAATTATAGGAACTAAGTAGAGCAGTGGAGAATAGGGAGTCTTGGAGATGTCTCATACACAGGATTGTCATGAATCAGGGGATGACTCAAGGGCAGTTAACAACAATAAGGCTTCAATAGCTCTGGATGAAATACCATGTTAGGTTAGATGACAAGGGCAAGCATATTTGGAGCTATTTATGAAGCGGAATTAATTCTAAATTTGAGAATACTGATCAGCTTAGGTACACATGCTTCAGGAGTGTCTCCACTCCCTCAAATCCTGTTTTAGAACTGATAAAACAATAAATCCTATTTTAATCTTTCTCATCCAGGAATCTAAATCCCTCAGCAAACATCTATCATGTAATATGTTACATTTGATAAATCCCATGTTTATCCTTTAAGCTCTTTTCATTTCTGGCCTTCCATTGTACTCGCTGTACTACAGTTATTCACTGAACTCTACAAGGGAATGGGAGATACCTGACAGGCCGAGAAATCTGGCCACAAGGATCCCAAAAGATGAATTTTTTGCTTTTAAAGCAGAATATGCCCACAAACACACTGTGAGCAGCACCACTGGTTTATGCATTTTTGCCTAACGCTAATGCATAGATTAAGAGGTAGTGATATTAACACATTCTACCAACTGCTTCATGACCCCTCCCAACCTGCATCTCACACTCTTCTGTTGTCTGCCCTTCACATCACAGGATTTATGAATTTCAGTAAACAGTAACTAGTAATCCTTGCCAGTACTGGCAAGCTGCTTGTTGTTGTTGTTATGTGCCTTCAAATAGACTCTGAATTATGGCAACCTTATAGGGAGTTCTTGTTAAGATTTACTTAGAGTAGGTTTGACATTGCATTCCTCTGAGGCTGAGAGAGTGCAATTTGTCCAGGATCATCCAGTGGGCTTCCATGGAATAGTGAGGATTTGAATCCTGGTCTTCCGGAGTCCTAGTTTAACATTCAAACCACTACACCATACTGTAAAATGCTTTCGTGTTTTGTTTTATTAACTTCATGGCCCTTCTCCTGCAGCCAGAGAACAGGAATGCCATCTCCGCACTAGTTATTCTTCAATATCTGTTTTCCTCTGTAGAACTTACCCATGCTTGCCATAGAGAGATCAGCTTCCTCTTCTTTTCTGGCTGAAATGAGAGAAAGTGGTCTCAAATAAGAACAGGAAAAAAACCCCAGCAGAATCAGTAAACATTGTCCTGCACCATCAGCAGTGATCACTTAAATGCCTCTGGGTCTATTTTATTGTTTGTATGTGCATTGCTGTGTAAATCTACAGCGATATTATATATATATATTAGGTCACCCATTTTTCTAATCTCACAGCATCTGGTATTTAGAGATTCAGAGATTACACAAGTGACACGGGATAAGTTGGTCATTTTCCTTTTCTTGCCCCATCCCTTTTGCTTGTTTGTGTTAGATCTATCTATTCATATATCTATATTTCTTAAACTAGAAATAATGACTGGAATTTTTTAAATCTGAGACAGGTGTTGGAAAATTACTTTTGGAAAAAAGAGGACAATTAATTCCTGTTATTCATTCCAGTGTTTGAAAAATAAGATGTTGCTATTTGTTATGATGTTGATGCTTATTACATTTCTTGCTGAGCAACTCATTAATTTTTAATACATCCACTGGGGTTTGGTTCCAGGATCCCTGTGGATAACAAAATTCAAGGATGCTCAAGTCCTATTAAATATAATAGCATAGCAAAATGATGCCCCTTATAAAAAAATGGAAAATCAAGGTTTGTTATTTGGAATTTATAATTTTTGAATATCTTCAAGCCATGGATGCTTGAATCCATGGATAAAAAAAATCAGTGGATAAGGAGGGACAACTGTACTTTTACCTTTCTGAGAGAAATGAAACTTCAAATAGATAAGAGAATGCCATAAAACTTGAAAAACATTTCCTGACAATATGTCTCTTAAAAATTATTTGGAAGATACAGTGGGGCCTCATTATCCATGGGCTAACAGGGTAATATCGGCCAGATACACAACATTCTAAATGTGCCCAAAGCAGAGAATGACATTTTGATTGTTGGTGTTGTGTGCCTTGAAGTTGTTTTCGACTCATGGTGACCCTAAGACAGATCTGTCAGGGGGTTTTCTGGGGCGGAGAGTGTGTGATTCACTAAATGGCATCCAATCGGTTTCCATGACTGGGAAATCAAGCCTGATCTTCAGAGTCATAGTCCAATGTTCAAACCACTATACCGTGTTTGCTCCTTAACATTATGATGTTGGCAATTATATTTACAATTTTCAAAATTATTTTCATTCTTCTCCACAAGCTGTTAAATTTTGAGCCCAACAAGTGGGAGGTAGGACACTTGTTAGCTAGCCTCTTTCCACTTGCGTCCCTTGAACTTTCCTCCAAAAAACTGTATGTGAGGATTGGGGACAGTCTCAAAAGGTATGAGATGGGTCATGATGGGCTGTTGGGAGAGTTAGAAAATGTCCCTAATCACATTAAGCTATCTTACATGACCTCTGTAGTCACCCAAGTTTGGCCAGCCCCATCAGCCAGCAGTACCTGTGTCTTTCCTGAACCTTTCCCTAAACCTTGGAAGTACAATGGTCCTTAGTACCCATGGGGCTCCCATTCTGGACTCCTCTGCAGATGAAAAAACTCGCAAGACTTTAAGTCCCATGGTTTTCAATGGTCACATGCACACACAACCACTAATGGCAATGGGGCTTGCTATTTGCGGATGCTTAAATTGGGGAGGGAGGTCTGTAGTTTTAGAAGAGGCACAAGAGGATATAGAGGAAAGAGGGTGGTGGGAAAGTCTTCTTCCACAACCTTCTTTCTGCCCAAGAGTCTCAAAATTCAGTCCACTTCATAAAGCCCCCCCTCTTTTCTACTGCAACTTTTAAAGGAAGAAATCTTACTGAGTTTTCAAGGTGACTTTTTACAAAAATGAAAGCTGCTATAGATAAATCACTCAGAATCTGCAAGAAAATGTTCAACAACTTCAATAAGAAAACCACTGCTTGGATATCATCATTTGTCATTTACATCTACAGTATGCATTTTTCTTTGTTGTATTTGAAGATATGTTTTAATGTTATTATTTTGCTTTCTTAGGTAGGTTTTTAATTTTTGTTTTGTTTTAATTTTTGTATACTCAGTATGTACAGCACTTTATAAATAAACTAAAATAATAATAATAATAATACATTCAAACAAATTGTTTCCCTCCCCTGCCCTCTATAGCCTGATACTCACTAGCAGATTTTTGCTTTGTTTTGGGTGATCCTTTACGTGATTCTTTAGGTGATCCTTTAGGCGATCTTTTAGGCGATCCTTTAGGCGATCCTTTAGGTGATGCTTTAGGACTCTTCTTAGCCTTGGGTGTTCCTTTACCTTTACCTTTGCCTTTTTTTGCTGAGCTAACAGCAGGTGAGGTAAGGGATTCAGGTTCAGGAGTTGCTGGACTTTCAGCCATTTTGAAGATTTTTTATCTGAAAAACAGACAACAAAATGTTAGTCAAACCAGCTAGAATCCAAGTGATAATTTTTCAACAATCCTCTTTAATTGCAATTGGAATTTAATTGCAATTTGTTATAATGAGAGAGAGAGAGGGAGAGAGAGAGATCCCTTATCTCACTCTGACTATAATCATTATTTGTCCTTTTGGTACAATCTTGTTGACATAAGTCATTTTGCTGCCCCAAGGATATCCATTGTGCCATCCAAGAAAGTGCATCCCAGAAATTCTTGCAAAGATATCAAGGATACAAATTTATAAAACTTGATTTAAGAATGGCCCTTAGGCATTATTCAAGAGCACTTTTGCAACTCTGCAAGGTATCCTGAACGAGATGTCTTTGGGGAGCATGCTGTTTTACTGACACTATTAGATATATCACAATCCCAACTTGGGTTACTTCTACAGTTCTCTAATCTGAAATGGCGACGGAGGGGGAATGAAGAAAAAGGAGGATGGAGAGGCTTATAGTATCTACTGCTAAACAAAAACAATGAATATGTAGAATATTGTATGCATTCACAAACTTCCCCTTTTGAAGATATATATACAATGGCTGTGGTCACGTCACAATAAGCCATGGTATAGTTTGCTGAACCCTATTTTCTTGTGAGCTATCACATACTCATTTCTGCTTTATAATCCTTGCGCCACCTTTGAAACATAAAAGGCATTTCCCAAAGTACTTCAGCACTAATAATAGCTAAATAGCGAGGAGTATTTTCATTGCACTCATTTTATATTGTTTTTTAAGCTTCAGTTGAAGATGGTATCAATGACAGAAATCACTGCTCCTCTGCTTGACAGTTGTGCATAAGGATGAGGGATGGGAAAAAGAAGTTTTAAAAAATAACTCCAGCACCATCATGTGGAAAATGATCTACATCACAGCACACATTAAGTAAAGGTTCATTATTTGAATAAATCACGAATTCTTTTCAAAGTTTCCCATGTCACAAACTAATGGTTTTAAAGAAATTATACCCATGGACAAGTGGATAACAAGAGATACTGGATGTGCATCCAACCAATCTTAAATCCTAAAACCAATTTCACAGGGAGAGATTCAAGCATATGCTCACTTCTTTCAAAATGTGACTTTCAAAATATGGAAGAAATGCAAAGGGTGTCCAACAGTCTTGAACCGAATATCAAATAACTGATGATAAAAAGCACTGTTGCTAAGTAGTTCAGTCAGAAACTGGGTGAAGGGAGTACCAAATGGAAAATATGCTTTCGTTCTGTCAAATCACTCATATATTTAAGTCACATGAACAGAAGAAACACTGAGGTTTCAGGGATTAATCACAGAGCTATTTTTAGGACAAGAATTTACCAAGTAAGGCAGAAAATTCTTTAAATAGCTAAATATCAAACAGATCACCTTTAACCTATCTATTCCCCAACATCCAGTAACTTCATTCTTTCATTTTAGAGTGCAGGTAAAATTTTGAAGAGCACAGAATCAGTGAAGGATACCAGGTAACAACCATTGGACTTACTGAGGGTCATTTCTACATCCGCCTATAGGTCTGAAATGTAATCAACTTAATCAGTAGTGGTAGTTCATATAAAATGAAGATGAGGAGCAAGATATTACCTTTCAGGATAACTATTACAGGATAAGCAGGGCAGATGTGAAGAACAGAAAAAAAGAAACTGAAACAAGGATCTCTTCCACCTTCAAATAAATTTGTGCTGCTTGGATGTTGCTCTTGCACTGCTAGTTAGAATCTGAATTAACATTGTGGTTTCAAATTATGCTTATAATTCAGGGGCTGTATACACAGCCCTGAAAGGGCAGCCTGGAGTCAACCCTATTACAACCAAATCGGGGCTGTGGCAACCTCACACCGCAGCCGCAATCTGACCTGTGCAGCATACAAAAAGGAGCTGCAAAAAGTGTTTCCTTTTTGCGTCCTGCAAAGGGCATGATAGCTGCACTGCCGTGGCTTGGCATTGCTCATTTGGCACTGTGTCGTATCTACGCAGCACCGTGATGTCGCGCAGTGCATTGCGTGGCATCATGCCACCCTGGGGGGTGAGGCTGGGATTGCATCGTGGAGACGCTATGCCCCAATTCCATCCCCAACCTGACCCGAACTGCCGGTCTGCAGAGCCCCTCAGTGGCTGTACTGGCTGAAAGGTTTTAGTGGTTGTAGTCCAAAAGCTAAATGTTGCAAACTCTGCAATTAATATAATTCTTTCTGAGAATAGCCTGTTTGCCAGTTCAGCATTAACAAAGAGGAAATGACATTAAAATAGAAGGCCCTCTTCCTCCTCCTCCTCCTCCTCCTCCTCCTTCAGCACAGCCAGGCCATCGCTCAGGGCTTCCATCTCCAGGATGTGACTCATCCTCCTCCTCCTGCGCAGCCAGGCCATCGTGTGGGCCTTCCGTACCCAGGTTGGCACTCGCCCCTCCTCCAACTCCTCTTTCAGTGTAGGCAGGCCACTGTGTGGGGCTTCCATCTCCAGGTTAGGACTCGTCCCTCCTCCTGTTGCGCCACGAGGCCATCGCATGGGGCTTCTGTCCAAACGTTGGGACTCATCCCTCCTCCTCCTCCTCCTCCTCCTCCTCCTCCTCCAGCATGGCCAGGCCATCGGGCGGGGCTTCCGTCGCCATCCTGGGACTTGCCCCTCTTCCTCCTCTTCCTCCATGACCACCAGGCCATCGTGCGGGGCCTCCATCTCCAGGTTGGGATCCGGCCCTCCTCTTCCTCCTCCTCCAGCACAACCAGGCCATTGCACGGAGCTTCTGTCTCCAAGTGGGGCTCGCCCCTCCTCCTCCTGCCCACCAGGCCACAGCACGGGACTTCCGTCTCCTTGTTGGGACTTGCCCCCCTCCTCCTCCTCCTTCAGTGCAGCCAGGCCATCACATGGGGTTCTGTCTCAATGCTGGGACTCGTCCCTCCTCCTCCTCCAGCGCGGCCAGGCCATTGGGCGTGGTTTCCGTCGCCATGCTAGGAATCGCCCCTACAACTCCTGCACTTCCACTGCTGCCAGTAAACAGTGCAGGGCTTCCATCTTCAGGTTGGGACTCACACCTCCTCTTCCTCCTCTGCCAGGCCAGCATGAGGGCTTCCGTCTTCACGTTGGGACTCTTGCCTCGTCCTCCTCCTCCTCCAGTGACTCCAAGTCATTGCGTGGGGCTTCCCTCTGCAGATTGGGACCTGCCCCTACTCCTCCTCCAGGGCACCCAGACCATCATGCAGGGCTTCTGTCTCCATGTTGGGACTTGCACCTCCATGTCCTGCGCCACAAGGCGATCACGTGGGGCTAACGTCTCCAGGTTGAGAGAACTCTCCTGAGTTCTCTATATGGAGTGGAAAGGCTCAGTCCTGATAGTTATCACTGCTGGCAATTGAAAAATAACTTACACAGTCAGCCCTTCTTATACATGGATTTTCGATACATGGATTCAAGCATACACAGTTTGAAAATGTTTCAAAAAAGTATACATTTAAAATATCAAACCTTGATTTTCCATTTTTTATAAGGGACACCATTTTGCTACGTCATTATATTTAATGGGACTTGAGTATCCACGGATTTTGTTATACACAGCCGATCTTGGAACCACACCCCAGTGTATAACAAGGGTCCACTGTATTAAACCATTATTTGAACAAAAGGTAGCTGTTTGCCCCACCATTTATTAACACTAGGGCAGATTCATTTGTATATTTAATGAACCTATGTTTGTTGTTGTGTGCCTTCAAGTCATTTCCAATTTATGGCGACCCTATCATGGGTTTTTCATGGCAAGTATCATCACAGAGGATTTACCATTGCCAACCTCTGAAGTTGAGCAGGGTTCGAACCCTGGTCTTGATTCCAAATCCAATGCACAAACCACTACACCACACTGGCTCAACTTGTAACTGGAATAACAAAATAATGTTTAAATATACCTTGCAAAAGCAAATGTTAGAGAGTGGCTATTAACTTTGTATTTCATAATCTATATTAATTTAGACCACAAAGTAGCAAAAGCAGTGTGAGAGCAGTGTGTTCTTCTAATTATCTAATGGACTGAAATATTTAATGTTAACAAAACTGAACTCTTATGTTGCTATGTGCTCAAGGGGGGAAAGTTAATTAGTTATCAGCAAAGACTCAGGTGCTGTCCGTATCAAGAAAGAAAAGTGATTAATTAGTGACCAGATTGAACAATTTAAATGTCATGTTTATGTGCAGTACCCATTAAAAGCTGCAATTTATTTGAGGCAAAAGAACTGAATCATCAAAATACACAGGGGCAAAACATGAAGCTTTTTATTTTTTAAAAAATATACATAACCCCAAAAGCAGAAATGTCACAGGAGCTTCATGGAAAGATCCTTGCTTCTTCAGAATACATGCAGCTTTCCAATTATTATATGGAAATCTCAACCATCCTTATCCAGTCTATTGCCCTTCAGCTATTTGGACTATAATTCCCATCAAGTCTCATTGCAGGCCCTGCTGGCTATAGCTGATGAGAATTATATCCATGCTGCCTGGAGGACATTAGATTGAGGATGGTAGGTGTAACAAAAAGAGTCTTCCTTTTAATTTAAATCAGGAGTGGGATATTTTTATTTAAAAATTAAAATTTCCCCCAAGGAATATTAATATTTTTAATATTAGTTTGTATTAATTTTAAAACAGGTATTAAAAATTATCAATCATTCCCAATAACACATATCACATAAGATACATAACAATATCACAAACAATAAATACAATAACAAAGACAAAATTCTCACATTCTGCATTTGTTACTTCCAAACTATCAAAACTAAATCTTATATCTATCTCGTTTACTTTCAGTTATCTATTAGTAAATGCATGTTTGTTGTTCAGCTTATTTTAGTACACTGATTATTTACTCAAACAAGCCTCATCTAAGTTAGATAAATAATACAAAATCGCCTTAAAGAAAATGAACGAAACATCACTGGAGTTTGTACCTCTCCTCCTATTTCTGATTCTCAAATGTTATAACTCTGTGGATCAAACAAAATGTCTCCAATTAGTTTAAATCCGTCCCCAAAGTTGCATTATTCCCTCAGCATTTCTGGAGATATTCCAATCTTCTTTATACAAATTCAAGAGTTCATTCCTGATTCCTCTTGAGAGTTTGTCCAATTCCATCATATCCGTTAGTTTAAATGTCCAGTCTTCTTTCAAAGGTATTTCTTTTGACCTCCATCTTTGAACATACACTATTCTTACAGCTGATAACATATAAAATAATATTTTACTATACTTTTTTCCCCTAAAGATTGTTCTATTATATTAAGCAAAAAGATTTCAGGTGAGAGCTTGAGAGATATAGATATAACTTTGTTAATTTCAAAAAAATAAATAAAAATCAATTTCCAGAATTGTTTCGCTTTCCCACATGTCTACCACATATGATACAATGAGCCCCGTTCCTTTTCACACTTCCAACATACATTACAAGAATTATTATGTATTTTACTTATTTTCTCTGGGGTCAAATACTGACTACAGGTATAATTCAATCTTTTTCTCCAGGTATATTCCAACTCATCTAATTCAGTTACAAAACCAACATTCTGGGACCATCTAATCATATTTTCCTTAATAATTTCTTGCTCTGTGTAAATCTTTAAGATACAACTGTACAATCGTGCTAATAAAGCTTTCTTATTTGACATTAACTCTTGTTCTAGCTCTGATTCAGAATTCCCAATACCATATTGTTTATTATCCATAAGGAAACACTCTTTCAGCTGTCTATAAAAAAAAACCCATGAAACTTCATAATCCTGTTCATTGATCTCTTGACAAGTTCTTCTCCTGCAAGTTGAGTTAGATCTTTATAAGTGAGCCAATTTGCATCCTTTTTTGGATTATATTTGAAAAAAAACCTCATGAACAGATACCCAGAGGGGAATTTTTGTACAAATCCGCTTTTTATATTTCTTACAAAATGATTGTTAAAGTCTTGGTTTGCTTTGACCTTATCGTAAAATAGGTAGGCATGCCAGCCAAATCTTAGGTTCATACTTTCCAGATTCCATCTTTTAGACTGAGCCAATCCTTTATCCAAGTCAAACACTCTGCTTCAAAATACAGCTTGAGATTCAGCATGGCAAGCCCACCCCTCTCTTTTGCGTCTTGAAGATACTTCATTTTTATCCTCGCTTTCCTCCCCTTCCATACAAATTTCGAAATCCCTCTTTGTCATTCTTTGAAAGGCATTTCCTTTTTAATAATTGGAATTGTCTGGAACAGAAAAAGACATTTTGGCAGAATATTCATTTTTAGCACAGCAATCCTACCCAACAATGATAAATTCAGGTTTTTACAGATATTTATCAAATCAGTTCTTTCCCCATTTATATTCAATCTAGCATGTTGTTTCTGATATATAGCTTTCACCCACTCCAGAAATTTATCCCCCACTCCAAACTCTTCCATAACACAAAGTAATCATTTCCAAGATACATTATCGAAGGCCTTCTTGATATAAAAAAAAGGCTGCCATTTTTTAAATCTATATGGACCTCATGATATTCAACCAAGTCTAAATAATGTCTAATATTATCTTTAACGTATCTTTTAGGTATAAATCCCCTTTGATCTCTATGTATCAATGATGTTATTATTATTTTTTTCATTCTTTCAGCAAAGATATTCACGAACAATTTATAGTCATTGTTTAGCAAGGATATTGGTCTAAAATTCTTGACTTGTGTTAGGTCTGTCTTCTTTAGGAATCACCACGATTACCGCTTTTTCCAAGTTGGGGGGATTATTCATCATCTCAGGGGTTGAACTAATTCTGTTTGAAATGTTTTATACTACAAAGAGGAAAAGCCATCTGGGCCTGGGGCATTGTTAGATTTACTGTTCTTTATAGCATTCAACATCTCCATGTTGGAGATGGGTTGGTTCAAACAAGATTTTTGATCCACCGTTATTTTTGGTAAATTTTTAACATATTGAAGTAGTTTACCTATATCTTCTTTTTCTGGATTGTATAATTTTTCATAATATTTCTGGAAGGTCTTTTTTATTTTATTTTGCTCTGTAAGGGTAGATTTTCCATCCTGAATCTTCTTTTTCCTTTTTTATCCTTTTTATCCTTTCCTTTCCCTGAGTTTATAAGCCAACCATTTCCCAGGTTTGTTGGTATACTGAAATTTTTTTAGTTTAAGGTATTTCAATTTAATTTCTATATATTCTGTTAGTAGGATTGACAATTGCTTTTGTAAAATTTTAATTTCATTTAATATCTTTATCTTATCTTCTTCCTTTTTTCAATTCTTCTTTTGTGTGTTTTCTTCACGCTTCTTATATTCACAATTTTGTTTCATAAAAAGCCCCTCATGACCATTTTAAAAGCTTCCCAAGTTATCATATAATCTGATTCTTTTTCCGCATTTTCTTTAAAGTTCCATATGAGTGTTTGTTTTGCCTTTTCTATGATCATAGGGTTTTGCAGCAGTTTCTCATTCAGTGTCCAGTTAAATGTTTTGTTTTGTTTTTAATTTCAGGGTTATAGGGTTATGGTCTGATAGAGATTTAGGTAAAATGTCCATTTTCAAAGTTTGCACACATAGTGTTTTGGAAACTTTTTAAAAAATCAATTTTAGAAAAGGACTTATGTCTATTAGAAAAAAAGGTGTAATCTTTTGCTTCTGCATAAAGATGTCTCCCTATGTCTACCAGTTAAAGATTTTCCATTAACTTAAAAAATGAAATAGGAAATTTTCCTTGGTTTTTTCCCTTTCCTTCACAGTTGGATCTATCTAACTTAGGATTAATAACTGCGTTCCAGTCACCCATCATTAATATTTCCATATAATCAAATTCTATAACACTATTATAAAGTTGTTGAAAAAACTTTTCTTTTTTCTCCTGAGGGCCATAAACACCTACTAACAATTTTTTCCCTCTTCTGCATAACTACTTCCACTTCAATATAATAGCCAAGACCCCCAAGAGCCCCTAACAACCTCCTTGGGTTTTTAAATTTTATTTTTAATTATAAATGCCCCATACCCTCCTTTGAAAAAAGTCCCTTTTGGGCCTAAAACAGGTTAGAAAGGAACAAAACCATAGCAAAATTATTCCCAACCGAACAGATGGCATGGAATCATCCTACATTAAAATATGAAGAAATAAATAATTGGGGATGAAGCACAGGAATAGTGGGCTCCCCAATCTTTGGCAGTTAGCCCTCCTGCTTAAATTCCTGTGCTTTGTTAAGTGACCCACCAAGGCATTTTTCTTACATCCCTTCTGCACTGTTTTTAAAAAAACTATTACCAAAAAACAGGACTGGATGCCAGTTTTAATGAGGTTTTGTAGGTATGAGCAGAGATTTAAGTTTCATTATTTAATTTCTATGTCGCCTTTCTACTAAGGTGGTCCCCCCAAAAGTCAGTTTAAAGAAACCTCCATAATTTAAAAAAAATTGAAAATCCACATTAAAAATATAAAATCATTTAAAAACATATAAAAGTTGGGGGGGAAATGTAACACAGTTTTCTCTGCTGACTCCTTTAAAAGCCTGCTTAAAGAAAAAGGTCTTTGCCTGCCAGCAAATGGAAAGCAATGAAGGGGGCCAGGCTAGCCTTCCATGGAAGGGAGTTCCAGAAGGTGGGAGCAGCCACCAAGAAGGCTCTCTCTCTCTCTCTCTCTCTCTCTCTCTCTCTCTCTCGTGTCCTCACCAAGCAAGCCTGTGATGGTGGCAGGACCAAGTGAATGTTAATATCAGAGCCATTGCATAGAGAATACTAGAAGAGTGGATGCTAGAAAGCTTCAAAGCATTTAATAAGAAATAGGAGAACTAAAGTGAGGCTGGGGAACCTATTGCCCTCTGGATATTATTGAATTCCCATTTATGTCAGCTCCAGCCAGGATAGTAAATGTCTTCAGACATACATTAGCCTAATACCCATCAGCCTTTGAGTGGTCAGAGATTTCTCAATCCTAAGTTATAGCTGCTAGAATGATAGGAACTGCGGAAGATATTTGGTTTACTGTATTTCTGGGGAAGTGGAATGGCAGTTAATAGATGGTCTTTGTTGTTGTTACATGCCATCAAGTTGTTTCAGACGTATGGTGACCCTATCATTGGGTTTTCTTGACATTGTCTTCCCTTGAGTTTGAGAGCATGTGACTTGCCCAAAGTCACCCAGTGGGTTTTATCGCCGAGCAGGAATTGAACCCTGGTCACCAAAGTTATAGTTCAACATTCAAACTACTACACCACACTGGCTCTCTAACAGATGGTCTAGAGCAGTGGTTCCCAACCTGTGGGTCAGGACCCCTTTGGGGGTCGAATGACCCTTTCATGGGGGTCGCCTAAGACCATTGGAAAGCACCTATTTAATTACAGTTATGAAGTAGCAATGAAAATAATTTCATGGGTTTGGGTCACCACAACATGAGGAACTGTATTAAAGGGTCGCGGCATTAGGAAGGTTGGGAACCACTGGTCTAGAGTAGTATGGATTTATTTATTTATTTTGATAACCCAGGTAGCTTGTGTTTTGGGTTAGACCTTGGCCAGGAGTTAAGCTGGTAAGAGTCATGAACTTGCAGTTCTCCTCATTACACAGAGACAGTATGGAATAATGCCTCTTCTTTTCAGCTGTTTTTAAAATGCCCTCTTTCTCTCCTCCCACTTTCCTCCTGTGTCCTCAGCTTACTTCAGTTCCTGCAAACAGAGTTCAAGTTCTTGGTGAATGGAGTTCAAAGTGCAAAAGTAGTTTGTACTCAATTAACTTAGCAGAGGGAGCAAAGAGGAAGGGGTCAAATCTTGCCTTATTCAGAAGGCTTTGGCAAAAGCAAACTGCTGCAACTGATTCTAGCTTGTGTGCTCTTCCTCATTAATAATTAGCCATGGCAGTTAAAGTGGACTCACGGTGCTAAGTCCAAGTAAAACTTCAGCCATTTTCACTTTCCATCTCCCTCTTGCCACAAGCCTTGGGCTTTGTATGTCATAACCAATTTAATTTATGTCCATAAAATGGAAAGTGGTGGGATGGGGGAAAAGAAGCATCTTTGCGACTAGGGCTGCATCTGCACTGCAGAAATAACTCAGTATGGCACCACTTTAACTGCCATGGCTCAGTGCTATGGAATTCTGGGAATTATAGTTTGTTGTGGCACCAGAGCTCTTTAACAGAGAAGGCTAAATGTTTCACTAGGCTACATTTCCCAGAATACCCTAGCATTGAGCCAGGGCAGTTAAAGTGGTGTCAAACTGGATTATTTCTGCATTGTGGATGCAGCCTAACTGATTTATTTCAACATGAGCTTTCATGAGTATCAATCTACTTCTTTAAGTCCAATTTTATGTAGAAACAAACTAACAAGGCTATCTCAAAAGTGCAATTATGCCATAAAACAGAATAGAAGCTGCCACATGCTCCCTCTGTGAAGAGTCTGTCCGCACAATTCTGGACTGGCTACAATTTTTGAACACTCTTCAAAGGCAGATCCCACATGACAGTAGCCTAAAAAGCAGTTTACAGATTACATGGTTTGTAGATAAGCAGTGACCACTTGTTTTCCCCCCTGAGATCACAGAACAACAAATTGAAAGAAAATTAATTTTGGACATTACCACAGCCTTCTGGGTTTGTTTGTGTGTGTATTCAGAGCTTGGAAAATTTACATTACTAGGGTACAACCTTGCTGGATGGGAGGCTCTTGGATCCGTAGTACAAAATTAACTTACCCAATACCTATAAAGAAGAAGTTCATTATTACTTCTATAACTACAAAAAAAAAAAAAAGGACAATACTGTATATAAATCTCCAACCAGGTCTACTATCCCCAACTAACATTGTTGCAGACATTAGAGCTCTGTAGATGTACCAATCATGTCCTCTCACTGAGGACATTATCACACGGGAGGAATGTCTCCCAATTTTAAAAGAAAAGAAAGTAGGGCCAATTCTAAAATGAACGCTATTATGCGAATGGTTATCAAACGCACAGAAGAACACAGAGCCCATTCCAAAGCCAAAGTAGTGCGCATGCAAAACAAATTATCATATGAGTACATATCCTTCGTAGTCTAGAATTCAAATTAGCAGTGTAGTGGCGTCTTCTTCTTGAGATCTTTAAAAAAAGATGGATGGCCATCTGTCGGGAATGCTTTGTGTCTTCCTGCATAGCAGGGGGTTGGATTGAATAGCCCTTGGGGTCTCTTTAAGTTCTCTGGTTCTATAATTTACTGCTGATCTGGAGAGTCTGAAGATCTCCCGTCTGATGGAGGGATGTCTCGGGGACACAGCTACAGTGTTCTCAGTGGCACAAGAGACTGGCAGACAAGAAGGGCAGGACAATGAGGCAGCCATTTCATGTGGTGGGCAGGGAGAATAAAGGAGGGTCTTTCCAGACTCAGTTGGCTGGTGGCAAGAAAACATTTGTCCTTTGCTCTCATGGTAAGGCCACTCTGCTTGGCAGAAGTGGGAGCAACTCCCAAGGAGTCCATCTTTGTTTCCTAGCCCACCTGGCAGCAGTTTTGAACTGCTCCTGAACTGCTTAAAAATGTTCATATGGGATTTCAAATTTTGCACATCATATTTTTCCCCTTTATAAATCACCAGTTTTACAAGGCAATGGACAAAGAATGATACTACTGTGAAAGATTAGACACATGCATCATAGTTGGGCATTAGACCTTCTTCTGGACTGTCTGGTCAGCCCTAGGGACCACTGCCAAGCCAGAAAGCCTTATACTGTACTTCAGTACTATAAATGTTTCACCTCCTTTTTTCCTTCAGGACTGAACAGGATTTTCAGGTACTGCAAGTCAAGTGCTGTAGGAAGAGAGGTGACACACTGTGTAATTTTGTGTTATATTCCTCTATTGAGATTACCATCCCTACTGGTACTGTAATTTCCTTGTCCTGCTGTTTGTGCCAGATTGCCACCTGAGTTGTAGGTGAACCAGATCAATGAGTCTTGAAGCCTGACAAATGCCATGTATGGATTTTCCATCATCATCTGTAGTGACCTCCTAATCTCCCTGATAATTCTACTTCTCATTGCTCTTTGCCTTCTGTGACAAGATGACACAGATCAGTGGCAGAAAAAAAAATCCTTTGCATCTTGCATACATGAAGTCAAAGGCAGTCTTTCCTATTCCAGGATGGGGGAAATTGTGGCCCTCCAATTGTTGTCAGATTACAATTTTCATTACCACCAGCACTGGCTATGTAGGCTAGATGAAAGTTTCAGAAATCCAAGTCCAGATGTTCCCCAGTTCTGTCTTATTCAAAAGGTAATGCCATGAGAAAGAATTCTACTGTCTTGGAAATATGCTGCCTGTAGGCCTCACCATTATCCAGAAGGAGGTGGCTATATCAGGCAACTTATCTTTGGTGATATGAAATGGTAGCATATTATTACTTATTTACTTTGCTACTCTTTTATTTTTGCAGTCAGGGATTGGGGAGGACAGGAACAGGATCTTGTGGGATTTTCTGCCCCCAGTACCAAAATAACTTGATTGGCCTTTGATACAGGTATTATGCATCTTGCCTCAAAGGGAAAGGCACTGTTTGCTGCTCCACCTTAGATAACAAAAATATCTTGGACTGCTTTGCTCTGTACAAAACATCTCCTTACATCTAGGGTGGCTTTTGTGTAGGGGGTGTGTGTGTGTTGGTTGTCCCTTTTAGCTTCTGTAATATTTTTATGTGGTTTTATATGGTTTTTAGATTATTTTAAATGTTTTATGTTTTTATTGTATTGTTTTTGAAATGCTTTTTACCTGTGAGCCCCCTTGGATCCCTTCTGGGAGAAAGGCGGCATAATACAAATGAAGCAAACAAACAAACAATAATCTTTGTTGTTGCTCAAACCAAAGTAAAGAAGCCAAATCTCAGCTGGCCTTAGATTCACATAATGCAACAGTTAATCTGATAACTTCCGTATTATATTGGTTCGTAAGTTCCACAAGCCCCAGCCAGCATTGTCAATGGTCAAAGATGGTAGTACTAGTAGTCAAAATCATCTTAAGACTCCCATATTGTTTACCCCTTATGAATTAGTGCAGTGTAGTGGTTCCCAACCTTTGGTACTCCAGATGTTTTGGACTTCAGTATCCCTAATTGCTGACTGTTGGCCAAGTTGACTAGGGCTTCTGGGATCTGAAGTCCAAAATAAATGGAGTGGGAACCACTGCATGGATGAAGAAAGTGTAGCTATTTAGATGTCTAATGTCACCCTGAACTCACATGATCTTGTCCAATTTTGGAAGCTAAGCAGTGTTGGGCCTGGTTTGAACTTTGATGGAAGACCACCAGGAAATTTCAGGGACCTTTAAGTACAGTCAGGAAAGAACCCTGCCTGAAACCATGGAGGTCGGTGCCAGTTAGAGCTGACAATACTGAGCTAGATGGATTAATGGTCTGACTCAGGAGAAGGCAGCTGTCTTGTTTTATGTGCTTTGGTGGTTGGTGGCTCCATGTAGGTGGGACAATGAATTCACTCCTGGTTTTAACTGGGGGCTCAAGGCCCCAGAAGTTCAAGGTGCTGATCCTCCCTCCTAAACAGATTTAAATAGTTCATTGTCCCACTGATGTGGAACCGCCAAAGCACATAAGATAAGACAGCTCTTGAGTCAGACCATTCATCCATCTTGCTCAGTATTGTCAGCTCTGAGTGGCACTGAGCTCTAGGGTTTCAGGCAGAGTTCTTTCCTGGCCGTAGCTGAAGTCTGTGATATTCCCTGGTGGTCTTCCACCAAAGTCCAAACCAGGCCCAATCCTGCTTAGCTTAAATACTGGTATTTAAGACCCCTGGTATTTAAGGCCCTGTGCTTTAACATCCCTCCAAGTATCTGGCAACTGGTATGTGTGGTGTGCTTTCAGGTAATTTCCAATTTATGTTGACCCTAAGGTTTGTTCAGAGGAAGTTAGCCATTGCCCTCTCCTGGGGCTGAGAGAGTGTGACCTGCCCAAGGTCACCCAATGGGTTTCATGACTGAACCATGAAATCAAACCTTGATCTCCAGTTGTAATCCAATGCTCAAACCACTACACCATGCTATGTACCATGTAGGAAGTTAAAATCTACAGGCAAAAGATTATTGGTTCCACCAATGCATACGGCTCTATCAAGGCTGCGAGCCTCCACATTTGTGGAACAGTCTTTTTTTTTTTTTTTTTTTTGCATCTTTGGTGGGAGTAGGATCTTACCTGCTTTTGTAAATGGTTGAAGACCTTCCACTTCGATTGTCCGGATTAAGCTGCTGAGTGTACCTAAGACAGGTGAGAAGATTTTGTTTTTAGTACATTTGGTATATTATTTTTAATATGTTACAGTATTTTATTGCTTTGTTCTTGAGTGACTATATATGTCTGATGTTCTTCCCTTTGGTAAGAACGACCTTATAAATAAAAGTTATTAAAACCTGGAATGGATTCACCACTCCAATGACATGGCAGCCACCAACTGCCGCCATTTTCTTGCACAGGGGTTGCTAGACTGCATCACCCATTAACCCAAAACAGAATAGCCAATGGCGGAAGATTATAGGAGCTGCAGTCCAACAACATCTGGACAGCTTCACATCTGGGGGTTTATACCTGTGCTGAGCACAGGACAAGATGGAATTAAGCCAGTAAGTTCCTTTCTAAGCAATGGGTATAATGGGAAGAAACAAAGCTCGCATCATACTCTTCAAAATGTTTTGTCAAGGGAGAAGTGGACAGATTTAGGATTTGGAATTTCCTCTTGCGAGACCCACTGTGCCGTAGCGGTTTGAGGGTTAGACTATGCCTCCGGAGAACAGGGTTCGAATCCCTGCTTGGCCATGGAAACCCAGTGGGTGACCTTGGCCAAGTCACACTCTCTCAGCCTCATGGCAAGCCTCTTCTGAACAAATCTTGCCAAGAAAACCCCAGGAGAGGTTCACTTTAGGGTGCCATAAGCCAGAAATGACTTGAAGGCACACAACAACAATAATAACAACAACAATTTTGCCTCTTGCATGCTCCTTTCTGCAAGCTCTGCAACTAGCTCATTACTCCATGGGGAACTCAGGATGCCCCACATAAAGCTTTAGTACATCTCTCCTTCCTCCAGGTAGAAATTGCTCACCTGTTTGCAAATGGACTTCCCCCTCTTCCTCCCTCTGTTTCTCTCTCTGCAGAAAGGCGTCCTTCAGTTGCTAGGGCCAACCAACAACCACTCCAGAGTGGCACTTCCGCCGGCCAATGAGCATTCTCCCAACTCAGCCCGCCCCTCCTGAACAGCTATTGGACGCTTCTTTGACAAAGCCTAAGGAACTGCTCTCTGTGAAGCAGAGTGTGGACTACAGGTCCCAGCATGCACTGCTGCAATCCTCTCATAACCTCTAGTAGAAGAGGGAGCATGATGGGGAGGGATGTCAGGGTGATCTGACAGGTCCCTCTTTTCCAAGACTTGCCCTACATTTCAGCCTCCCATCCATGAGGAGTTTCAAAATGCCCTCCATTTTGAGCATGACTAAAAAGCATGTATTTACAGTTATAAGAGTACTTTGAGCTTTTGTTTTCTATCCAGGAGGAATTCCAAAATGTCCTCCATTTTGAGCATGATTAAAAAAGCATGAATTTACATGGATAGGAGTGTTTTTAGCTTTTATTTTCTGTCCAGGAGGAATTTCAAAGCGTCCTCCATTTTGAGCAGGACTAAAAAGTATACATTTATACGACATACATATATGACAGTTTTGAGTTTTCATTTTCTGTCCAGGAGGAATTTCAGAATGACTAGGAAGAATGAATTTATCTTTCTATGAATGTTTTTAGCTTTTATTTGGTCGTGTCTTCCATTTCTAGTGAAGGTCCTACATTATGTGGTACCTTGTCCTCTTTTATGGTTAGGGCATCTGGTAACCCTGGGGTCCCTTTAGTACAAATTGCAAGGATTCAGATCATTGGGCGTTTTGCAGCCAATAGAGAAGGAAAGGTTGCATTTCAGTTTTCTAATCTCTCTCCACAGAAACCCACTGGGTGACCTTGGACAAGTCACACTCTCTCAGCCTCAGAGGAAGGCAATGGCAGACTCCCTCTGAAGAATCTGCCAAGAAGACTCCATGATAGATTTACCATAGGTTCACCATAAGTTGGAAATGACTTGAAGGCACACAACAACAACAACAACAGCTCTACAAACCCTCCTTCTTCTGCTTCATCCTGGAGACCATGGCACTCCCTTCTTTGCTATTTCATTCCAGAAATAAATAATTATAATTTTAAAAATGCCTACCAAGGAGGGTGACCAGATATCCTAACCACAAATGAGGACATTGCACCGTAAAATGTAGGACACTGAAGAAAAATGTAGGCTGTTACCAAATAAATTAGAAAAACACTCATTTAAATATAAATTCATTACATACAGTTTATTTACAGCTATAATACAATACAGTGGTACCCCGGGATACGAATTGATCGCGTTACAAAATTTCCGGGATACGAAAAAGTTAGATTGGAAAAAACTGTTCCGGGATACGAAGGTTTTTTCGGGTTACGAAATTTTTTTCGGCGCGAAATTCAAACGCGCGGCTTTCCAGCGCTAACGGAAAGCCTTTTCGGGTTGCGAAATGCATTGGGTTACGAACGGGGCGGCGGAACGAATTAATTTCGTAACCCGAGGTAGCACTGTACTGTATTTTGTTATGCACCCTGCTATATTTTTCTGATATACCTACCTTTGTTAAACTGCTTTGTTGCCTTGCAAGGTATTTGAAGAACTCTGAGCAAGAAAAATACTTAGAATTGTACTTTTCTAGCAATAAACCCTTGACTGAATCTACATTTAAACTATTCCTTTTCATTTGCCCATAGTGCTGAAATTAAGAGGAAAAAACCTTAACATTGTGTCCTCAAGCAGTCCAGTGCCTAACACATTGGCTGTCATTTTCCCCTCCAAAAAACAAAGCTCTGGGTGCGACTGCTGTCTGCGGCTGCTCCTAGGAAAAAAGAACTCTAGAAGAATCCATCCTGTCCCCCTATTTTCAGTGAGAATAGGCTGCAAGTAGATTAATTTCTCAAATGGGAACTGCAAATGTGCTACTCAACGGGCTTTATAGCCATGCTCAAAATGGAGGCCATTTTGACATTCTTCCTGGACAGAAGGTTGAAATGTAGGCCATGTCCTGGAAAAGGAGGACCCCTGCTCACCCTGCCTCTGTGGTGGAAGCAAGCCAATTTTTGCAACCAAAGGTTGCATTCCCTTTCGTAACAGAATCCTTTCTGTCTTCGTGTTGATGGTTGACTTACAACCGAAAGGCTGTTCTTTTCAAACTGTTCTCTCATAACTTTAATAGCATAATTATGCTTAAGCTTTCCCATCACTTTGTTTGCGAAGGTACAGTCAAAAGGAGCCATTCAGGGCACATCTCCTCCTCCCACCCCATCTCTGCGCAATGCCAAGGGACTGTGGTTTATAATTGTAACTTTGTGACTGGAAAGGAGATTTCATTAAACAGAACATTTGTTCCTGTGTGCCTCCAAGTTGTTTCCGGGTTCTGGCAAACTTGTCATGGGGTTTTCTTGGCAAGATTTGTTCAGAGGAGATCTGCCTTTGCCTTCCTCTGTGGCTGAGAGAGTGCAATGTGCTCAAGGTCACCCAGTGAGTTTCCATGGCTGAGTGGGGATTTGAACCCTGGTCTCCAGTGTCATAGTCCAAGGCTCAAACCGCTACACTACACTGTCTCAGAACATTAAACGCTATTCTTTTCCAGCTCAGCCATGAAACCCACTGAGTGATCTTGGAAAAGGCCTATTTGATTTTCCAGATTAAGTTGCTGAGTTGTTCCTCAAGTGCAGGGGTAGGCAACCTGCGGCCCGGCAAGGCCTTGGGACCGGCCCCAGCCCGGTCCTGCCGCCGATTGCTGCCGGGACCTTTGGGGGGTAATTGTCTATAGAAGCCTCAGAAACATGCATTTATATTTTTAAAAAATTTAAAAATCAGCAAATTTTTTCGTGTGTCCTCCATTTTTTTAAAAAAGTGTCTTCCATTTGAAAATGTTGTCCTACATTTGTCCTGGTTTATTTATATATTTAATTTTTTTAAAAAAAATATTTAATTATTTATTTTTTGGCTTCGGCCCCCCAGTTGTCTGAGGGACAGCAACCCGGCCCCCGGCTCAAAAAGGCTGCCTACCCCTGCTCAAGTGGCTGGTGGGATGTTGGAGGGGTGGGTGGGTTATAGTGTTATGTTTTATTGTCTTTGTATTTGAATGTGCATGTTTGACGGTCTTTCCATTGGTGGAAAGAGCATTAGAAATAAATGTCATTATTATTCATCCATCCAGCACTTCATTTCTGAATTGCGATGCATGTTCAATGTCAGTGAGTGCTACTGAAATAACACTTTTTGTCATGTGGAATTCTTACCCCTGACCCTTAGATGTCATGGTTTTACTCAGTGCTGAAGGAAAAATATACAGTACATGCTTATTTAAAAATTTACTGAAAAACCAACCATGATGGAGCCCTGAACAGGGGCGAGCTGAATGAACTTGAATAGTGAAGTAAAGTCGGCCCTCTGTATCCATGGGTTCTGCATGCACGGATTCAGCTATCCACGACTTGAAAATATTACCCCCTAAAAATAAAATTATATTAAATTAAAATAAATATCGAGAAAAGCAACCCTTGTTTTTGCTATTTTATGACAGGACACCATTTTACTACACCATTGTCTATAATGGGACTTAAGCAGCCATGGGTTTTGATGTCCACAGGGAGTCCTGGAATCAATACCAAGGGCCCATTGTAATATCAATAGCAGCATTTCTTGTGATTTGTATGAATGTGTGTGCATGCAGTGGAAAGAAATATGCTTGTACTGTATATTGCATTTGGCTACCAAAGTATGGTTTGTTGTTTGTTTAATCTATAGATGTGCTTGAAATCTCAAGGGGAAGTCATGTAGGTAGATGTGCTTTTTGTAGCCTGCATCTTATGAGAAAGATGCAGGCTCAGAACACTATGAATCCAAGTATGTAATCTTGAAAAGGAAACCTTAAGACTATACAGTTTTAGTATAGTACATGTTTCCTTGTTGATTACCTAAGTATCGCAGTAATTATAATGGGTCAAAGAGAACACTATGGCACTGCTCCAGCTGCCTATTATCCCATGGGTGCTCCAGACTATCCATTATCCCTTGGGTGAAATGCAAGAGGTGGATTTTGAACAATTGTGTATTTATGTAGAACTCTGAATGACCAATGCGAAGTAAAAATAAATAACAATGAATAAAATTCAATAACAGAACGGAAAAAAGACACACTGTAGGTTTGTGTTTGGGTGTGTATGATTGTTTGGGGGTCATGCACACTACGAAATAACCCAGTATGGAAATTGGGTTATTTCAGGGTTGTTCACACTGACACTGAGTTGCTTCGGTACAGTTTGTGTGGGGGGGTGGGGGGAATGACCGAAAAACCCACTTAAACCTGTGCATTTGGCACCTAATCCCTTACTGGTTCTTTTTTAAGAACCACAGTGATCCACATCTTCAATAGTGTGAATGCACTATCGGATCGATTCGGATCATGCAGCTATCATTCATGAAATGGAGGTGTCTCCATTTTGATCTGCAACGGTGGTGAATGGAAACTTCAAAACAGATTTAAATGCCACAGAGAGATTTACTGCCTTAAAATGTAGTGGGAATGGTGAATTGATTTTGTATCAATTCACAGAGGCGCATCTCTCTGTGCAAAAAAGGTAAGTGTGACTGACCCCTTAAGATACAGAAAGTAGAATCCTGTATGATCTTGGAAATTAAGCAGAGTCAACTGTTGTAAGTGTTTGGATGGAAGGCCACCAATGAATACCAGGAGCTGTAGTCTATATTTTAAATATTTCTAACCTCCCCCAAAATTTCTATTCTTTTAATTTTTTCTTTAAAAACATCACATCTTACCAAATTTTCACTTTTACCACACAAAACTACGTGTGCCAAGGGATCTTGGAGCACCTTTGAGAGTAACCAAAAGAAAGAAGTTGGTAGCAGGAGCTTTCCTAGACTTCAGCCTACTTCCTCAGGTGCGTGTTACACATATGTGAAACTACACGTACATGAAACGATGCACAATTGGCCCTCCACATTCACGGATTTGACTTTTGTGGGTTTGATTCTTCACAGATTTGACTCATATGTTCTCTCTAGGAATCTCTAGGTCTTCCAGCGCAAGTCTAAGGTCAACACCCTCCAGAGCTTGAGCCGGCGGACCCAGAGATTCCTATGGAGCACACTTCTCTAGGCACTTGTACATCCTCCAGCGCAATTCTGTGGCCGATGTTGAGAACCCAGAGATTCCTAGAGAGCTGTTCTCTCAAGTAAAAGAAATTATGATTTATATTATTTGCATTTTTTCCCACTTTCTTGGGGGTCCTGAACCCCTCTCCCCAGTGAATGTGGAGGGAACACTGTGCCCATAAATACATTGAGGCTGTGTGCACGATACTGTAATTGAAAGAGATGGCTTTAAACTTGACTGCTTGTTTATGGTTCAGTGCTATATATATATATATATATATATGGAAAAGATGATGTGTGAGTCAGATGAGTGCAGGAAATCCATGAGTAAGGCTTTTCTGTCTGGTGTGGTTTGGGAGGAGGTGACACCCTAAGTGACAACTGTCCCTTGGGGCGTGGCCAGAGCTGGAGATGTCCAGGACCATTCCCCACCACCACCACCACAAAGCCCATCCTCCCCTCCAAGCAGTGGAGTTTAATGCCCAGCCTCTGCATTGGGGAGGCTGCTTGGCTGAGCTCCTTGGTGATGGGAGGAGGAGGAGGAGGAGGAGGAGAAAGAGAAGGAGAGGGAGGAGGAGGAGGAGGTGGAAGCTGAGCAGCTGCCGGTGCAGCAGAAGCCGCAGCAGCAGCCTGGCGTTACTGCTGCAGGCAGGGGCTTTGCTGGGAGCGGGATCGACACGCCACAAGGCTGCGCGGACAGTCCCAACTTGAGGCGATCCAGAGATCCCTCTCTGCCTGCCAAGGCCATGAAGCCAGGCTCCCCCTGAAGCTGCTGGTGCCAGGGCCACCTTTCCCTCCTCCTCCTGCTGCTGTTCAAGGCGTGTCTTGTTGTCCTTCCAGGTGATGCTGCAGGTGAGTTGGAGTCAGGTGTCTCTCTCTCTCTCTCTCTCTCTCTCTGGCTTCCCAAGCAGCTTCTTATGTCAGCCATCCAGCCAGCCTTGCCAGGCTGTGAGTCAGTCTCCTCTGAGGTGTCCAGGGGCTTCAATGGGGAGGAAATGCTCCTCAGGTCCAGAGGAAAAACCATGGAAGAAGGGGAAGAACTGCCCCTCACCAAAGGTCTGTGGGGAGGGAAGAGCTGGCCCTCCTCCTTGGCCCACTTAGGAAGAGGAACTCTTCCTTCAGACAAGGCCCACACCTGAGAGAGAGAGAGAGAGAGAGAGAGAGAAGGGAGGTTGTGATTCTATTTCAATATACTATTTTTGTATGTTTTTCACTGTATGGGCTTTTTAAAAATGTTCTAAGCCACCCTGAATCCCAACCTTGGGAGAAGGGCAGGATATAAATAAATCTAATAATAACAACAATAATAATTATTATTAGCTCCTGCCCTCCACTGCTCTCCTTGTGGGTGTTGTGTGCCTTCAAGCCCTTACCGACGGAGGGTTTTTTGCCACGGTGGCCATCCCCTGAGGAGGCTGAGAGAGCATTAATAGAAGAATAGTGTCTAGATCAGTGGTTCTCAACCTTCCTAATGCTGTGACCCTTTAATACAGTTCCTCATGTTGTGGTGAACCCCAGCTGATGGCCTAGGTTCCTAAGACCATTGGAGATATGTGTTTTCCAATGGTCTTAGGCAACCTCTGTGAAAGGGTCGTGTTCGACCCCCAAAAGGGCCACAACCCACAGGTTGAGAACTGCTGGTCTAATTCATGGGAAGTAATAGTGCTACTCTATTCTGCCTTGGTCAGGCTTCACTTGGAATATTGTGTCTGGTTCTGGCACCACAGTTCAAAAACAATATTGAGAAGCTGGAGCATGTCTAAAGGAGGGCGACCAAAATGGAGACCATGCCTTATAAGGAACGACTAAGGGAGCTGGGGATGTTTAGTCTGGAAAAGAGACAGTTAAGGGGTGGTATGACAGCCCTGTTTAAGTAGGGTCATCTTGAGGATGGAGCAAACTTGTTTTCTGCTGCTCCAAAGAACAACTAGAAAGAACAATTGATGCAAGCTACAGGAAAAGAGATTCCTCCTCAACATTAGAAGGAACCTCCTGACAGTAAGGGCTGTTCGATAGTGGAACACACTTCCTCGGAGTGTAGTGGAGTCTCCTTCTATGGAGGTCTTTAAACAGAGGCTGGATGGCCATCTGTTGGGGATGCTTTGATTGGGAGTTCTTGCATGGCAGGAGGTTGGACTGGATGGCCCTTGTGGTCTCTTCCAACTCTAGGATTCTATGACTGTCTTGCCCAAGGTGGGTTTCCATGGTGAGCAGGGAATGGAATCCTCTGGTCTCTAGTCCAGCACTTGCACCGCTTCGCCACACTGGCTCACACTCTCCTTAGGAGGTCATGGAAATCCATACCTGTGGCCTCCCTAATAGTCTATCCATCTTGCGTGCCATCTCCCTCTCTTTCTACTTCCTTCCACCATTCCTAGCATGAGTGTTTTCCCCCCCAGTGTTTCATGCCTTCTCATGATGTGGCCAGATTACGACAGGTTCAGTTTTGTCATCTTGGCTTTCAGGGAGATTTCCAGTTTGATCCCATGAATAAAAAGCGATGCTAGAATTCTTTTTTATTCATGTGATAATAATGGGATAATCGCAATATCACACAACGCTGTGTGATAATCTTGACTTTATTGTGCGATGTTGATGGGAACATCCCTTTATGTTCCTGTGTTTTTTGCTCGTGTGATAAAGCGACCCATTTGTTTGTCTTTTTGTCTGTCCACGGGATCCTCAGCACTCTTCTCCAGCATCTCAAATAAATTGATTTTCGTGTCTGTTTTCTTAACTATCTAGCTCTCACATCCATACATAGGATGTATAGGGAATATAATGGCTTGTACTCATCTAACTTTCGTGCTGGGTGGTACAAGACACTTTTTCCCTTTTAAAGGGCTCTTGCTCACTTGGGTCTTCCTCCAAAGGGATTGGGTGGGATGCAGGTAATCCTTCTTTCTCTGGTGGGCTGTGCTGGGATGTAGTGGGAATGGAAAAGCACTCAGTGCATGCTCAGAGGCATTGCCAACTTTGTTTCTGGGTTGCTTCTGGAAATAAGCAAGTCCCAGCCTTGAAATGATCTTGATTCATCGGAAATCGGAGGTGAAGAGGCTAAACTCTGTGGCAGCAAAAATGATGATGAATCTAGTGTCACCTTAAAGACTATTGTTATTATTGTATGTCTCCAAGTCATTTTTGACTTATGGCAACTTTAAGAGACTACGCATGTTTTATTTGACATAACACTTTGTGGATTGGAATGACTGACAAAGCAGACTACAGTCCACCAAAGCTTATGTCCATTATATATAAGACTTGATTAATTGAAGTGGAGTCAGTTAAAAAAACTTTAAACCTCCTGGAGGATACCTCTGTTAATCAGATACAGTCATTTAAAAGATTTGTTTATTTATTTTAATCATACCTAGCAAATTCTGTCACAGAATTCATGTACTTATAAACGGTGCAAGTAAAAGGATAAAGGGACCTGTCCTTTCATTCTCACTGCTTTCATTCTCATACAGGACAGGTTGCTTCTTCCAGCAAAACAGTATACATATGTCCACCATCTAAATGTACCCTATCTCCTCACTTCAAAACCATCCTGAGTCCCAATTTTGGGGCGAAAACAGGATATCATCATAATCATCATTATCGTTTAGTGAGATCTTATAGCACCTTTGAGACTAACTGAAAGACAGAAGTTGGCAGCATGAACTTTCGTAGACTTTACTTTCTCAGATGCATTTGGGTGGAGTGGAAAGCCAGGGACATATCTATATACTGTATGCCAATAGTGTGTGAGAATGCCATTCTACCAAATGCACTGAGGAAGTAGACTTAAGTCTACAAAAGCTCCTACTACCAATTTTTTTCTTTCAGTTGGTCTCAGAGATGCTACAAGATCCCTTTACATACAGATTTTACAGACTAACATGGCTATTTCTTTTAATTCTATCTTTATTATTATTATTATTATTATTATTATTTAATTTACATGCAAAATTAACTGGTTAATTCAATGAATCAGTGTAAATGTATGTCTGTTTCTTGTAAGAACGTTCTATAGTGCTTACTCCCCGGTAGGACTGCAATTAGAATTTTCTTCAGTCAAGTGATGAGGCTAGAGATAACAATTCTGGAATTTAGGTCATCAAGAGACCTGGCTCAAATTAAGACCTTCATCTTTCCCCCTGCACCCAGGTTACATTGATTCTGATAAAAGTTTAGGAAAGACACTTTGGTCTACAACATCCAGAATCCCCCAGCTGCTGGGAGATTCAGGGAGTTGTAGTCCAAACAAGTAACATCTTCAGGCTTTGGATTCATAGCAAAACTTGCTTGAAGTTTCAGAGAGGTAGTAATACTAATTATAGATGCCCTTTCCTTGAAGTCATTTGGATCCAGTGGTTATAAGGAATGTTGAGGCTTCCTGATTGTTATCAGTTGTTTAGATGGAAAATGTTGTATTATTACCAGCACCTTTTTGAAGGCAGCCCTCTGAAGAGTGTAATTCTACATGCATCTGTTATGAAGTGAATGGATAGGGTGCTTAAGTTATCGTAAGAACAAACAGCCACTGTAGTGTAGTGGGTTGAGCATTGGACTACAACTCTGGAGAAAATGCCATGGAAACTCACTGGGTAATCTGGGGCAAGCCACACTCTCTTAGCTTCAGAGGAAGGCAAAAGGCAAATCTTTTCTGAACAAATCTTACCAAGGAAAGCCTGTGATAAGTTTGCCTTAGACAGAAATGGCTTGAAGGCACACAACAATGACAAAGGGCAACAGCTTCTCAGAGCCTTTCTACTAACCAAAATTAAAGACTCAAGACTTTTGTAATTTATTTCTCTGGCCCTTCTATCTTAGCTGGAAGAGTTCAGTTAATTACAGTGGACTTTATTTGGCTTATCTTACATGAAAAAGATTTGTATTGAAAATAGGTAGCCACAAAAACATTCTTCGTATGTTAACAATGCCACAGTATCTGTCACTGGATGGGTACCTTGTACCAATGTGACTGACAGCTAATTCAGTATGACTGAGATTTTAAGTTTCATCAGAACTATCAAAGTCCTTATTGTACTTCACAGTAAACAGATCTTCTCATCCATATGGTAGGAAATAAAAATGCCCTTGACTATTGCAATAGCAATAGCAAGTACATTGCTATACCACTTATCAGTGCACTTAAGCACTCCCTAAGTGGTTTACAAAGCATAAGCTAATTGCCCCAACAATCTGGGTATTCATTTTAGCGATTTCAGAAGGATGCATGCCTGAGTTGAGCTTGAGCCCTTTCACTGGTATTGAACTTGCAACCTTATGGTTTTTGAGTGTGTGACTGCAGTATAGGCATTTAACCACTGTGCCACCAGGGCTCTTTATTGTACGTCCTAGAGCAGGCACCTTCAGATATCATTGGAGCTGAAACTGCCAACATTCCTCAATTTTGGCAATGTTGCCTGGGATTGCTGTGAGTTGCAGGTCAGGAGAGCCACCCAATTCCAACTCTATTCTAGAAAAGGCTTGAGAGAGACACATCATTAGTATTTTTAATTGCAGTCATCAGTGAGACATTAACAACATATGGCATCCTGTTATTTCTATCCACATCTTTGTTGTATGCCTTATCGTATCATCAGTCATAGAAGTGAGAATCAGTTCTTCTGGCCAGAGTAGCATGTGGTACTTTTGTTGTGCTCTTGCTGTGATCAGCTGTGGTGTGTGTGGTAAAGGATAGTTACCGTAACTGGCGATTTAATATGAAAAGAAACAACTTTCTTTCACCTTTTGTCAACTTATATTTTTGTCAACAAGAACTGAAGACCTTTGACTGTTGTGGTACCCTATGTGCCTCTCTAGTTACAGATTTTGGACTGAGAAAAAGGAATGAATTTCACTCCTTAGAAGACGAGTTGCTGTTTTCTCCAATGGTTTCTTGGTTTTGAAACAGACTTTTTCTTGTTTTCCATAATGACAGTAACATTGAAGTCCCATGCTATCTATTCAGAAGTACAGTGTTCCTGCGTTATACGTGGGTGCGCTTCATGTGGCTTTTAGCTTATGCTGAAAGCTGCTTGTCATAAAAGGCAATGTGTGCGCACCTGTGGTACGTGCACCATGCCGCGCCATGTGCACGAGCCCCATTGTTTAAATGGGGCTTGAGCATCCACGGAATTTCCCTTATGTGGGCGGGTCCAGAATGGATCCCCCGCATAAGGAAAGGGCACCCTGCAAATCCTATTGTTTTTAATAGAATCGGCTCTTATGTGTTAATAGAATTTCAGCCCTAGTGATCCAAAAGATATGAAGGTAAGAAAAATAGCAACTTGATTCTATGTCTATTACCTACATAGGGTTTACCACCCTATGAAGGTAATAGACATAGAATCAAGTTGCTAGGTTTACCACCCTATGAAGCAAAAGTGCCATTGAATTCAGCAGGACAAGTTTCTGAGCAAACGTGCTTAAGATCAAGTGGCACCTGATTTTAAATTAATGTGCTGTGTCCTCTTGACAGACTTGGCTTATTTTGGCCACTGTTACAGGTAAAACACTAAATAATTCACATCTTCTGCCCAAGAGATAGGGATGAAAAAACCAGAAGGACAGCTGACCATGTTCTTAGTATCATTGTGCATTTTACAAGTAGAGCAAATGGGATGCTGAATTAAGGCAGGGTTTCTCAGATGCATCTGTCATAGGAACCCACCTGCCCCCCCTGCCCCCAAACACAGGGAGATGAGAGCCAGTGTGATGTAGTGGATTGAGGGTTGGACCAGAGTTCAAATCCCTGCTCTACCATGAAAACCCAAGGCGTTTCTCTCAGCCTCAAAGGAAGGCAAGGGCTTCATAGATCTTGTCTCCTAGTTTAGGGAATGTTGGCTTCACAGTGGTGGCCACAAGACAGTTATATTCAAAACCCCATTCCTAAAGGAACAAATATGCACAAAATGGGGCTAATGGAATAGTGAACTAAAGAGGGAGGTTTTCCCCCCTTTTATATATGTGCCTTTGAAAAATATTGCTCCTCAGATGCTCACCTTGATCTAAAGTTGCATGTAGTGTCATATGATGACTTCATCTACAGCCTAGATCATTTGTTGTTGTTGTTGTTGTTGTTGTGCTCTTTCATGTCGTTTCTGATTTATGGCAACCCTAAGGTAACACGGGGTTTTGGAAAATTTCTTCAGAGGAGGTTTTCCATTGCTATTCTCTGAGGCTGACGGAGTGTGACCTGTCCAAGGTTACTCAGAGGGCTTACATGATGAGCTGAATCCTGGTCTCCATTATACATGGATTAAAAAGATAGAGCACACTCTGATCTGACCACACATATGTTGCAAGAACGGCAGGTAAGAATGTTCAGGAGAAGAGATATTTTTAGGGTTTTAATTCACACCTTTTGCTTTCAGAAAGATCTTTTCAAACACATCCAAACTCTAATAAGGTGACATGATAGCGGTCTTTAAATATCTGAAGGGATGCCATGTAGGAGATGGAGCCAGCTTGTTTTCTGCTGTTCCAGAGACTAGAACATGAGCCAGCAAGTTCAAATTACAAGAAATAAGCTTCCATCTTAACATTAGGAAGAACTTTTTTGTTCAAGAGTGGAACAGGTTGTGATAGAGGGTGGTGGATTTTCCATCTTTGGAAATCTTTGAACAGAGGTTGGATGCCCATCCTTCAGGAGTCTTTAGTTGTGTGTTTGTGCATGACAGTGGGTTGGAATACAAAGCCCTTGTGGTCCCTTCCAGCTGTAAGATTCTATGATTTTATGACTCTGACAAGAAAACAGGAAATTTAAAATTGATATACAAAATTCTGTGTTTATGGAAAATATTTCCTTTGGTTCTAAAATAGCACTTTCTGTGAAGCATGGGAATTGAGAAGAGTGTATTATTTTTTCCCCACTTCTTAACCAATTTGTCAGTCTCTGTTGTGGTTAGCTGCTTAATAGATTGATCCCTTGGGATGGATA
The DNA here is from genome assembly GCF_019175285.1 of Sceloporus undulatus. Lineage (NCBI taxonomy): Eukaryota > Metazoa > Chordata > Lepidosauria > Squamata > Phrynosomatidae > Sceloporus > Sceloporus undulatus. The sequence continues at coordinate 101,599,657 of NC_056525.1, read as the reverse complement.
TATACATGAATTCTCTTTGGTCATTTCTGGGCTGTGATCTGCTGCTCCTCTTTCAAAGAGATTAACCTATCTCATGTTTTATATTATGCTCATAACTAGCACAGGCTATGGGCTTCTGGGATTTGTAAAACAACAACAACAACATTTTACAAGCTCCGCTTATAACCCCAAGTATATAGCATGTTTTGTTAATTCTTCCAAAATGACTAATAACTTTCTGATTTCATCCATGCTTTGTACACTCCAGCAATGGAAACTTCTGAAGTAATTGTAAGCAGCTGCAGTTCTCATGATGATGAAAACCTTTACAGTTATAAGCAGCGTCCATCAATATGTCAGGGATTGCTCCTAGAAGATCAGCTGAGAAGGAAACTGAAATTTTTCTTCATGAACCCCTGTGAAAAATTCTGGGCTCGAGGGAGGAAACCTTGGAAGCTTGGCATTCAACTTCTGAAAATCGCAATGGTTACTATCCAGGTGAGTATGGGCAAAGAAACAATACAATTGCTTTAAACACATACATCTTATTAGAAACTAACTTGAAAATGTTATTGCTAGTCACTAAGGTTTCCATTATCTCACCCAGCATGACCATGGTATATTTTAAATATATTGTGTATGCTATGACTATATTTTATTTGTTTTAATTTGTAAGTTACCTTGGGTCTGTTTTTTGGAGGTGTGCGGGGAGGCAGGATATTGTACCATCTAACCGTTCTTATTTGTCCTGGTTAATCTTCTGTCACCCCACTTTTTCAGCTGTTATTAAGGTGTCTCAGTTTCTGTCTCCTCCTCCCATTTTTCCTCTTTGCTGGTAATTGAATTCAAAGTGCAAAAGTAACTATTTTACTTAGCTCAGCTAGAGGGAAAGGAGAGGAAAGGAGGGGTGGGATCTTACATTCCCAGAAAGTTCAGGCAAAAGCAAACTACTGCAGCATCTCCTAGTTGTCCCATTCTTAATAAAACCTTAATAACTTTTTCCATCTTGACCATACTCTGATTTCTTTGGCCATACGTGCCCCTGTTTTCATCTGTAAAAAGTTGCAGGGTATGAGGAATAAATAAACATGTGCTATTATTGTTATTGATATTTCTTTGAGAGCATTATTGTAAATGCTACTTAGAAGTTTCAAATCTTAAAATCTGAGAGCTAAAGGGAAAATGGACTCCATATTTTTATATCATCAAAGTTGGGAAAGAAAATAAATTTCTTAGATCTGAGGGAGTGATGTAGGGTATAAATGCTTGGAAGGTGGAATATAAATGTGTTTGTGAATGTGTGTATGTACTTATAAATAAATAAATAATTTTGGGGTTAGTTTTATACCCAATGTGCTGTCTTTTGGACCTCTTAGAATTCTAGATAAAGCAATTCATGCTCCTCCATTCTGACACCCTCCAGAGGTGGGCAACTGGCAGGGGCCTATTTTCTGTTCTTGGGACTCTCTGAGAGCAGCATACACCGCTAAAAATAAAAATAAAAATCTGGAAGTGGTCAGAAATCTATTTCTGGTTGTGAAAAATTGTTGTTGTTGTTATTATTACTTAATGTTAAAGTGGTGCATAAGTAGCCTGTTACCTTTTCAAAAGGTGAGCTGCAGCTCTTACAGGCTTCCAGGAAAGGCCATTTATGATTTGTTGTGACCAGAAAAGGGACAGGTGTTTGGAGGGGTTGAGGAGATAAGGGCTGGAAAAATAGTCATTGGGCTGAGAGAGTGTGACTAGCCCAAAGTCACCCAGTTGATTTCCATGGCTGAGTGGAGATTTGAACTCTGGTCTCCAGACTCACAGTCCAACACTCAAACTACTGGCTCTCCAACTTTTAAATTACTGTAATATAAGTATCTTTGTTCCATCTTTTCTTACTTTTCTGGTGCTGTTCAGCTAGTAGTTTTTGGATTAAGTAACCAGATGGTGGTTGCATTTAAAGAAGAAAACACCATGGCTTTTAAACATCTCTTCCTGAAAGGCTATACAGACAAATTGGATGACACCTATGCAGTGTATACACAAACTGATGTCTATGACCAAATCTCCTTTGCAGTAAACCAGGTAAACTGTTTTTATTCATGTATGTACATAGCAACCCCATTCATCCTCCATAAGACAAACTTTAAAAAGTAATCTGTTCCTCCAGAAATTCTACTGTGAGCATTAAATGAATACAAAAGAGTAGCAGAACCAACAACCTATTTTACATGTTATAATTTTGATTCTATCTTCCTTGACCTCCAAGGATCTCATGCCAACATGCATGTTTCTTTCTTTCCATTTTCACCACGTAACAACACTGTGAGTTAGGTTAGGCTGAGAGTAACTGACTCAAGGCCTTCCATTGAGAGTGCAGATCTGAACCTTGGTCCCATCAGTCCTAGTCAAACATTTTAAACACTACTCTACAACAATCCTAGTTTATAATTGTGCAACAAAAGCTATGAACATGAAATGAAGTGTATTTAAGCCGAAGTCTATAGAAGCCTATGCTTCATTCAGGGTCAACATAAGTCTTCTGTTGAGAAATCTGTTGTGAAGAGCTCTGTGATAAGTATATCTTTGATATGCTATATATTGCCTCGCCAACCATATTTTCATCACAGCATGGTGATATGGCAGGATTCCATGTGTAACCTGTCTTTCTGAATTGGTTTAGTTGACTGGCTATCCATTTACCTGGCAAATCTAATAGTGAGAATGTAAGAATTGTCTTGATTGACTGGAGCAATCTCTATTTAGTATCACATTTTTGTTTCCACATGGCTGGGAGGTTTAGAGGTGTGTAATTCTTTGTTATAGTTCCTCAGCATCTGTGTATATTAAGGCAACTAGAAAACATCTTCTGCACAAGTTGGATAATTCCCAAAACAGACTTCCCTATTAAGTCTTAAATCCAAATCAAGATATGGTAAATGCAGCCTCATTAATATGGCCTGAACTGGTTCCTGGCTTAGTATTCATGAGACAAATTCAACTATTTGTTGTAGAGCTTGTTGTGCAAAACTGCTTAATGAGTTAAAAGAGTTCCCTATTGTTGTCCTAAACAATTATGAAGAATGGACAGATTTAATCATCCAAAAGTAAAGTTTCTGATCTCAGACTTTGTCCCTATAAAACTAATTGTAACCTGATTCCAAGTGTAGAGCAACACTAGATCTATTTCTGTAACATTTACACATTGATCTAACTATTAACGTTATCAGGTGCCCCTGTGGCAGATCATAATCACTTTCTTCTTCATCATCATCATCACTATTGCTTTTCTGAGAATTATTCAAAGCAGTTTACAAAATTTATAAAAAGTAATTAAAAATAATAAAATGACAATGATAAATTGTGATAATAAAAGTCACACATTAGATATGCTCTGACTTCAGAACCAAACCAGGTTCTGAAGTCAGAGCATATCTAAACCTGCACATGAAACAACAAGTTTTTTACAAAAATATCTAAGAAAAGACTTTCCCTGGGAAGGTTTTAAACAATTAAGGTTGTGTAACCTTGATAGTACAGAAAAAGCACAGCTACCAGCCTAGCCTCAGAGTGTGGTGGACCATGCGTTGGGCTGCCAGTTGAAGATCTCATAATTGCAGACACTAACCAGCTATCACTTTTGGCTTAGTATTTACAGCTACTCAACATCTCTGTTGGAAATCACGCCTATGAAAAGAAAGGAGCTGAAGAGACCCCTATGGCAATATGCCAGTACTTCTACAAGCAAGGGACCATTTGCCCTGGAAATGACACCTTTGATATCGACCCAGAAATTGAAACTGGTAATCCTTTTTAACTACTCAAATCTCTCTCTCTCTGTATCTATGTGTGTGAGTGTGCAGGCAAAAGAGAGAGGTTTCATAACACTCTTACATGTTTGGAAAATGCATTTTGTCGTTATTGAGTGTCAACTCTTCTCCTTTATCAGTAACATCAGAGCAGAAAAGTAATCCCTATAAGACACCATTCAGCTCCATGTGCACTGGGACATTCTCTCTTTGAGATAAAGATTTAGTTGTTTGTAGTCTTTTGGGATGTGGCTATGTACCACAAGAGGCAGTATCCAGTTTTATCCCAACAGGACCTGAGATGTAGCTTTTTGCAAGACTGAAGGCATTGGGTGTGGGAATATACCACTAAACCCACAGTGCAGTTATGAATCATCTCATCCACATTGCAAAATGGCTTTGGTCCTTGTTCTTTTCTAGCTGTTTTCAAATCAGCTTAAGTGAACAAAGTATGATCTTAATTTCCATAAAGTAGTACAGATATTGTGGCCATAAACGCTTTACAAGGAAGGGACTTCATTGTGGTAACTGTAAAGTCCAAGAGGGAGGCAAGTATCTGTGGCATTTTACTAGGTTTTGAAATTTAGATGTGCTTACTGTGGTGGCATCTATTGCTTATGAATCAATGGGCATACCAATGCAATATCTCTGATTAAAGGAAGATGCTGAATTGTGTAAGTGAGCATTAACTCAAAAATATATTTTCTTTTTATATATAAAATAGCTGAGAGTGTGTGTATATAGAGAATATATAGAATATAGAACAGTCTTGTTTTTTCCCCCTCAGACCATAATGCTTCTATGTTTCTTCTAGACAAGAAATAGTCAAGAATAATTTGAAGCTTAGAAAACTTACCTTTTTAGACTACAGCTTCCAAAATCCCCCAGCCAGTATGACTCACAATTTTGAAAGGCAGAGCATGGAAAAGTCAACTTTTTAAACTACAGCTCCCACAATCTTCTAGCCAATATGGCCACTGGGTCCTCAAAGTAACTTTTCCAAAATATTTTGAAATAGGGAGGGATGCCTAGAGTTATCCAAGATCCTCACAGCTTGTATTAAAGGTTTGGCTGGTATAGTAAATATGTGCTTGCTCAGTATTAAGTCATTATTTAGGAAGTGACAAACAGATTTGTTTTTTGAAACAGTAGGTTGGCAGTGGTATCTACTCTGACAAAAAGGGGATTAAGAGGATAAAACAAGTCCTTCAGCTGTCTAGAAAGCACCCAAGATAGCAGCGCAATGCAAATATATACGAAACAAAAACAAATATAATTGCTGATCCTTGAAAATGAAATAGTATTTACAGCACCTCTTGACTAAAATGTGCAAAAACTGCCCATTGTTAATATGCTTGGCCAGTGATGGGAGAACCTATTGTTGCAGATGTTACTGGACTCTGATATCTATTACACTATGTCACCATAGTTTTCAAGGATTATGAAGGTTACAGTAAAAAAAAATATTTGGAGGGCCACAATTTCTCCAGTCCTGTTCTAGACTCCTTCGTAGTGTGTATAAAATGTGGAATGCTTCCTGTACAATCTACCTGTGTTCTTCCCCTCACAGAATGTGTTTATGTGGAGCCACTGCTGCCCTTGAGAAACAGAACACTGCAGAAGAATATTCTCAACTTCACTCTGGACTTCCATAGGTGAGGTGAAATAACTGTGGCTTGTAGGTTTGCCAGATCAGGAAGACCAGGGCTGTGGCTATGGTGGGAGGGAAAGAGGGCATTACTATCCTTAAATAAGAATTCTGCCCTCTGCCCCACCCAAATGATTTTTTTTTGCTCAGTCCCCAGATTTCTATCATTGAAGAGAGTAAGGGCCTGAACAGACAGGCCAAAATAAAGCTGCTTCAGGTCATTTTGGAGGTATGCTGTTTAAATGACACACACATCTTAAGAGGCCAGAAGCTGCACCAAAGCTGTGCTCCAGTCCTTAGGACTGGCATGGCTCCTGGCCTCTTAGGACACATGCATCATTTAAACAGTATACCTCCAGTGACCCGAAGCAGCTTTATTTTGCCCTGTCTGTTCAGGCTCTTAATCTCTTGAATGATAGAAGGAGGAAAAAATGATATATACACACTTTTCAAAGCTGGGTGACTGCCCTGACTTCCCTCCTCCTTGAACTGAAGACCAGAGAAGAAAACCCATGCTCTGAAATTTGGGAAGCCTAAATGCTTGGGTACTTATCTGTTCCTGTTATTGACGGAATAATAACTTTCAAAACTGTCTTCTAGACTTGTGACTCTGGAGCTCACGTTCAAACTAAAGGCCATCAATCTTCAGACAGTTCGGCATCATGAACTCCCAGATTGCTATGATTTCACTCTGACAGTGAGTAGAAACTTCAGTGATAACTTTTCCACTTACTGAAGGACCCAGTCAGTACTTCTCCCTCAAAGGGCTTTAAGTGGACCCAGAGTCCCATCTTAATATTCTCTAATTGGGCTATTACTATTTTGGCAACTTGGGGAAGGTGGCAGATGGGACTAGGCAACTGAGGGTTTAATCTGACTGAAGAGGTGCTAGTTATTGATTTCTATTGTAGGTATAAGGTCTGTCTTTCAGTATAGGCCACCCACCATTTGAAAATATTCCATAAATAGTAGTAAGGTTGATAAAACTTAAGGTGGATCTACACTGTAGAAATAATGCCGTTTAATACCATGCCTCCATCCTATAGAAACTTGGGATTTGTACAGTGGGGCCTTGTTATCCGTGGGCTTGCCATTCACAGATTTAAGCATCCACAGACAGCAAGCCCCTTTTATCCCATTGTTCTTAATGGCAGCACGGCCGTGTGCACATACCTCCATTGGGAAAAATGGGACTTGAGATCCTAAGGTTTTTGGTATCTGTGTGGGGAGCAAGTGCAGAACGGATCTCCCCGCAGATACCAAGGTCCCACTGTAGTTTGGTGAGGCAGCAGCACTCTTTGGCAGAGAAGGGTAAAGACCTTCTAAAACTACAAATCCCAGGATTCCATAGGATGGAGCTTCAGCACTTAATGTGGTGTCAAACTGCATTATTTATACAATGTAGATGCAACCACATAAGGTAAAGGTGGATAGCGGCTGTGTCGCCTCAGCCCTCTAAGATGTCTTTCAAGGCTATTCAATTTCTGTAGTCTCAATCCATTTTTTCTTCTCCCAACTTCCTATTTTTCAGACCACTTGGATTTTTGGTGTGATGGTTTTGGCAGCAGAGGCATGGGCAAAGTGAGAACCAAGAAATTCCACAGAGTACTGAAGATTTACACCAACAGTTGTTCAGTGGCTAGAGCAGGGGTGGGAATCAATCAGGCATCCAGGTGTTGTTGGACTGCAATTTCCAGTATCCCTTACCATTGACTGTTAGTTTGGAGTCTGGACTGTTGAAATGTGTAGTCCCAACAAGATAGGGAGAGCCACATGATTCCCACCCTTAGGCTAGAGTGTTGGCTGGGACCTGGGACATCCAGTTCAAGTCCCCACTCAACCATGAAGTTCACGGGATGTTCTTGGGGCAGTCACTCATTCTCAGTCTGACCTACCTCACAGGACTGTTGCAAAGTAGGATAAAAGAGAGACTGAGATTGTTGTAAGAAACAAACAAAATTTCATTTGACTACCAAGTTCTCAATTAGAGAAATGGAGTCTCTAGGTGAGTTCTTGCTACACTACTGAAAATCAGAGAAGCGCTGTCAAAATCAGTGATACCAGTACTGAATGGAGTGCAATCAGCTTGCAGGCCAGGTGTTGCCCACCCCTGCTTTATAGTTAGGCCGAAGATAGGAATCTTGTGGCCTTCCAGATGTTTCTGGACTGCATGTACCAGAAGCCCCAATTAACATAATCAGTTGTGAGAAATACTGGCAATTGCACTCCAACAACATCTAGAGGGCCACATGATTCCCACCATTAGATGAGGTGCTTGCCTGTGAAAATGAAAACTGACATGTCAACTTCAGATGAAATTTCATCTTCAATCTGTTCAACTTCAAACTATTCTACATGATATGTTCTTTATAAAATACACTGTTCATGTAGAAAATGTTATGAAACATGCATGTTACATGCATTACGACTACAACTGAAACCAGCCAATTATCTTCACTTTAACTATTTTGAAAAAATGAGACTTCTCAATCTTATTTTCCTTGCTAGAAGTGCATTTCTCTTTTTCTAAAAAAAAATTTTTTTGTCTTTATGATGTGTCATTATAGTGCAAGACCAATATTAAATATTAAAACAATGTCTTTCTCTTCATCCCCCGCCCCCAATCTGCCACAGATTGTTTTTGATAATAAAGCGCATAGTGGAAGAATTAAAATAAGCCTCGAGAATGATATTGCTATCAATGAATGTAAAGACTGGCATGTTTCTGGGTCAAGTAAGTAATCATATCCCTTTTTAACATGTTTGTATGGACACAGATCTAGTATTTTACAAAGGGGCTATGAGGCTAAATGCATATTTCTGTCTAATGAAAACTTTTAAACTACAAATTAATTCATTTGATGATTAATGAGATGAGGAGGAGAGAGGGTATATATGACTGCCTTCCTTTTCATGATGCTGAAGTGGAACAACCCTTCCTCTGAGATGAATATTTGGACTAGAAGGAAATTCTCCATTATCTCCCTGTGAAGAATACCACCTCCTCTACCAAGCATATACTAGCTTAAGAAGCGTGAGGATTCTCAGAATGATAGTAAGGAGGGAAAGAATTGCATTAATTTTGCATATATGTTCTGAACCATTTATTGTCTTTACCTCACAAGTTGATACAGTTTGCTTCCTCTTCTTCTTTGAATACACATCAAATGTAATTACTTAATGCTATAGAATTCTGGGGCTTGCAGTTTTGTAGGATATTTATTCTTCTCTGTCAGAAAGCTCTGGTGCCACAACAACAAATTCCAGGATTCTATAGGATGGAGCCATGGCAATTAAAGTGATGTTAAACTGCATTAATTCTGTAGTGTGGCAGCAGCCAGAGATGGTTCTTGGCACCTGGGCTTTAAGTTCTAGGGCTTTTCATAGTATACAATTTCAGTACTGTGATTCCGCATGAACTGCCATGGAAACATCCTGTGGAAACCTTTGCATTTTAGAGAAGAGTACTGTACATAGAATTCTTAGCCAGAGCACTCCAGTGACTCACGAAACTAGAAATCCCAGGATGCCATAGGATGCAGCCATGGCAGTTCAAGTGGAATCATAGGGCCCATCTTTTTGAAATGCTGATATGCAGGCAACGTTGGAGGCTGGGCTTGAATCCTAGATGGCAGTATTGGACTTTGTAAATACACAACTCTGACAACAGTGTGCTCATGGGCATAAAAGAAAAGACTGAGATTGGATGCTGATCCCTACTTAGCAAGCACAGATTTATTGCCTGATAACATGGAAAAGACTCTAGAAAGAAATCATCACAGTCAAACACTTGAAAGTGGATGAGTTGCTTAATTTATATGCCATTTGTAAAGCAAATGAAAGCTAGCTAAATAAAAGATATTGGATAGTGTGCCTTACTCTCAAGAGGAGATTGTGGCAATGAGAATGTGGGACTGATATAATATTGTCTAATATAGTCTAATACGGATATGCTGTGTTTTTACACTAGATAGCATACTCTGCTGTCTACTCTGTGTGCATTATTACAGCTTGTATTTTTACACTTATTAAAATTCTGACTGGGAAATATATGAACACTTATCTGAACCATGGGTGATTCAAATGGGGGAAGAGGGAGCTTTCCCAACCATTTCATTGTGATAACGCCCTTCCCACAACAACTTGATCCACAAACAATCCCAGTCTCAAACAACATACAGAAATTGAGTCCCATTCCCTGCCATGCCTCTAGTCCTGCTCCCAATACCCATGCATTAATATTGATAACTGTAAGGAAACGCCTATGTATATAGTCCTCTAAGTCTTTCTCCACATTCTAGAATCCTGATTGAGGCAATAAGTAAAGTGTAGTAAATACATTTTCTTTGCTTTCCTGTTACATGTTTTATATTATAGGCTGAGAAGGGAAACTCAAGACTTGTAGATGGCATATGGTTCTTCTTTCTGTTTTCCAGCTCCATTATACCCTCATTACCACAGCATCATCATCAGACAGAACCACCATCCCCAAATCCTTAACATTATGGTGGCTTCCTCCTTTTGATTCATGTACCATCTGAAAGAGAAACAGATACTCTACATTCTAGCACCTTCCTGTACCACAGAGGAATATAAAGTAGCCCCTACAGTTGATGGTAGCAAATTTGCCAGTATGTGAGAGAAACATTAAGTGAGACAAAGGAGGACGATGCTAGGTTGTTTCTGTGATAGCCGTTTATGCCAGATCTATGGAGTGTATTATCACAGATAGTGTAGAGATATTTTACTGTAACCTTAGGATTCATGAAGAAGGCACACTTAAGTCTTCCGGATTTCTTTCGCTGATTTCTTCAATACAATTTGTTTGACCATGAACAATTTCAATCTCATTTCTATTGTAGCCTGCCTTTCAAAAAGGAGGGAGAATGTTTTTTTCCCAGGTAGAAGGTTTTTTTCCCCCAAACAAAAATGAGCCTGCACTAGAGATGTGAATTATATAGTCTTCCAGATGTAAACTATGGCTTGGTACAGACTGTAGGAAAGGGGTGGTCTGGGGCCAATTTTAGGGCTCGGGAATGAGGAGTGTCCGCATGCTCCCAAGCTCTACCATGCACTGCTGGTGCCATCATAGCTTGGCCCAATCCACATAAAGGCCGCCATGATGATACACGCGCGGCACAGCGTCCAAACATCGCTGCGCTGTGCGTGGTCATTGGTGTACGCGAGTGCGCCAATGGCACCCATCTCACAGACTAAAAAGATCACCCTTTCAGTGGTTTTAGTCCTGGCGGAGGCCATGCCATTTAGTTGCAGCATAAAAACGAGTGGCCACAGGCCACCCTTTCGGGGCGGTCTGTTGAACCCCTATAACTTCCAGCAGTCCTAGCCTGCTTAGCTAATGATGAGGAATGCTAAGTGTGGCAGTCCAGCATCATCAGAAAGCCTGCATTATTCCCATCCCTAGTCCACACAGATGAATGGGCATTAATGAGTATGGGATGTAGGAGGAAATGAGTATTGTGCATATTAAAATAAACCTAACTTGGATACTTTTCTCTTCCAGTACAGAAGAATACCCACTACATGATGATCTTTGATGCCTTTGTCATATTGACATGCCTTACATCACTGATTCTGTGCACACGCTCTGTGATTAGAGGAATTCGTCTACAGAGGGTAAGTAGGTTTGTTGGTGTTTCTTAATACATGTCAAAGTAATTTCTTGATGGCATTTCCCCCTCTTCTTTCTCAACTAATCCCCTCAGGAATTTGTGACCTTTTTCCAACATCATTATAAGAAAGAAATATCTTTCACTGATTTGATGGAGTTTGTCAATGGATGGTACATCATGATCATAGTTAGTGATGTTCTAACCATAATTGGTTCTACACTGAAGATGGAAATCCAAGCTAAGGTAAGAAAGCCTACTACCTAGAAAACAAAAATGCATGCCCAGATATGCCTTCTAGTTGAACTGACCATTAGTATTTTGTCATTCTTGATTTTAAAAACTGTACTACAACTGCACTCCTCACAAAACTCTGGATTCTACTGTTTTAACATCTTTTCATTAAAGCTATTCAATCTTGAGGAAGCATTTGAGAAAAATTTGATCAGGTAGACTGCCATTGCTAAGAGAGGATATGTACTGTCTTCCTTTCCTCCTGTTTCTGTTGGAAACGGGAATGAAGGGCATTGTGTGTTTGTGTGCTGGGACCTCTTCAGCTATAAATGGAAATGTGCACTTGAATACATGGTACATATCAATTCCACAAGGTTATCCTACTCACAACTTGGAAATGTTACCTTTTTGAATTAAACTCACAAAATCCTCCAGCAAACATGGGGGGGAGGGATAATGTGTTTTTAATTGTTATACTTTATATTTTACTGTTGTCAACCGCTATTATTATTATTATTATTATTATTATTATTATTATTATTATTATTA